>NW_027138216.1:1328626-1660782 GCF_035084215.1 Heptranchias perlo | reverse complement strand
TATGTTCATTTGCTGAAAACCAACAAAACCACGAAAAGTTCTTGTATTTGAAGATAAAATCTTTTTGCTTTGAAGATGAAAGATCTTGGTGACTGAAATAAGTACATTCGATGAAAACCAACAAAAATTGACAAGAACCACGAAAAGTTCTTGTATTTTAAGATAAATCTTGCGCTATGAAAGAAAAAACTTCCAGCTCGCTGAAATATGTTCATTTGCTGAAAATCAACAAAACCACGAATAGTTCTTGTATTTGAAGATAAAATCTTTTTGCTTTGAAGAAGAAAGATCTCGCTGACTGAAATAAGTTCATTCGATCAAAACCAACAAAAATTGACAAGAACCACGAAAAGTTCTTGTATTTTAGGATAAAATCTGATGCTATTAAAGAAAAAACTTGCAGCTCGCTGAAATATGTTCATTTGCTGAAAATCAACAAAACAACGAAAAGTTCTTGTATTTGAAGATAAAATCTTTTTGATTTGAAGAAGAAAGATCGAGGTGACTGAAATAAGTTCATTAAATGAAAACCAACAAAAATTGGCAAGAACCACGAAAAGTTCTTGTATTTTTAGATAAAATCTGAGGCTATTAAAGAAAAAACTTCTCGCTCGCTGAAATATGTTCATTTGCTGAAAATCAACAAAACCACGAAAAGTTCTTGCATTTGAAGATAAAATCTTTTTGCTTTGAAGAAAGATCTCGCTGACTGAAATAAGTTCATTCGATCAAAACCAACAAAAATTGACAAGAACCACGAAAAGTTTTTGTATTTTAGGATAAAATCTGATGCTATTAAAGAAAAAACTTGCAGCTCGCTGAAATATGTTCATTTGCTGAAAATCAACAAAACCACGAAAAGTTCTTGCATTTGAAGATAAAATCTTTTTGCTTTGAAGAAGAAAGATCGAGGTGACTGAAATAAGTTCATTAGATGAAAACCAACAAAAATTGACAAGAACCACGAAACGTTCTTATATTTTAAGATAAAATCTGAGGCTATTAAAGAAAAAACTTCCAGCTCGCTGAAATATGTTCATTTGCTGAAAATCAACAAAACCACGAAAAGTTCTTCTATTTGAAGTTAAAATCTTTTTGCTTTGAAGAAGAAAGATCGAGGTGACTGAAATAAGTTCATGAAATGAAAACCAACAAAAATTGACAAGAACCACGAAAAGTTCTTGTATTTAAAGATAAAATCTGACGCTATTAAAGAAAAAACTTCTCGCTCGCTGAAATATGTTCATTTGCTGAAAATCAACAAAACCACGAAAAGTTCTTGTATTTGAAGATAAAATCTTTTTGCTTTGAAGAAGAAAGATCTAGCTGACTGAAATAAGTTCATTAGATGAAAACCAACAAAAATTGACAAGATCCACGAAAAGTTCTTGTATTTTAGGATAAAATCTGATGCTATTAAAGAAAAAACTTCCAGCTCGCTGAAATATGTTCATTTGCTGAGAATCAACAAAACCACGAAAAGTTCTTGTATTTGAAGATAGAATCTTTTTGCTTTGAAGAAGTAAGATCTAGGTGACTGAAATAAGTTCATTGGATGAAAAACAACAAAAATTGACAAGAACCACGAAAAGTTCTTGTATTTTAAGATAAAATCTGACGCTATTAAAGAAAAAACTTCTCCCTCGCTGAAATGTGTTCATTTGCTGAAAATCAACAAAACCTCGAAAAGTTCCTGTATTTGAAGATAAAATCTTTTTGCTTTGAAGAAGAAAGATCTAGGTGACTGAAATAAGTTCATCAGATGAAAACCAACAAAAATTGACAAGAACCACGAAAAGTTCTTGTATTTTAGGATAAAATCTGATGCTATTAAAGAAAAAACTTCCAGCTCGCTGAAATATGTTCATTTGCTGAAAATCAACAAAACCACGAAAAGTTCTTGTATTTGAAGATAGAATCTTTTTGCTTTGAAGAAGAAAGATCCAGCTGACTGAAATAAGTTCATTGGATGAAAAACAACACAAATTGACAAGAAGCACGAAAAATTCTTGTATTTTAAGATAAAATCTGACGCTATTCAAGAAAAAACTTCGCCCTCGCTGAAATATGTTCATTTGCTGAAAATCAATAAAACCACGAAAAGTTCTTGTGTTTGAAGATAAAATATTTTTGCTTTGAAGATGAAAGATCTTGGTGACTGAAATAAGTTCATTGGATGAAAACCAATAAAAATTGATAGGATCCACGAAAAGTTCTTGTATTTTAAGATAAAATCTGACGCTATTAAAGAAAAAACTTCTCCCTCGCTGAAATATGTTCATTTGCTGAAAATCAACAAAACCACGAAAAGTTCTTGTATTTGAAGATAAAATCTTTTTGCTTTGAAGAAGAAAGATCGAGGTGACTGAAATAAGTTCATTAGATGAAAACCAACAAAAATTGACAAGAAGCACGAAAAATTCTTGTATTTTAAGATAAAATCTGACGCTATTCAAGAAAAAACTTCGCCCTCGCTGAAATATGTTCATTTGCTGAAAATCAATAAAACCACGAAAAGTTCTTGTGTTTGAAGATAAAATATTTTTGCTTTGAAGATGAAAGATCTTGGTGACTGAAATAAGTTCATTGGATGAAAACCAATAAAAATTGATAGGATCCACGAAAAGTTCTTGTATTTTAAGATAAAATCTTGCGCTGTTAAAGAAAAAACTTCTAGCTCGCTGAAATATGTTCATTTGCTGAAAACCAACAAAACCACGAAAAGTTCTTGTATTTGAAGATAAAATCTTGCGCTATGAAAGAAAAAACTTCCAGCTCGCTGAAATATGTTCATTTGCTGAAAATCAACAAAACCACGAAAAGTTCTTGTATTTGAAGATAAAATCTTTTTGCTTTGAAGAAGAAAGATCTCGCTGACTGAAATAAGTTCATTCGATCAAAACCAACAAAAATTGACAAGAACCACGAAAAGTTCTTGTATCTTAAGATAAAATCTGACGCTATTAAAGAAAAAACTTCTCGCTCGCTGAAATATGTTCATTTGCTGAAAATCAACAAAACCACGAAAAGTTCTTGTATTTGAAAATAAAATCTTTTTGCTTTGAAGAAGAAAGATCTAGCTGACTGAAATAAGTTCATTAGATGAAAACCAACAAAAATTGACAAGAACCACGAAAAGTTCTTGTATTTTAGGATAAAATCTGATGCTATTAAAGAAAAAACTTCTAGCTCGCTGAAATATGTTCATTTGCTGAAAATCAACAAAACCACGAAAAGTTCTTGTATTTGAAGATAAAATCTTTTTGCTTTGAAGAAGAAAGATCGAGGTGACTGAAATAAGTTCATTAGATGAAAACCAACAAAAATTGACAAGAACCACGAAAAGTTCTTGTATTTTAAGATAAAATCTGAGGCTATTAAAGAAAAAACTTCTAGCTCGCTGAAATATGTTCATTTGCTGAAAATCAACAAAACCACGAAAAGTTCTTGTATTTGAAGTTAAAATCTTTTTGCTTTGAAGAAGAAAGATCGAGGTGACTGAAATAAGTTCATGAAATGAAAACCAACAAAAATTGACAAGAACCATGAAAAGTTCTTGTATTTTAAGATAAAATCTTGCGCTGTTAAAGAAAAAACTTCCAGCTCGCTGAAATATGTTCATTTGCTGAAAACCAACAAAACCACGAAAAGTTCTTGTATTTGAAGATAAAATCTTTTTGCTTCGAAGAAGAAAGATCGAGGCGACTGAAATAAGTTCATTCCATTAAAATCAACAAAAATTGACAAGAACAATGAAAAGTTCTTGTATTTTAAGATAAAATCTGACGCTATTAAAGAAAAAACTTCTTGCTCGCTGAAATATGTTCATTTGCTGAAAATCAACAAAACCACGAAAAGTTCTTGTATTTTAAGATAAAATCTGAGGCTATTAAAGAAAAAACTTCGAGCTCGCTGAAATATGTTCATTTGCTGAAAATCAACAAAACCACGAAAAGTTCTTGTATTTGAAGATAAAATCTTTTTGCTTTGAAGAAGAAAGATCGAGGTGACTGAAATAAGTTCATTAGATGAAAACCAACAAAAATTGACAAGAACCACGAAAAGTTCTTGTATTTTAAGATAAAATCTGAGGCTACGAAAGAAAAAACTTCCAGCTCGCTGAAATATGTTCATTTGCTGAAAATCAACAAAACTACGAAAAGTTCTTGTATTTGAAGATAAAATCTTTTTGCTTTGAAGAAGAAAGATCGAGGTGACTGAAATAAGTTCATTAAATGAAAACCAACAAAAATTGACAAGAACCACGAAAAGTTCTTGTATTTTAAGATAAAATATTGCGCTATTAAAGAAAAAACTTCTCGCTCGCTGAAATATGTTCATTTGCTGAAAACCAACAAAACCACGAAAAGTTCTTGTATTTGAAGATAAAATCTTTTTGCTTTGAAGATGAAAGATCTTGGTGACTGAAATAAGTACATTCGATGAAAACCAACAAAAATTGACAAGAACCACGAAAAGTTCTTGTATTTTAAGATAAATCTTGCGCTATGAAAGAAAAAACTTCCAGCTCGCTGAAATATGTTCATTTGCTGAAAATCAACAAAACCACGAATAGTTCTTGTATTTGAAGATAAAATCTTTTTGCTTTGAAGAAGAAAGATCTCGCTGACTGAAATAAGTTCATTCGATCAAACCCAACAAAAATTGACAAGAACCACGAAAAGTTCTTGTATTTTAGGATAAAATCTGATGCTATTAAAGAAAAAACTTGCAGCTCGCTGAAATATGTTCATTTGCTGAAAATCAACAAAACCACGAAAAGTTCTTGTATTTGAAGATAAAATCTTTTTGATTTGAAGAAGAAAGATCGAGGTGACTGAAATAAGTTCATTAAATGAAAACCAACAAAAATTGGCAAGAACCACGAAAAGTTCTTGTATTTTTAGATAAAATCTGAGGCTATTAAAGAAAAAACTTCTCGCTCGCTGAAATATGTTCATTTGCTGAAAATCAACAAAACCACGAAAAGTTCTTGCATTTGAAGATAAAATCTTTTTGCTTTGAAGAAAGATCTCGCTGACTGAAATAAGTTCATTCGATCAAAACCAACAAAAATTGACAAGAACCACGAAAAGTTTTTGTATTTTAGGATAAAATCTGATGCTATTAAAGAAAAAACTTGCAGCTCGCTGAAATATGTTCATTTGCTGAAAATCAACAAAACCACGAAAAGTTCTTGTATTTGAAGATAAAATCTTTTTGATTTGAAGAAGAAAGATCGAGGTGACTGAAATAAGTTCATTAAATGAAAACCAACAAAAATTGGCAAGAACCACGAAAAGTTCTTGTATTTTTAGATAAAATCTGAGGCTATTAAAGAAAAAACTTCTCGCTCGCTGAAATATGTTCATTTGCTGAAAATCAACAAAACCACGAAAAGTTCTTGCATTTGAAGATAAAATCTTTTTGCTTTGAAGAAGAAAGATCGAGGTGACTGAAATAAGTTCATTAGATGAAAACCAACAAAAATTGACAAGAACCACGAAACGTTCTTATATTTTAAGATAAAATCTGAGGCTATTAAAGAAAAAACTTCCAGCTCGCTGAAATATGTTCATTTGCTGAAAATCAACAAAACCACGAAAAGTTCTTCTATTTGAAGTTAAAATCTTTTTGCTTTGAAGAAGAAAGATCGAGGTGACTGAAATAAGTTCATTAGATGAAAACCAACAAAAATTGACAAGAAGCACGAAAAATTCTTGTATTTTAAGATAAAATCTGACGCTATTCAAGAAAAAACTTCGCCCTCGCTGAAATATGTTCATTTGCTGAAAATCAATAAAACCACGAAAAGTTCTTGTGTTTGAAGATAAAATATTTTTGCTTTGAAGATGAAAGATCTTGGTGACTGAAATAAGTTCATTGGATGAAAACCAATAAAAATTGATAGGATCCACGAAAAGTTCTTGTATTTTAAGATAAAATCTTGCGCTGTTAAAGAAAAAACTTCTAGCTCGCTGAAATATGTTCATTTGCTGAAAACCAACAAAACCACGAAAAGTTCTTGTATTTGAAGATAAAATCTTGCGCTATGAAAGAAAAAACTTCCAGCTCGCTGAAATATGTTCATTTGCTGAAAATCAACAAAACCACGAAAAGTTCTTGTATTTGAAGATAAAATCTTTTTGCTTTGAAGAAGAAAGATCTCGCTGACTGAAATAAGTTCATTCGATCAAAACCAACAAAAATTGACAAGAACCACGAAAAGTTCTTGTATCTTAAGATAAAATCTGACGCTATTAAAGAAAAAACTTCTCGCTCGCTGAAATATGTTCATTTGCTGAAAATCAACAAAACCACGAAAAGTTCTTGTATTTGAAAATAAAATCTTTTTGCTTTGAAGAAGAAAGATCTAGCTGACTGAAATAAGTTCATTAGATGAAAACCAACAAAAATTGACAAGAACCACGAAAAGTTCTTGTATTTTAGGATAAAATCTGATGCTATTAAAGAAAAAACTTCTAGCTCGCTGAAATATGTTCATTTGCTGAAAATCAACAAAACCACGAAAAGTTCTTGTATTTGAAGATAAAATCTTTTTGCTTTGAAGAAGAAAGATCGAGGTGACTGAAATAAGTTCATTAGATGAAAACCAACAAAAATTGACAAGAACCACGAAAAGTTCTTGTATTTTAAGATAAAATCTGAGGCTATTAAAGAAAAAACTTCTAGCTCGCTGAAATATGTTCATTTGCTGAAAATCAACAAAACCACGAAAAGTTCTTGTATTTGAAGTTAAAATCTTTTTGCTTTGAAGAAGAAAGATCGAGGTGACTGAAATAAGTTCATGAAATGAAAACCAACAAAAATTGACAAGAACCATGAAAAGTTCTTGTATTTTAAGATAAAATCTTGCGCTGTTAAAGAAAAAACTTCCAGCTCGCTGAAATATGTTCATTTGCTGAAAACCAACAAAACCACGAAAAGTTCTTGTATTTGAAGATAAAATCTTTTTGCTTTGAAGAAGTAAGATCTCGGTGACTGAAATAAGTTCATTGGATGAAAAACAACAAAAATTGACAAGAACCACGAAAAGTTCTTGCAATTTTAAGATAAAATCTGACGCTATTAAAGAAAAAACTTCTCCCTCGCTGAAATGTGTTCATTTGCTGAAAATCAACAAAACCTCGAAAAGTTCCTGTATTTGAAGATAAAATCTTTTTGCTTTGAAGAAGAAAGATCTAGGTGACTGAAATAAGTTCATCAGATGAAAACCAACAAAAATTGACAAGAACCACGAAAAGTTCTTGTATTTTAAGATAAAATCTGAGGCTACGAAAGAAAAAACTTCCAGCTCGCTGAAATATGTTCATTTGCTGAAAATCAACAAAACTACGAAAAGTTCTTGTATTTGAAGATAAAATCTTTTTGCTTTGAAGAAGAAAGATCGAGGTGACTGAAATAAGTTCATTAAATGAAAACCAACAAAAATTGACAAGAACCACGAAAAGTTCTTGTATTTTAAGATAAAATATTGCGCTATTAAAGAAAAAACTTCTCGCTCGCTGAAATATGTTCATTTGCTGAAAACCAACAAAACCACGAAAAGTTCTTGTATTTGAAGATAAAATCTTTTTGCTTTGAAGATGAAAGATCTTGGTGACTGAAATAAGTACATTCGATGAAAACCAACAAAAATTGACAAGAACCACGAAAAGTTCTTGTATTTTAAGATAAATCTTGCGCTATGAAAGAAAAAACTTCCAGCTCGCTGAAATATGTTCATTTGCTGAAAATCAACAAAACCACGAATAGTTCTTGTATTTGAAGATAAAATCTTTTTGCTTTGAAGAAGAAAGATCTCGCTGACTGAAATAAGTTCATTCGATCAAACCCAACAAAAATTGACAAGAACCACGAAAAGTTCTTGTATTTTAGGATAAAATCTGATGCTATTAAAGAAAAAACTTGCAGCTCGCTGAAATATGTTCATTTGCTGAAAATCAACAAAACCACGAAAAGTTCTTGTATTTGAAGATAAAATCTTTTTGATTTGAAGAAGAAAGATCGAGGTGACTGAAATAAGTTCATTAAATGAAAACCAACAAAAATTGGCAAGAACCACGAAAAGTTCTTGTATTTTTAGATAAAATCTGAGGCTATTAAAGAAAAAACTTCTCGCTCGCTGAAATATGTTCATTTGCTGAAAATCAACAAAACCACGAAAAGTTCTTGCATTTGAAGATAAAATCTTTTTGCTTTGAAGAAAGATCTCGCTGACTGAAATAAGTTCATTCGATCAAAACCAACAAAAATTGACAAGAACCACGAAAAGTTTTTGTATTTTAGGATAAAATCTGATGCTATTAAAGAAAAAACTTGCAGCTCGCTGAAATATGTTCATTTGCTGAAAATCAACAAAACCACGAAAAGTTCTTGTATTTGAAGATAAAATCTTTTTGATTTGAAGAAGAAAGATCGAGGTGACTGAAATAAGTTCATTAAATGAAAACCAACAAAAATTGGCAAGAACCACGAAAAGTTCTTGTATTTTTAGATAAAATCTGAGGCTATTAAAGAAAAAACTTCTCGCTCGCTGAAATATGTTCATTTGCTGAAAATCAACAAAACCACGAAAAGTTCTTGCATTTGAAGATAAAATCTTTTTGCTTTGAAGAAGAAAGATCGAGGTGACTGAAATAAGTTCATTAGATGAAAACCAACAAAAATTGACAAGAACCACGAAACGTTCTTATATTTTAAGATAAAATCTGAGGCTATTAAAGAAAAAACTTCCAGCTCGCTGAAATATGTTCATTTGCTGAAAATCAACAAAACCACGAAAAGTTCTTCTATTTGAAGTTAAAATCTTTTTGCTTTGAAGAAGAAAGATCGAGGTGACTGAAATAAGTTCATTAGATGAAAACCAACAAAAATTGACAAGAAGCACGAAAAATTCTTGTATTTTAAGATAAAATCTGACGCTATTCAAGAAAAAACTTCGCCCTCGCTGAAATATGTTCATTTGCTGAAAATCAATAAAACCACGAAAAGTTCTTGTGTTTGAAGATAAAATATTTTTGCTTTGAAGATGAAAGATCTTGGTGACTGAAATAAGTTCATTGGATGAAAACCAATAAAAATTGATAGGATCCACGAAAAGTTCTTGTATTTTAAGATAAAATCTTGCGCTGTTAAAGAAAAAACTTCTTGCTCGCTGAAATATGTTCATTTGCTGAAAACCAACAAAACCACGAAAAGTTCTTGTATTTGAAGATAAAATCTTGCGCTATGAAAGAAAAAACTTCCAGCTCGCTGAAATATGTTCATTTGCTGAAAATCAACAAAACCACGAAAAGTTCTTGTATTTGAAGATAAAATCTTTTTGCTTTGAAGAAGAAAGATCTCGCTGACTGAAATAAGTTCATTCGATCAAAACCAACAAAAATTGACAAGAACCACGAAAAGTTCTTGTATCTTAAGATAAAATCTGACGCTATTAAAGAAAAAACTTCTCGCTCGCTGAAATATGTTCATTTGCTGAAAATCAACAAAACCACGAAAAGTTCTTGTATTTGAAAATAAAATCTTTTTGCTTTGAAGAAGAAAGATCTAGCTGACTGAAATAAGTTCATTAGATGAAAACCAACAAAAATTGACAAGAACCACGAAAAGTTCTTGTATTTTAGGATAAAATCTGATGCTATTAAAGAAAAAACTTCTAGCTCGCTGAAATATGTTCATTTGCTGAAAATCAACAAAACCACGAAAAGTTCTTGTATTTGAAGATAAAATCTTTTTGCTTTGAAGAAGAAAGATCGAGGTGACTGAAATAAGTTCATTAGATGAAAACCAACAAAAATTGACAAGAACCACGAAAAGTTCTTGTATTTTAAGATAAAATCTGAGGCTATTAAAGAAAAAACTTCTAGCTCGCTGAAATATGTTCATTTGCTGAAAATCAACAAAACCACGAAAAGTTCTTGTATTTGAAGTTAAAATCTTTTTGCTTTGAAGAAGAAAGATCGAGGTGACTGAAATAAGTTCATGAAATGAAAACCAACAAAAATTGACAAGAACCATGAAAAGTTCTTGTATTTTAAGATAAAATCTTGCGCTGTTAAAGAAAAAACTTCCAGCTCGCTGAAATATGTTCATTTGCTGAAAACCAACAAAACCACGAAAAGTTCTTGTATTTGAAGATAAAATCTTTTTGCTTCGAAGAAGAAAGATCGAGGCGACTGAAATAAGTTCATTCCATTAAAATCAACAAAAATTGACAAGAACAATGAAAAGTTCTTGTATTTTAAGATAAAATCTGACGCTATTAAAGAAAAAACTTCTTGCTCGCTGAAATATGTTCATTTGCTGAGAATCAACAAAACCACGAAAAGTTCTTGTATTTGAAGATAGAATCTTTTTGCTTTGAAGAAGTAAGATCTCGGTGACTGAAATAAGTTCATTGGATGAAAAACAACAAAAATTGACAAGAACCACGAAAAGTTCTTGCAATTTTAAGATAAAATCTGACGCTATTAAAGAAAAAACTTCTCCCTCGCTGAAATGTGTTCATTTGCTGAAAATCAACAAAACCTCGAAAAGTTCCTGTATTTGAAGATAAAATCTTTTTGCTTTGAAGAAGAAAGATCTAGGTGACTGAAATAAGTTCATCAGATGAAAACCAACAAAAATTGACAAGAACCACGAAAAGTTCTTGTATTTTAGGATAAAATCTGATGCTATTAAAGAAAAAACTTCCAGCTCGCTGAAATATGTTCATTTGCTGAAAATCAACAAAACCACGAAAAGTTCTTGTATTTGAAGATAGAATCTTTTTGCTTTGAAGAAGAAAGATCCAGCTGACTGAAATAAGTTCATTGGATGAAAAACAACAAAAATTGACAAGAAGCACGAAAAATTCTTGTATTTTAAGATAAAATCTGACGCTATTCAAGAAAAAACTTCGCCCTCGCTGAAATATGTTCATTTGCTGAAAATCAATAAAACCACGAAAAGTTCTTGTGTTTGAAGATAAAATATTTTTGCTTTGAAGATGAAAGATCTTGGTGACTGAAATAAGTTCATTGGATGAAAACCAATAAAAATTGATAGGATCCACGAAAAGTTCTTGTATTTTAAGATAAAATCTGACGCTATTAAAGAAAAAACTTCTCCCTCGCTGAAATATGTTCATTTGCTGAAAATCAACAAAACCACGAAAAGTTCTTGTATTTGAAGATAAAATCTTTTTGCTTTGAAGAAGAAAGATCGAGGTGACTGAAATAAGTTCATTAGATGAAAACCAACAAAAATTGACAAGAACCACGAAAAGTTCTTGTATTTTAAGATAAAATCTGAGGCTATGAAAGAAAAAACTTCCAGCTCGCTGAAATATGTTCATTTGCTGAAAACCAACAAAACCACGAAAAGTTCTTGTGTTTGAAGATAAAATCTTTTTGCTTTGAAGATGAAAGATCTTGGTGACTGAAATAAGTTCATTGGATGAAAACCAACAAAAATTGACAAGAACCACGAAAAGTTCTTGTATTTTAAGATAAAATCTTGCGCTATGAAAGAAAAAACTTCTAGCTCGCTGAAATATGTTCATTTGCTGAAAATCAACAAAACCACGAAAAGTTCTTGTATTTGAAGATAAAATCTTTTTGCTTTGAAGAAGAAAGATGTCGCTGACTGAAATAAGTTCATTGGATGAAAACCAACAAAAATTGACAAGAACCACGAAAAGTTCTTGTCTTTTAAGATAAAATCTGACGCTATTAAAGTAAAAACTTCTCCCTCCCTGAAATGTGTTCATTTGCTGAAAATCAACAAAACCTCAAAAAGTTCCTGTATTTGAAGATAAAATCTTTTTGCTTTGAAGAAGAAAGATCTAGGTGACTGAAATAAGTTCATCAGATGAAAACCAACAAAAATTGACAAGAACCACGAAAAGTTCTTGTATTTTAGGATAAAATCTGATGCTATTGAAGAAAAAACTTCTCGCTCGCTGAAATATGTTCATTTGCTGAAAATCAACAAAACCACGAAAAGTTCTTGCATTTGAAGATAAAATCTTTTTGCTTTGAAGAAGAAAGATCTCGCTGACTGAAATAAGTTCATTCGATCAAAACCAACAAAAATTGACAAGAACCACGAAAAGTTCTTGTATTTTAGGATAAAATCTGATGCTATTAAAGAAAAAACTTGCAGCTCGCTGAAATATGTTCATTTGCTGAAAATCAACAAAACCACGAAAAGTTCTTGTATTTGAAGATAAAATCTTTTTGATTTGAAGAAGAAAGATCGAGGTGACTGAAATAAGTTCATTAAATGAAAACCAACAAAAATTGGCAAGAACCACGAAAAGTTCTTGTATTTTTAGATAAAATCTGAGGCTATTAAAGAAAAAACTTCTCGCTCGCTGAAATATGTTCATTTGCTGAAAATCAACAAAACCACGAAAAGTTCTTGCATTTGAAGATAAAATCTTTTTGCTTTGAAGAAGAAAGATCGAGGTGACTGAAATAAGTTCATTAGATGAAAACCAACAAAAATTGACAAGAACCACGAAAAGTTCTTGTATTTTAAGATAAAATCTGAGGCTATTAAAGAAAAAACTTCCAGCTCGCTGAAATATGTTCATTTGCTGAAAATCAACAAAACCACGAAAAGTTCTTCTATTTGAAGTTAAAATCTTTTTGCTTTGAAGAAGAAAGATCGAGGTGACTGAAATAAGTTCATGAAATGAAAACCAACAAAAATTGACAAGAACCACGAAAAGTTCTTGTATTTAAAGATAAAATCTGACGCTATTAAAGAAAAAACTTCTCGCTCGCTGAAATATGTTCATTTGCTGAAAATCAACAAAACCACGAAAAGTTCTTGTATTTGAAGATAAAATCTTTTTGCTTTGAAGAATAAAGATCTCGCTGACTGAAATAAGTTCATTAGATGAAAACCAACAAAAATTGACAAGATCCACGAAAAGTTCTTGTATTTTAGGATAAAATCTGATGCTATTAAAGAAAAAACTTCCAGCTCGCTGAAATATGTTCATTTGCTGAGAATCAACAAAACCACGAAAAGTTCTTGTATTTGAAGATAGAATCTTTTTGCTTTGAAGAAGTAAGATCTCGGTGACTGAAATAAGTTCATTGGATGAAAAACAACAAAAATTGACAAGAACCACGAAAAGTTCTTGCAATTTTAAGATAAAATCTGACGCTATTAAAGAAAAAACTTCTCCCTCGCTGAAATGTGTTCATTTGCTGAAAATCAACAAAACCTCGAAAAGTTCCTGTATTTGAAGATAAAATCTTTTTGCTTTGAAGAAGAAAGATCTAGGTGACTGAAATAAGTTCATCAGATGAAAACCAACAAAAATTGACAAGAACCACGAAAAGTTCTTGTATTTTAGGATAAAATCTGATGCTATTAAAGAAAAAACTTCCAGCTCGCTGAAATATGTTCATTTGCTGAAAATCAACAAAACCACGAAAAGTTCTTGTATTTGAAGATAGAATCTTTTTGCTTTGAAGAAGAAAGATCCAGCTGACTGAAATAAGTTCATTGGATGAAAAACAACAAAAATTGACAAGAAGCACGAAAAATTCTTGTATTTTAAGATAAAATCTGACGCTATTCAAGAAAAAACTTCGCCCTCGCTGAAATATGTTCATTTGCTGAAAATCAATAAAACCACGAAAAGTTCTTGTGTTTGAAGATAAAATATTTTTGCTTTGAAGATGAAAGATCTTGGTGACTGAAATAAGTTCATTGGATGAAAACCAATAAAAATTGATAGGATCCACGAAAAGTTCTTGTATTTTAAGATAAAATCTGACGCTATTAAAGAAAAAACTTCTCCCTCGCTGAAATATGTTCATTTGCTGAAAATCAACAAAACCACGAAAAGTTCTTGTATTTGAAGATAAAATCTTTTTGCTTTGAAGAAGAAAGATCGAGGTGACTGAAATAAGTTCATTAGATGAAAACCAACAAAAATTGACAAGAACCACGAAAAGTTCTTGTATTTTAAGATAAAATCTGAGGCTATGAAAGAAAAAACTTCCAGCTCGCTGAAATATGTTCATTTGCTGAAAACCAACAAAACCACGAAAAGTTCTTGTGTTTGAAGATAAAATCTTTTTGCTTTGAAGATGAAAGATCTTGGTGACTGAAATAAGTTCATTGGATGAAAACCAACAAAAATTGACAAGAACCACGAAAAGTTCTTGTATTTTAAGATAAAATCTTGCGCTATGAAAGAAAAAACTTACAGCTCGCTGAAATATGTTCATTTGCTGAAAATCAACAAAACCACGAAAAGTTCTTGTATTTGAAGATAAAATCTTTTTGCTTTGAAGAAGAAAGATGTCGCTGACTGAAATAAGTTCATTGGATGAAAACCAACAAAAATTGACAAGAACCACGAAAAGTTCTTGTCTTTTAAGATAAAATCTGACGCTATTAAAGTAAAAACTTCTCCCTCCCTGAAATGTGTTCATTTGCTGAAAATCAACAAAACCTCAAAAAGTTCCTGTATTTGAAGATAAAATCTTTTTGCTTTGAAGAAGAAAGATCTAGGTGACTGAAATAAGTTCATCAGATGAAAACCAACAAAAATTGACAAGAACCACGAAAAGTTCTTGTATTTTAGGATAAAATCTGATGCTATTGAAGAAAAAACTTCTCGCTCGCTGAAATATGTTCATTTGCTGAAAATCAACAAAACCACGAAAAGTTCTTGCATTTGAAGATAAAATCTTTTTGCTTTGAAGAAGAAAGATCTCGCTGACTGAAATAAGTTCATTCGATCAAAACCAACAAAAATTGACAAGAACCACGAAAAGTTCTTGTATTTTAGGATAAAATCTGATGCTATTAAAGAAAAAACTTGCAGCTCGCTGAAATATGTTCATTTGCTGAAAATCAACAAAACCTCAAAAAGTTCCTGTATTTGAAGATAAAATCTTTTTGCTTTGAAGAAGAAAGATCTAGGTGACTGAAATAAGTTCATCAGATGAAAACCAACAAAAATTGACAAGAACCACGAAAAGTTCTTGTATTTTAGGATAAAATCTGATGCTATTGAAGAAAAAACTTCTCGCTCGCTGAAATATGTTCATTTGCTGAAAATCAACAAAACCACGAAAAGTTCTTGCATTTGAAGATAAAATCTTTTTGCTTTGAAGAAGAAAGATCTCGCTGACTGAAATAAGTTCATTCGATCAAAACCAACAAAAATTGACAAGAACCACGAAAAGTTCTTGTATTTTAGGATAAAATCTGATGCTATTAAAGAAAAAACTTGCAGCTCGCTGAAATATGTTCATTTGCTGAAAATCAACAAAACCACGAAAAGTTCTTGTATTTGAAGATAAAATCTTTTTGATTTGAAGAAGAAAGATCGAGGTGACTGAAATAAGTTCATTAAATGAAAACCAACAAAAATTGGCAAGAACCACGAAAAGTTCTTGTATTTTTAGATAAAATCTGAGGCTATTAAAGAAAAAACTTCTCGCTCGCTGAAATATGTTCATTTGCTGAAAATCAACAAAACCACGAAAAGTTCTTGCATTTGAAGATAAAATCTTTTTGCTTTGAAGAAGAAAGATCGAGGTGACTGAAATAAGTTCATTAGATGAAAACCAACAAAAATTGACAAGAACCACGAAAAGTTCTTGTATTTTAAGATAAAATCTGAGGCTATTAAAGAAAAAACTTCCAGCTCGCTGAAATATGTTCATTTGCTGAAAATCAACAAAACCACGAAAAGTTCTTCTATTTGAAGTTAAAATCTTTTTGCTTTGAAGAAGAAAGATCGAGGTGACTGAAATAAGTTCATGAAATGAAAACCAACAAAAATTGACAAGAACCACGAAAAGTTCTTGTATTTAAAGATAAAATCTGACGCTATTAAAGAAAAAACTTCTCGCTCGCTGAAATATGTTCATTTGCTGAAAATCAACAAAACCACGAAAAGTTCTTGTATTTGAAGATAAAATCTTTTTGCTTTGAAGAATAAAGATCTCGCTGACTGAAATAAGTTCATTAGATGAAAACCAACAAAAATTGACAAGATCCACGAAAAGTTCTTGTATTTTAGGATAAAATCTGATGCTATTAAAGAAAAAACTTCCAGCTCGCTGAAATATGTTCATTTGCTGAGAATCAACAAAACCACGAAAAGTTCTTGTATTTGAAGATAGAATCTTTTTGCTTTGAAGAAGTAAGATCTCGGTGACTGAAATAAGTTCATTGGATGAAAAACAACAAAAATTGACAAGAACCACGAAAAGTTCTTGCAATTTTAAGATAAAATCTGACGCTATTAAAGAAAAAACTTCTCCCTCGCTGAAATGTGTTCATTTGCTGAAAATCAACAAAACCTCGAAAAGTTCCTGTATTTGAAGATAAAATCTTTTTGCTTTGAAGAAGAAAGATCTAGGTGACTGAAATAAGTTCATCAGATGAAAACCAACAAAAATTGACAAGAACCACGAAAAGTTCTTGTATTTTAGGATAAAATCTGATGCTATTAAAGAAAAAACTTCCAGCTCGCTGAAATATGTTCATTTGCTGAAAATCAACAAAACCACGAAAAGTTCTTGTATTTGAAGATAGAATCTTTTTGCTTTGAAGAAGAAAGATCCAGCTGACTGAAATAAGTTCATTGGATGAAAAACAACAAAAATTGACAAGAAGCACGAAAAATTCTTGTATTTTAAGATAAAATCTGACGCTATTCAAGAAAAAACTTCGCCCTCGCTGAAATATGTTCATTTGCTGAAAATCAATAAAACCACGAAAAGTTCTTGTGTTTGAAGATAAAATATTTTTGCTTTGAAGATGAAAGATCTTGGTGACTGAAATAAGTTCATTGGATGAAAACCAATAAAAATTGATAGGATCCACGAAAAGTTCTTGTATTTTAAGATAAAATCTGACGCTATTAAAGAAAAAACTTCTCCCTCGCTGAAATATGTTCATTTGCTGAAAATCAACAAAACCACGAAAAGTTCTTGTATTTGAAGATAAAATCTTTTTGCTTTGAAGAAGAAAGATCGAGGTGACTGAAATAAGTTCATTAGATGAAAACCAACAAAAATTGACAAGAACCACGAAAAGTTCTTGTATTTTAAGATAAAATCTGAGGCTATGAAAGAAAAAACTTCCAGCTCGCTGAAATATGTTCATTTGCTGAAAACCAACAAAACCACGAAAAGTTCTTGTGTTTGAAGATAAAATCTTTTTGCTTTGAAGATGAAAGATCTTGGTGACTGAAATAAGTTCATTGGATGAAAACCAACAAAAATTGACAAGAACCACGAAAAGTTCTTGTATTTTAAGATAAAATCTTGCGCTATGAAAGAAAAAACTTACAGCTCGCTGAAATATGTTCATTTGCTGAAAATCAACAAAACCACGAAAAGTTCTTGTATTTGAAGATAAAATCTTTTTGCTTTGAAGAAGAAAGATGTCGCTGACTGAAATAAGTTCATTGGATGAAAACCAACAAAAATTGACAAGAACCACGAAAAGTTCTTGTCTTTTAAGATAAAATCTGACGCTATTAAAGTAAAAACTTCTCCCTCCCTGAAATGTGTTCATTTGCTGAAAATCAACAAAACCTCAAAAAGTTCCTGTATTTGAAGATAAAATCTTTTTGCTTTGAAGAAGAAAGATCTAGGTGACTGAAATAAGTTCATCAGATGAAAACCAACAAAAATTGACAAGAACCACGAAAAGTTCTTGTATTTTAGGATAAAATCTGATGCTATTGAAGAAAAAACTTCTCGCTCGCTGAAATATGTTCATTTGCTGAAAATCAACAAAACCACGAAAAGTTCTTGCATTTGAAGATAAAATCTTTTTGCTTTGAAGAAGAAAGATCTCGCTGACTGAAATAAGTTCATTCGATCAAAACCAACAAAAATTGACAAGAACCACGAAAAGTTCTTGTATTTTAGGATAAAATCTGATGCTATTAAAGAAAAAACTTGCAGCTCGCTGAAATATGTTCATTTGCTGAAAATCAACAAAACCACGAAAAGTTCTTGTATTTGAAGATAAAATCTTTTTGATTTGAAGAAGAAAGATCGAGGTGACTGAAATAAGTTCATTAAATGAAAACCAACAAAAATTGGCAAGAACCACGAAAAGTTCTTGTATTTTTAGATAAAATCTGAGGCTATTAAAGAAAAAACTTCTCGCTCGCTGAAATATGTTCATTTGCTGAAAATCAACAAAACCACGAAAAGTTCTTGCATTTGAAGATAAAATCTTTTTGCTTTGAAGAAGAAAGATCGAGGTGACTGAAATAAGTTCATTAGATGAAAACCAACAAAAATTGACAAGAACCACGAAAAGTTCTTGTATTTTAAGATAAAATCTGAGGCTATTAAAGAAAAAACTTCCAGCTCGCTGAAATATGTTCATTTGCTGAAAATCAACAAAACCACGAAAAGTTCTTCTATTTGAAGTTAAAATCTTTTTGCTTTGAAGAAGAAAGATCGAGGTGACTGAAATAAGTTCATGAAATGAAAACCAACAAAAATTGACAAGAACCACGAAAAGTTCTTGTATTTTAAGATAAAATCTGACGCTATTAAAGAAAAAACTTCTCCCTCGCTGAAATGTGTTCATTTGCTGAAAATCAACAAAACCTCGAAAAGTTCCTGTATTTGAAGATAAAATCTTTTTGCTTTGAAGAAGAAAGATCTCGGTGACTGAAATAAGTTCATCAGATGAAAACCAACAAAAATTGACAAGAACCACGAAAAGTTCTTGTATTTTAGGATAAAATCTGATGCTATTAAAGAAAAAACTTCCAGCTCGCTGAAATATGTTCATTTGCTGAAAATCAACAAAACCACGAAAAGTTCTTGTATTTGAAGATAGAATCTTTTTGCTTTGAAGAAGAAAGATCCAGCTGACTGAAATAAGTTCATTGGATGAAAAACAACAAAAATTGACAAGAAGCACGAAAAATTCTTGTATTTTAAGATAAAATCTGACGCTATTCAAGAAAAAACTTCGCCCTCGCTGAAATATGTTCATTTGCTGAAAATCAATAAAACCACGAAAAGTTCTTGTGTTTGAAGATAAAATATTTTTGCTTTGAAGATGAAAGATCTTGGTGACTGAAATAAGTTCATTGGATGAAAACCAATAAAAATTGATAGGATCCACGAAAAGTTCTTGTATTTTAAGATAAAATCTGACGCTATTCAAGAAAAAACTTCTCCCTCGCTGAAATATGTTCATTTGCTGAAAATCAACAAAACCACGAAAAGTTCTTGTATTTGAAGATAAAATCTTTTTGCTTTGAAGAAGAAAGATCGAGGTGACTGAAATAAGTTCATTAGATGAAAACCAACAAAAATTGACAAGAACCACGAAAAGTTCTTGTATTTTAAGATAAAATCTGAGGCTATGAAAGAAAAAACTTCCAGCTCGCTGAAATATGTTCATTTGCTGAAAACCAACAAAACCACGAAAAGTTCTTGTGTTTGAAGATAAAATCCTTTTGCTTTGAAGATGAAAGATCTTGGTGACTGAAATAAGTTCATTGGATGAAAACCAACAAAAATTGACAAGAACCACGAAAAGTTCTTGTATTTTAAGATAAAATCTTGCGCTATGAAAGAAAAAACTTCTAGCTCGCTGAAATATGTTCATTTGCTGAAAATCAACAAAACCACGAAAAGTTCTTGTATTTGAAGATAAAATCTTTTTGCTTTGAAGAAGAAAGATGTCGCTGACTGAAATAAGTTCATTGGATGAAAACCAACAAAAATTGACAAGAACCACGAAAAGTTCTTGTCTTTTAAGATAAAATCTGACGCTATTAAAGTAAAAACTTCTCCCTCGCTGAAATGTGTTCATTTGCTGAAAATCAACAAAACCTCAAAAAGTTCCTGTATTTGAAGATAAAATCTTTTTGCTTTGAAGAAGAAAGATCTAGGTGACTGAAATAAGTTCATCAGATGAAAACCAACAAAAATTGACAAGAACCACGAAAAGTTCTTGTATTTTAGGATAAAATCTGATGCTATTAAAGAAAAAACTTCCAGCTCGCTGAAATATGTTCATTTGCTGAAAATCAACAAAACCACGAAAAGTTCTTGTATTTGAAGATAGAATCTTTTTGCTTTGAAGAAGAAAGATCCAGCTGACTGAAATAAGTTCATTGGATGAAAAACAACAAAAATTGACAAGAAGCACGAAAAGTTCTTGTATTTTAAGATAAAATCTGACGCTATTCAAGAAAAAACTTCGCCCTCGCTGAAATATGTTCATTTGCTGAAAATCAACAAAACCACGAAAAGTTCTTGTATTTTAGGATAAAATCTGATGCTATTAAAGAAAAAACTTCCAGCTCGCTGAAATATGTTCATTTGCTGAAAATCAACAAAACCACGAAAAGTTCTTGTATTTGAACATAAAATCATTTTGATTTGAAGAAGAAAGATCGAGGTGACTGAAATAAGTTCATTAAATGAAAACCAACAAAAATTGGCAAGAACCACGAAAAGTTCTTGTATTTTTAGATAAAATCTGAGGCTATTAAAGAAAAAACTTCTCGCTCGCTGAAATATGTTCATTTGCTGAAAATCAACAAAACCACGAAAAGTTCTTGCATTTGAAGATAAAATCTTTTTGCTTTGAAGAAGAAAGATCTCGCTGACTGAAATAAGTTCATTCGATCAAAACCAACAAAAATTGACAAGAACCACGAAAAGTTCTTGTATTTTAGGATAAAATCTGATGCTATTAAAGAAAAAACTTGCAGCTCGCTGAAATATGTTCATTTGCTGAAAATCAACAAAACCACGAAAAGTTCTTGTATTTGAAGATAAAATCTTTTTGATTTGAAGAAGAAAGATCGAGGTGACTGAAATAAGTTCATTAAATGAAAACCAACAAAAATTGGCAAGAACCACGAAAAGTTCTTGTATTTTTAGATAAAATCTGAGGCTATTAAAGAAAAAACTTCTCGCTCGCTGAAATATGTTCATTTGCTGAAAATCAACAAAACCACGGAAAGTTCTTGCATTTGAAGATAAAATCTTTTTGCTTTGAAGAAGAAAGATCGAGGTGACTGAAATAAGTTCATTAGATGAAAACCAACAAAAATTGACAAGAACCACGAAAAGTTCTTGTATTTTAAGATAAAATCTGAGGCTATTAAAGAAAAAACTTCCAGCTCGCTGAAATATGTTCATTTGCTGAAAATCAACAAAACCACGAAAAGTTCTTGTATTTGAAGTTAAAATCTTTTTGCTTTGAAGAACAAAGATCGAGGTGACTGAAATAAGTTCATGAAATGAAAACCAACAAAAATTGACAAGAACCACGAAAAGTTCTTGTATTTTAAGATAAAATCTTGCGCTGTTAAAGAAAAAACTTCTAGCTCGCTGAAATATGTTCATTTGCTGAAAACCAACAAAACCACGAAAAGTTCTTGTATTTGAAGATAAAATCTTGCGCTATGAAAGAAAAAACTTCCAGCTCGCTGAAATATGTTCATTTGCTGAAAATCAACAAAACCACGAAAAGTTCTTGTATTTGAAGATAAAATCTTTTTGCTTTGAAGAAGAAAGATCTCGCTGACTGAAATAAGTTCATTCGATCAAAACCAACAAAAATTGACAAGAACCACGAAAAGTTCTTGTATCTTAAGATAAAATCTGACGCTATTAAAGAAAAAACTTCTCGCTCGCTGAAATATGTTCATTTGCTGAAAATCAACAAAACCACGAAAAGTTCTTGTATTTGAAAATAAAATCTTTTTGCTTTGAAGAAGAAAGATCTAGCTGACTGAAATAAGTTCATTAGATGAAAACCAACAAAAATTGACAAGAACCACGAAAAGTTCTTGTATTTTAGGATAAAATCTGATGCTATTAAAGAAAAAACTTCTAGCTCGCTGAAATATGTTCATTTGCTGAAAATCAACAAAACCACGAAAAGTTCTTGTATTTGAAGATAAAATATTTTTGCTTTGAAGAAGAAAGATCGAGGTGACTGAAATAAGTTCATGAAATGAAAACCAACAAAAATTGACAAGAACCACGAAAAGTTCTTGTATTTTAGGATAAAATCTGATGCTATTGAAGAAAAAACTTCTCGCTCGCTGAAATATGTTCATTTGCTGAAAATCAACAAAACCACGAAAAGTTCTTGCATTTGAAGATAAAATCTTTTTGCTTTGAAGAAGAAAGATCTCGCTGACTGAAATAAGTTCATTCGATCAAAACCAACAAAAATTGACAAGAACCACGAAAAGTTCTTGTATTTTAGGATAAAATCTGATGCTATTAAAGAAAAAACTTGCAGCTCGCTGAAATATGTTCATTTGCTGAAAATCAACAAAACCACGAAAAGTTCTTGTATTTGAAGATAAAATCTTTTTGATTTGAAGAAGAAAGATCGAGGTGACTGAAATAAGTTCATTAAATGAAAACCAACAAAAATTGGCAAGAACCACGAAAAGTTCTTGTATTTTTAGATAAAATCTGAGGCTATTAAAGAAAAAACTTCTCGCTCGCTGAAATATGTTCATTTGCTGAAAATCAACAAAACCACGAAAAGTTCTTGCATTTGAAGATAAAATCTTTTTGCTTTGAAGAAGAAAGATCGAGGTGACTGAAATAAGTTCATTAGATGAAAACCAACAAAAATTGACAAGAACCACGAAAAGTTCTTGTATTTTAAGATAAAATCTGAGGCTATTAAAGAAAAAACTTCCAGCTCGCTGAAATATGTTCATTTGCTGAAAATCAACAAAACCACGAAAAGTTCTTCTATTTGAAGTTAAAATCTTTTTGCTTTGAAGAAGAAAGATCGAGGTGACTGAAATAAGTTCATGAAATGAAAACCAACAAAAATTGACAAGAACCACGAAAAGTTCTTGTATTTAAAGATAAAATCTGACGCTATTAAAGAAAAAACTTCTCGCTCGCTGAAATATGTTCATTTGCTGAAAATCAACAAAACCACGAAAAGTTCTTGTATTTGAAGATAAAATCTTTTTGCTTTGAAGAATAAAGATCTCGCTGACTGAAATAAGTTCATTAGATGAAAACCAACAAAAATTGACAAGATCCACGAAAAGTTCTTGTATTTTAGGATAAAATCTGATGCTATTAAAGAAAAAACTTCCAGCTCGCTGAAATATGTTCATTTGCTGAGAATCAACAAAACCACGAAAAGTTCTTGTATTTGAAGATAGAATCTTTTTGCTTTGAAGAAGTAAGATCTCGGTGACTGAAATAAGTTCATTGGATGAAAAACAACAAAAATTGACAAGAACCACGAAAAGTTCTTGCAATTTTAAGATAAAATCTGACGCTAATAAAGAAAAAACTTCTCCCTCGCTGAAATGTGTTCATTTGCTGAAAATCAACAAAACCTCGATAAGTTCCTGTATTTGAAGATAAAATCTTTTTGCTTTGAAGAAGAAAGATCTAGGTGACTGAAATAAGTTCATCAGATGAAAACCAACAAAAATTGACAAGAACCACGAAAAGTTCTTGTATTTTAGGATAAAATCTGATGCTATTAAAGAAAAAACTTCCAGCTCGCTGAAATATGTTCATTTGCTGAAAATCAACAAAACCACGAAAAGTTCTTGTATTTGAAGATAGAATCTTTTTGCTTTGAAGAAGAAAGATCCAGCTGACTGAAATAAGTTCATTGGATGAAAAACAACAAAAATTGACAAGAAGCACGAAAAATTCTTGTATTTTAAGATAAAATCTGACGCTATTCAAGAAAAAACTTCGCCCTCGCTGAAATATGTTCATTTGCTGAAAATCAATAAAACCACGAAAAGTTCTTGTGTTTGAAGATAAAATATTTTTGCTTTGAAGATGAAAGATCTTGGTGACTGAAATAAGTTCATTGGATGAAAACCAATAAAAATTGATAGGATCCACGAAAAGTTCTTGTATTTTAAGATAAAATCTGACGCTATTAAAGAAAAAACTTCTCCCTCGCTGAAATATGTTCATTTGCTGAAAATCAACAAAACCACGAAAAGTTCTTGTATTTGAAGATAAAATCTTTTTGCTTTGAAGAAGAAAGATCGAGGTGACTGAAATAAGTTCATTAGATGAAAACCAACAAAAATTGACAAGAACCACGAAAAGTTCTTGTATTTTAAGATAAAATCTGAGGCTATGAAAGAAAAAACTTCCAGCTCGCTGAAATATGTTCATTTGCTGAAAACCAACAAAACCACGAAAAGTTCTTGTGTTTGAAGATAAAATCTTTTTGCTTTGAAGATGAAAGATCTTGGTGACTGAAATAAGTTCATTGGATGAAAACCAACAAAAATTGACAAGAACCACGAAAAGTTCTTGTATTTTAAGATAAAATCTTGCGCTATGAAAGAAAAAACTTACAGCTCGCTGAAATATGTTCATTTGCTGAAAATCAACAAAACCACGAAAAGTTCTTGTATTTGAAGATAAAATCTTTTTGCTTTGAAGAAGAAAGATCGAGGTGACTGAAATAAGTTCATTAGATGAAAACCAACAAAAATTGACAAGAACCACGAAAAGTTCTTGTATTTTAAGATAAAATCTGAGGCTATGAAAGAAAAAACTTCCAGCTCGCTGAAATATGTTCATTTGCTGAAAACCAACAAAACCACGAAAAGTTCTTGTGTTTGAAGATAAAATCCTTTTGCTTTGAAGATGAAAGATCTTGGTGACTGAAATAAGTTCATTGGATGAAAACCAACAAAAATTGACAAGAACCACGAAAAGTTCTTGTATTTTAAGATAAAATCTTGCGCTATGAAAGAAAAAACTTCTAGCTCGCTGAAATATGTTCATTTGCTGAAAATCAACAAAACCACGAAAAGTTCTTGTATTTGAAGATAAAATCTTTTTGCTTTGAAGAAGAAAGATGTCGCTGACTGAAATAAGTTCATTGGATGAAAACCAACAAAAATTGACAAGAACCACGAAAAGTTCTTGTCTTTTAAGATAAAATCTGACGCTATTAAAGTAAAAACTTCTCCCTCCCTGAAATGTGTTCATTTGCTGAAAATCAACAAAACCTCAAAAAGTTCCTGTATTTGAAGATAAAATCTTTTTGCTTTGAAGAAGAAAGATCTAGGTGACTGAAATAAGTTCATCAGATGAAAACCAACAAAAATTGACAAGAACCACGAAAAGTTCTTGTATTTTAGGATAAAATCTGATGCTATTAAAGAAAAAACTTCCAGCTCGCTGAAATATGTTCATTTGCTGAAAATCAACAAAACCACGAAAAGTTCTTGTATTTGAAGATAGAATCTTTTTGCTTTGAAGAAGAAAGATCCAGCTGACTGAAATAAGTTCATTGGATGAAAAACAACAAAAATTGACAAGAAGCACGAAAAGTTCTTGTATTTTAAGATAAAATCTGACGCTATTCAAGAAAAAACTTCGCCCTCGCTGAAATATGTTCATTTGCTGAAAATCAACAAAACCACGAAAAGTTCTTGTATTTTAGGATAAAATCTGATGCTATTAAAGAAAAAACTTCCAGCTCGCTGAAATATGTTCATTTGCTGAAAATCAACAAAACCACGAAAAGTTCTTGTATTTGAACATAAAATCATTTTGATTTGAAGAAGAAAGATCGAGGTGACTGAAATAAGTTCATTAAATGAAAACCAACAAAAATTGGCAAGAACCACGAAAAGTTCTTGTATTTTTAGATAAAATCTGAGGCTATTAAAGAAAAAACTTCTCGCTCGCTGAAATATGTTCATTTGCTGAAAATCAACAAAACCACGAAAAGTTCTTGTATTTGAAGATAGAATCTTTTTGCTTTGAAGAAGTAAGATCTCGGTGACTGAAATAAGTTCATTGGATGAAAAACAACAAAAATTGACAAGAACCACGAAAAGTTCTTGCAATTTTAAGATAAAATCTGACGCTAATAAAGAAAAAACTTCTCCCTCGCTGAAATGTGTTCATTTGCTGAAAATCAACAAAACCTCGAAAAGTTCCTGTATTTGAAGATAAAATCTTTTTGCTTTGAAGAAGAAAGATCTAGGTGACTGAAATAAGTTCATCAGATGAAAACCAACAAAAATTGACAAGAACCACGAAAAGTTCTTGTATTTTAGGATAAAATCTGATGCTATTAAAGAAAAAACTTCCAGCTCGCTGAAATATGTTCATTTGCTGAAAATCAACAAAACCACGAAAAGTTCTTGTATTTGAAGATAGAATCTTTTTGCTTTGAAGAAGAAAGATCCAGCTGACTGAAATAAGTTCATTGGATGAAAAACAACAAAAATTGACAAGAAGCACGAAAAATTCTTGTATTTTAAGATAAAATCTGACGCTATTCAAGAAAAAACTTCGCCCTCGCTGAAATATGTTCATTTGCTGAAAATCAATAAAACCACGAAAAGTTCTTGTGTTTGAAGATAAAATATTTTTGCTTTGAAGATGAAAGATCTTGGTGACTGAAATAAGTTCATTGGATGAAAACCAATAAAAATTGATAGGATCCACGAAAAGTTCTTGTATTTTAAGATAAAATCTGACGCTATTAAAGAAAAAACTTCTCCCTCGCTGAAATATGTTCATTTGCTGAAAATCAACAAAACCACGAAAAGTTCTTGTATTTGAAGATAAAATCTTTTTGCTTTGAAGAAGAAAGATCGAGGTGACTGAAATAAGTTCATTAGATGAAAACCAACAAAAATTGACAAGAACCACGAAAAGTTCTTGTATTTTAAGATAAAATCTGAGGCTATGAAAGAAAAAACTTCCAGCTCGCTGAAATATGTTCATTTGCTGAAAACCAACAAAACCACGAAAAGTTCTTGTGTTTGAAGATAAAATCTTTTTGCTTTGAAGATGAAAGATCTTGGTGACTGAAATAAGTTCATTGGATGAAAACCAACAAAAATTGACAAGAACCACGAAAAGTTCTTGTATTTTAAGATAAAATCTTGCGCTATGAAAGAAAAAACTTACAGCTCGCTGAAATATGTTCATTTGCTGAAAATCAACAAAACCACGAAAAGTTCTTGTATTTGAAGATAAAATCTTTTTGCTTTGAAGAAGAAAGATCGAGGTGACTGAAATAAGTTCATTAGATGAAAACCAACAAAAATTGACAAGAACCACGAAAAGTTCTTGTATTTTAAGATAAAATCTGAGGCTATGAAAGAAAAAACTTCCAGCTCGCTGAAATATGTTCATTTGCTGAAAACCAACAAAACCACGAAAAGTTCTTGTGTTTGAAGATAAAATCCTTTTGCTTTGAAGATGAAAGATCTTGGTGACTGAAATAAGTTCATTGGATGAAAACCAACAAAAATTGACAAGAACCACGAAAAGTTCTTGTATTTTAAGATAAAATCTTGCGCTATGAAAGAAAAAACTTCTAGCTCGCTGAAATATGTTCATTTGCTGAAAATCAACAAAACCACGAAAAGTTCTTGTATTTGAAGATAAAATCTTTTTGCTTTGAAGAAGAAAGATGTCGCTGACTGAAATAAGTTCATTGGATGAAAACCAACAAAAATTGACAAGAACCACGAAAAGTTCTTGTCTTTTAAGATAAAATCTGACGCTATTAAAGTAAAAACTTCTCCCTCCCTGAAATGTGTTCATTTGCTGAAAATCAACAAAACCTCAAAAAGTTCCTGTATTTGAAGATAAAATCTTTTTGCTTTGAAGAAGAAAGATCTAGGTGACTGAAATAAGTTCATCAGATGAAAACCAACAAAAATTGACAAGAACCACGAAAAGTTCTTGTATTTTAGGATAAAATCTGATGCTATTAAAGAAAAAACTTCCAGCTCGCTGAAATATGTTCATTTGCTGAAAATCAACAAAACCACGAAAAGTTCTTGTATTTGAAGATAGAATCTTTTTGCTTTGAAGAAGAAAGATCCAGCTGACTGAAATAAGTTCATTGGATGAAAAACAACAAAAATTGACAAGAAGCACGAAAAGTTCTTGTATTTTAAGATAAAATCTGACGCTATTCAAGAAAAAACTTCGCCCTCGCTGAAATATGTTCATTTGCTGAAAATCAACAAAACCACGAAAAGTTCTTGTATTTTAGGATAAAATCTGATGCTATTAAAGAAAAAACTTCCAGCTCGCTGAAATATGTTCATTTGCTGAAAATCAACAAAACCACGAAAAGTTCTTGTATTTGAACATAAAATCATTTTGATTTGAAGAAGAAAGATCGAGGTGACTGAAATAAGTTCATTAAATGAAAACCAACAAAAATTGGCAAGAACCACGAAAAGTTCTTGTATTTTTAGATAAAATCTGAGGCTATTAAAGAAAAAACTTCTCGCTCGCTGAAATATGTTCATTTGCTGAAAATCAACAAAACCACGAAAAGTTCTTGCATTTGAAGATAAAATCTTTTTGCTTTGAAGAAGAAAGATCTCGCTGACTGAAATAAGTTCATTCGATCAAAACCAACAAAAATTGACAAGAACCACGAAAAGTTCTTGTATTTTAGGATAAAATCTGATGCTATTAAAGAAAAAACTTGCAGCTCGCTGAAATATGTTCATTTGCTGAAAATCAACAAAACCACGAAAAGTTCTTGTATTTGAAGATAAAATCTTTTTGATTTGAAGAAGAAAGATCGAGGTGACTGAAATAAGTTCATTAAATGAAAACCAACAAAAATTGGCAAGAACCACGAAAAGTTCTTGTATTTTTAGATAAAATCTGAGGCTATTAAAGAAAAAACTTCTCGCTCGCTGAAATATGTTCATTTGCTGAAAATCAACAAAACCACGGAAAGTTCTTGCATTTGAAGATAAAATCTTTTTGCTTTGAAGAAGAAAGATCGAGGTGACTGAAATAAGTTCATTAGATGAAAACCAACAAAAATTGACAAGAACCACGAAAAGTTCTTGTATTTTAAGATAAAATCTGAGGCTATTAAAGAAAAAACTTCCAGCTCGCTGAAATATGTTCATTTGCTGAAAATCAACAAAACCATGAAAAGTTCTTGTATTTGAAGTTAAAATCTTTTTGCTTTGAAGAACAAAGATCGAGGTGACTGAAATAAGTTCATGAAATGAAAACCAACAAAAATTGACAAGAACCACGAAAAGTTCTTGTATTTTAAGATAAAATCTTGCGCTGTTAAAGAAAAAACTTCTAGCTCGCTGAAATATGTTCATTTGCTGAAAACCAACAAAACCACGAAAAGTTCTTGTATTTGAAGATAAAATCTTGCGCTATGAAAGAAAAAACTTCCAGCTCGCTGAAATATGTTCATTTGCTGAAAATCAACAAAACCACGAAAAGTTCTTGTATTTGAAGATAAAATCTTTTTGCTTTGAAGAAGAAAGATCTCGCTGACTGAAATAAGTTCATTCGATCAAAACCAACAAAAATTGACAAGAACCACGAAAAGTTCTTGTATCTTAAGATAAAATCTGACGCTATTAAAGAAAAAACTTCTCGCTCGCTGAAATATGTTCATTTGCTGAAAATCAACAAAACCACGAAAAGTTCTTGTATTTGAAAATAAAATCTTTTTGCTTTGAAGAAGAAAGATCTAGCTGACTGAAATAAGTTCATTAGATGAAAACCAACAAAAATTGACAAGAACCACGAAAAGTTCTTGTATTTTAGGATAAAATCTGATGCTATTAAAGAAAAAACTTCTAGCTCGCTGAAATATGTTCATTTGCTGAAAATCAACAAAACCACGAAAAGTTCTTGTATTTGAAGATAAAATATTTTTGCTTTGAAGAAGAAAGATCGAGGTGACTGAAATAAGTTCATGAAATGAAAACCAACAAAAATTGACAAGAACCACGAAAAGTTCTTGTATTTTAGGATAAAATCTGATGCTATTGAAGAAAAAACTTCTCGCTCGCTGAAATATGTTCATTTGCTGAAAATCAACAAAACCACGAAAAGTTCTTGCATTTGAAGATAAAATCTTTTTGCTTTGAAGAAGAAAGATCTCGCTGACTGAAATAAGTTCATTCGATCAAAACCAACAAAAATTGACAAGAACCACGAAAAGTTCTTGTATTTTAGGATAAAATCTGATGCTATTAAAGAAAAAACTTGCAGCTCGCTGAAATATGTTCATTTGCTGAAAATCAACAAAACCACGAAAAGTTCTTGTATTTGAAGATAAAATCTTTTTGATTTGAAGAAGAAAGATCGAGGTGACTGAAATAAGTTCATTAAATGAAAACCAACAAAAATTGGCAAGAACCACGAAAAGTTCTTGTATTTTTAGATAAAATCTGAGGCTATTAAAGAAAAAACTTCTCGCTCGCTGAAATATGTTCATTTGCTGAAAATCAACAAAACCACGAAAAGTTCTTGCATTTGAAGATAAAATCTTTTTGCTTTGAAGAAGAAAGATCGAGGTGACTGAAATAAGTTCATTAGATGAAAACCAACAAAAATTGACAAGAACCACGAAAAGTTCTTGTATTTTAAGATAAAATCTGAGGCTATTAAAGAAAAAACTTCCAGCTCGCTGAAATATGTTCATTTGCTGAAAATCAACAAAACCACGAAAAGTTCTTCTATTTGAAGTTAAAATCTTTTTGCTTTGAAGAAGAAAGATCGAGGTGACTGAAATAAGTTCATGAAATGAAAACCAACAAAAATTGACAAGAACCACGAAAAGTTCTTGTATTTAAAGATAAAATCTGACGCTATTAAAGAAAAAACTTCTCGCTCGCTGAAATATGTTCATTTGCTGAAAATCAACAAAACCACGAAAAGTTCTTGTATTTGAAGATAAAATCTTTTTGCTTTGAAGAATAAAGATCTCGCTGACTGAAATAAGTTCATTAGATGAAAACCAACAAAAATTGACAAGATCCACGAAAAGTTCTTGTATTTTAGGATAAAATCTGATGCTATTAAAGAAAAAACTTCCAGCTCGCTGAAATATGTTCATTTGCTGAGAATCAACAAAACCACGAAAAGTTCTTGTATTTGAAGATAGAATCTTTTTGCTTTGAAGAAGTAAGATCTCGGTGACTGAAATAAGTTCATTGGATGAAAAACAACAAAAATTGACAAGAACCACGAAAAGTTCTTGCAATTTTAAGATAAAATCTGACGCTATTAAAGAAAAAACTTCTCCCTCGCTGAAATGTGTTCATTTGCTGAAAATCAACAAAACCTCGAAAAGTTCCTGTATTTGAAGATAAAATCTTTTTGCTTTGAAGAAGAAAGATCTAGGTGACTGAAATAAGTTCATCAGATGAAAACCAACAAAAATTGACAAGAACCACGAAAAGTTCTTGTATTTTAGGATAAAATCTGATGCTATTAAAGAAAAAACTTCCAGCTCGCTGAAATATGTTCATTTGCTGAAAATCAACAAAACCACGAAAAGTTCTTGTATTTGAAGATAGAATCTTTTTGCTTTGAAGAAGAAAGATCCAGCTGACTGAAATAAGTTCATTGGATGAAAAACAACAAAAATTGACAAGGAGCACGAAAAATTCTTGTATTTTAAGATAAAATCTGACGCTATTCAAGAAAAAACTTCGCCCTCGCTGAAATATGTTCATTTGCTGAAAATCAATAAAACCACGAAAAGTTCTTGTGTTTGAAGATAAAATATTTTTGCTTTGAAGATGAAAGATCTTGGTGACTGAAATAAGTTCATTGGATGAAAACCAATAAAAATTGATAGGATCCACGAAAAGTTCTTGTATTTTAAGATAAAATCTGACGCTATTAAAGAAAAAACTTCTCCCTCGCTGAAATATGTTCATTTGCTGAAAATCAACAAAACCACGAAAAGTTCTTGTATTTGAAGATAAAATCTTTTTGCTTTGAAGAAGAAAGATCGAGGTGACTGAAATAAGTTCATTAGATGAAAACCAACAAAAATTGACAAGAACCACGAAAAGTTCTTGTATTTTAAGATAAAATCTGAGGCTATGAAAGAAAAAACTTCCAGCTCGCTGAAATATGTTCATTTGCTGAAAACCAACAAAACCACGAAAAGTTCTTGTGTTTGAAGATAAAATCTTTTTGCTTTGAAGATGAAAGATTTTGTGACTGAAATAAGTTCATTGGATGAAAACCAACAAAAATTGACAAGAACCACGAAAAGTTCTTGTATTTTAAGATAAAATCTTGCGCTATGAAAGAAAAAACTTACAGCTCGCTGAAATATGTTCATTTGCTGAAAATCAACAAAACCACGAAAAGTTCTTGTATTTGAAGATAAAATCTTTTTGCTTTGAAGAAGAAAGATGTCGCTGACTGAAATAAGTTCATTGGATGAAAACCAACAAAAATTGACAAGAACCACGAAAAGTTCTTGTCTTTTAAGATAAAATCTGACGCTATTAAAGTAAAAACTTCTCCCTCCCTGAAATGTGTTCATTTGCTGAAAATCAACAAAACCTCAAAAAGTTCCTGTATTTGAAGATAAAATCTTTTTGCTTTGAAGAAGAAAGATCTAGGTGACTGAAATAAGTTCATCAGATGAAAACCAACAAAAATTGACAAGAACCACGAAAAGTTCTTGTATTTTAGGATAAAATCTGATGCTATTGAAGAAAAAACTTCTCGCTCGCTGAAATATGTTCATTTGCTGAAAATCAACAAAACCACGAAAAGTTCTTGCATTTGAAGATAAAATCTTTTTGCTTTGAAGAAGAAAGATCTCGCTGACTGAAATAAGTTCATTCGATCAAAACCAACAAAAATTGACAAGAACCACGAAAAGTTCTTGTATTTTAGGATAAAATCTGATGCTATTAAAGAAAAAACTTGCAGCTCGCTGAAATATGTTCATTTGCTGAAAATCAACAAAACCACGAAAAGTTCTTGTATTTGAAGATAAAATCTTTTTGATTTGAAGAAGAAAGATCGAGGTGACTGAAATAAGTTCATTAAATGAAAACCAACAAAAATTGGCAAGAACCACGAAAAGTTCTTGTATTTTTAGATAAAATCTGAGGCTATTAAAGAAAAAACTTCTCGCTCGCTGAAATATGTTCATTTGCTGAAAATCAACAAAACCACGAAAAGTTCTTGCATTTGAAGATAAAATCTTTTTGCTTTGAAGAAGAAAGATCGAGGTGACTGAAATAAGTTCATTAGATGAAAACCAACAAAAATTGACAAGAACCACGAAAAGTTCTTGTATTTTAAGATAAAATCTGAGGCTATTAAAGAAAAAACTTCCAGCTCGCTGAAATATGTTCATTTGCTGAAAATCAACAAAACCACGAAAAGTTCTTCTATTTGAAGTTAAAATCTTTTTGCTTTGAAGAAGAAAGATCGAGGTGACTGAAATAAGTTCATGAAATGAAAACCAACAAAAATTGACAAGAACCACGAAAAGTTCTTGTATTTTAAGATAAAATCTGACGCTATTAAAGAAAAAACTTCTCCCTCGCTGAAATGTGTTCATTTGCTGAAAATCAACAAAACCTCGAAAAGTTCCTGTATTTGAAGATAAAATCTTTTTGCTTTGAAGAAGAAAGATCTAGGTGACTGAAATAAGTTCATCAGATGAAAACCAACAAAAATTGACAAGAACCACGAAAAGTTCTTGTATTTTAGGATAAAATCTGATGCTATTAAAGAAAAAACTTCCAGCTCGCTGAAATATGTTCATTTGCTGAAAATCAACAAAACCACGAAAAGTTCTTGTATTTGAAGATAGAATCTTTTTGCTTTGAAGAAGAAAGATCCAGCTGACTGAAATAAGTTCATTGGATGAAAAACAACAAAAATTGACAAGAAGCACGAAAAATTCTTGTATTTTAAGATAAAATCTGACGCTATTCAAGAAAAAACTTCGCCCTCGCTGAAATATGTTCATTTGCTGAAAATCAATAAAACCACGAAAAGTTCTTGTGTTTGAAGATAAAATATTTTTGCTTTGAAGATGAAAGATCTTGGTGACTGAAATAAGTTCATTGGATGAAAACCAATAAAAATTGATAGGATCCACGAAAAGTTCTTGTATTTTAAGATAAAATCTGACGCTATTCAAGAAAAAACTTCTCCCTCGCTGAAATATGTTCATTTGCTGAAAATCAACAAAACCACGAAAAGTTCTTGTATTTGAAGATAAAATCTTTTTGCTTTGAAGAAGAAAGATCGAGGTGACTGAAATAAGTTCATTAGATGAAAACCAACAAAAATTGACAAGAACCACGAAAAGTTCTTGTATTTTAAGATAAAATCTGAGGCTATGAAAGAAAAAACTTCCAGCTCGCTGAAATATGTTCATTTGCTGAAAACCAACAAAACCACGAAAAGTTCTTGTGTTTGAAGATAAAATCCTTTTGCTTTGAAGATGAAAGATCTTGGTGACTGAAATAAGTTCATTGGATGAAAACCAACAAAAATTGACAAGAACCACGAAAAGTTCTTGTATTTTAAGATAAAATCTTGCGCTATGAAAGAAAAAACTTCCAGCTCGCTGAAATATGTTCATTTGCTGAAAATCAACAAAACCACGAAAAGTTCTTGTATTTGAAGATAAAATCTTTTTGCTTTGAAGAAGAAAGATGTCGCTGACTGAAATAAGTTCATTGGATGAAAACCAACAAAAATTGACAAGAACCACGAAAAGTTCTTGTCTTTTAAGATAAAATCTGACGCTATTAAAGTAAAAACTTCTCCCTCGCTGAAATGTGTTCATTTGCTGAAAATCAACAAAACCTCAAAAAGTTCCTGTATTTGAAGATAAAATCTTTTTGCTTTGAAGAAGAAAGATCTAGGTGACTGAAATAAGTTCATCAGATGAAAACCAACAAAAATTGACAAGAACCACGAAAAGTTCTTGTATTTTAGGATAAAATCTGATGCTATTAAAGAAAAAACTTCCAGCTCGCTGAAATATGTTCATTTGCTGAAAATCAACAAAACCACGAAAAGTTCTTGTATTTGAAGATAGAATCTTTTTGCTTTGAAGAAGAAAGATCCAGCTGACTGAAATAAGTTCATTGGATGAAAAACAACAAAAATTGACAAGAAGCACGAAAAGTTCTTGTATTTTAAGATAAAATCTGACGCTATTCAAGAAAAAACTTCGCCCTCGCTGAAATATGTTCATTTGCTGAAAATCAACAAAACCACGAAAAGTTCTTGTATTTTAGGATAAAATCTGATGCTATTAAAGAAAAAACTTCCAGCTCGCTGAAATATGTTCATTTGCTGAAAATCAACAAAACCACGAAAAGTTCTTGTATTTGAACATAAAATCATTTTGATTTGAAGAAGAAAGATCGAGGTGACTGAAATAAGTTCATTAAATGAAAACCAACAAAAATTGGCAAGAACCACGAAAAGTTCTTGTATTTTTAGATAAAATCTGAGGCTATTAAAGAAAAAACTTCTCGCTCGCTGAAATATGTTCATTTGCTGAAAATCAACAAAACCACGAAAAGTTCTTGCATTTGAAGATAAAATCTTTTTGCTTTGAAGAAGAAAGATCTCGCTGACTGAAATAAGTTCATTCGATCAAAACCAACAAAAATTGACAAGAACCACGAAAAGTTCTTGTATTTTAGGATAAAATCTGATGCTATTAAAGAAAAAACTTGCAGCTCGCTGAAATATGTTCATTTGCTGAAAATCAACAAAACCACGAAAAGTTCTTGTATTTGAAGATAAAATCTTTTTGATTTGAAGAAGAAAGATCGAGGTGACTGAAATAAGTTCATTAAATGAAAACCAACAAAAATTGGCAAGAACCACGAAAAGTTCTTGTATTTTTAGATAAAATCTGAGGCTATTAAAGAAAAAACTTCTCGCTCGCTGAAATATGTTCATTTGCTGAAAATCAACAAAACCACGGAAAGTTCTTGCATTTGAAGATAAAATCTTTTTGCTTTGAAGAAGAAAGATCGAGGTGACTGAAATAAGTTCATTAGATGAAAACCAACAAAAATTGACAAGAACCACGAAAAGTTCTTGTATTTTAAGATAAAATCTGAGGCTATTAAAGAAAAAACTTCCAGCTCGCTGAAATATGTTCATTTGCTGAAAATCAACAAAACCACGAAAAGTTCTTGTATTTGAAGTTAAAATCTTTTTGCTTTGAAGAACAAAGATCGAGGTGACTGAAATAAGTTCATGAAATGAAAACCAACAAAAATTGACAAGAACCACGAAAAGTTCTTGTATTTTAAGATAAAATCTTGCGCTGTTAAAGAAAAAACTTCTAGCTCGCTGAAATATGTTCATTTGCTGAAAACCAACAAAACCACGAAAAGTTCTTGTATTTGAAGATAAAATCTTGCGCTATGAAAGAAAAAACTTCCAGCTCGCTGAAATATGTTCATTTGCTGAAAATCAACAAAACCACGAAAAGTTCTTGTATTTGAAGATAAAATCTTTTTGCTTTGAAGAAGAAAGATCTCGCTGACTGAAATAAGTTCATTCGATCAAAACCAACAAAAATTGACAAGAACCACGAAAAGTTCTTGTATCTTAAGATAAAATCTGACGCTATTAAAGAAAAAACTTCTCGCTCGCTGAAATATGTTCATTTGCTGAAAATCAACAAAACCACGAAAAGTTCTTGTATTTGAAAATAAAATCTTTTTGCTTTGAAGAAGAAAGATCTAGCTGACTGAAATAAGTTCATTAGATGAAAACCAACAAAAATTGACAAGAACCACGAAAAGTTCTTGTATTTTAGGATAAAATCTGATGCTATTAAAGAAAAAACTTCTAGCTCGCTGAAATATGTTCATTTGCTGAAAATCAACAAAACCACGAAAAGTTCTTGTATTTGAAGATAAAATATTTTTGCTTTGAAGAAGAAAGATCGAGGTGACTGAAATAAGTTCATGAAATGAAAACCAACAAAAATTGACAAGAACCATGAAAAGTTCTTGTATTTTAAGATAAAATCTTGCGCTGTTAAAGAAAAAACTTCCAGCTCGCTGAAATATGTTCATTTGCTGAAAATCAACAAAACCACGAAAGGTTCTTGTATTTGAAGATAGATTCTTTTTGCTTTGAAGAAGAAAGATCCAGCTGACTGAAATAAGTTCATTGGATGAAAAACAACAAAAATTGACAAGAACCACGAAAAGTTCTTGTATTTTAAGATAAAATCTGACGCTATTAAAGAAAAAACTTCTCCCTCGCTGAAATATGTTCATTTGCTGAAAATCAACAAAACCACGAAAAGTTCTTGTATTTGAAGATAAAATCTTTTTGCTTTGAAGAAGAAAGATCTCGCTGACTGAAATAAGTTCATTAGATGAAAACCAACAAAAATTGACAAGAACCACGAAAAGTTCTTGTATTTTAAGATAAAATCTGACGCTATTGAAGAAAAAACTTCTCGCTCGCTGAAATATGTTCATTTGCTGAAAACCAACAAAACCACGAAAAGTTCTTGTATTTGAAGATAAAATCTTTTTGCTTCGAAGAAGAAAGATCGAGGCGACTGAAATAAGTTCATTCCATTAAAATCAACAAAAATTGACAAGAACAATGAAAAGTTCTTGTATTTTAAGATAAAATCTGACGCTATTAAAGAAAAAACTTCTTGCTCGCTGAAATATGTTCATTTGCTGAAAATCAACAAAACCACGAAAAGTTCTTGTATTTGAAAATAAAATCTTTTTGCTTTGAAGAAGAAAGATCTCGCTGACTGAAATAAGTTCATCAGATGAAAACCAACAAAAATTGACAAGAACCACGAAAAGTTCTTGTATTTTAAGATAAAATCTGAGGCTATTAAAGAAAAAACTTCTCGCTCGCTGAAATATGTTCATTTGCTGAAAATCAACAAAACCACGAAAAGTTCTTGCATTTGAAGATAAAATCTTTTTGCTTTGAAGAAGAAAGATCGAGGTGACTGAAATAAGTTCATTAAATGAAAACCAACAAAAATTGGCAAGAACCACGAAAAGTTCTTGTATTTTTAGATAAAATCTGAGGCTATTAAAGAAAAAACTTCTCGCTCGCTGAAATATGTTCATTTGCTGAAAATCAACAAAACCACGAAAAGCTCTTGCATTTGAAGATAAAATCTTTTTGCTTTGAAGAAGAAAGATCGAGGTGACTGAAATAAGTTCATTCGATCAAAACCAACAAAAATTGACAAGAACCACGAAAAGTTCTTGTATTTTAGGATAAAATCTGATGCTATTAAAGAAAAAACTTGCAGCTCGCTGAAATATGTTCATTTGCTGAAAATCAACAAAACCACGAAAAGTTCTTGTATTTGAAGATAAAATCTTTTTGATTTGAAGAAGAAAGATCGAGGTGACTGAAATAAGTTCATTAAATGAAAACCAACAAAAATTGGCAAGAACCACGAAAAGTTCTTGTATTTTTAGATAAAATCTGAGGCTATTAAAGAAAAAACTTCTCGCTCGCTGAAATATGTTCATTTGCTGAAAATCAACAAAACCACGGAAAGTTCTTGCATTTGAAGATAAAATCTTTTTGCTTTGAAGAAGAAAGATCGAGGTGACTGAAATAAGTTCATTAGATGAAAACCAACAAAAATTGACAAGAACCACGAAAAGTTCTTGTATTTTAAGATAAAATCTGAGGCTATTAAAGAAAAAACTTCCAGCTCGCTGAAATATGTTCATTTGCTGAAAATCAACAAAACCACGAAAAGTTCTTGTATTTGAAGTTAAAATCTTTTTGCTTTGAAGAACAAAGATCGAGGTGACTGAAATAAGTTCATGAAATGAAAACCAACAAAAATTGACAAGAACCACGAAAAGTTCTTGTATTTTAAGATAAAATCTTGCGCTGTTAAAGAAAAAACTTCTAGCTCGCTGAAATATGTTCATTTGCTGAAAACCAACAAAACCACGAAAAGTTCTTGTATTTGAAGATAAAATCTTGCGCTATGAAAGAAAAAACTTCCAGCTCGCTGAAATATGTTCATTTGCTGAAAATCAACAAAACCACGAAAAGTTCTTGTATTTGTAGATAAAATCTTTTTGCTTTGAAGAAGAAAGATCTCGCTGACTGAAATAAGTTCATTCGATCAATACCAACAAAAATTGACAAGAACCACGAAAAGTTCTTGTATCTTAAGATAAAATCTGACGCTATTAAAGAAAAAACTTCTCGCTCGCTGAAATATGTTCATTTGCTGAAAATCAACAAAACCACGAAAAGTTCTTGTATTTGAAAATAAAATCTTTTTGCTTTGAAGAAGAAAGATCTAGGTGACTGAAATAAGTTCATTAGATGAAAACCAACAAAAATTGACAAGAACCACGAAAAGTTCTTGTATTTTAGGATAAAATCTGATGCTATTAAAGAAAAAACTTCTAGCTCGCTGAAATATGTTCATTTGCTGAAAATCAACAAAACCACGAAAAGTTCTTGTATTTGAAGATAAAATATTTTTGCTTTGAAGAAGAAAGATCGAGGTGACTGAAATAAGTTCATGAAATGAAAACCAACAAAAATTGACAAGAACCATGAAAAGTTCTTGTATTTTAAGATAAAATCTTGCGCTGTTAAAGAAAAAACTTCCAGCTCGCTGAAATATGTTCATTTGCTGAAAATCAACAAAACCACGAAAGGTTCTTGTATTTGAAGATAGATTCTTTTTGCTTTGAAGAAGAAAGATCCAGCTGACTGAAATAAGTTCATTGGATGAAAAACAACAAAAATTGACAAGAACCACGAAAAGTTCTTGTATTTTAAGATAAAATCTGACGCTATTAAAGAAAAAACTTCTCCCTCGCTGAAATATGTTCATTTGCTGAAAATCAACAAAACCACGAAAAGTTCTTGTATTTGAAGATAAAATCTTTTTGCTTTGAAGAAGAAAGATCTCGCTGACTGAAATAAGTTCATTAGATGAAAACCAATAAAAATTGACAAGAACCACGAAAAGTTCTTGTATTTTAAGATAAAATCTGACGCTATTGAAGAAAAAACTTCTCGCTCGCTGAAATATGTTCATTTGCTGAAAACCAACAAAACCACGAAAAGTTCTTGTATTTGAAAATAAAATCTTTTTGCTTTGAAGAAGAAAGATCTCGCTGACTGAAATAAGTTCATCAGATGAAAACCAACAAAAATTGACAAGAACCACGAAAAGTTCTTGTATTTGAAGATAAAATCTTTTTGCTTCGAAGAAGAAAGATCGAGGCGACTGAAATAAGTTCATTCCATTAAAATCAACAAAAATTGACAAGAACAATGAAAAGTTCTTGTATTTTAAGATAAAATCTGACGCTATTAAAGAAAAAACTTCTTGCTCGCTGAAATATGTTCATTTGCTGAAAATCAACAAAACCACGAAAAGTTCTTGTATTTGAAAATAAAATCTTTTTGCTTTGAAGAAGAAAGATCTCGCTGACTGAAATAAGTTCATCAGATGAAAACCAACAAAAATTGACAAGAACCACGAAAAGTTCTTGTATTTTAAGATAAAATCTGAGGCTATTAAAGAAAAAACTTCTCGCTCGCTGAAATATGTTCATTTGCTGAAAATCAACAAAACCACGAAAAGTTCTTGCATTTGAAGATAAAATCTTTTTGCTTTGAAGAAGAAAGATCGAGGTGACTGAAATAAGTTCATTAGATGAAAACCAACAAAAATTGACAAGAACCACGAAAAGTTCTTGTATTTTAAGATAAAATCTGAGGCTATTAAAGAAAAAACTTCCAGCTCGCTGAAATATGTTCATTTGCTGAAAATCAACAAAACCACGAAAAGTTCTTCTATTTGAAGTTAAAATCTTTTTGCTTTGAAGAAGAAAGATCGAGGTGACTGAAATAAGTTCATGAAATGAAAACCAACAAAAATTGACAAGAACCACGAAAAGTTCTTGTATTTAAAGATAAAATCTGACGCTATTAAAGAAAAAACTTCTCGCTCGCTGAAATATGTTCATTTGCTGAAAATCAACAAAACCACGAAAAGTTCTTGTATTTGAAGATAAAATCTTTTTGCTTTGAAGAAGAAAGATCTCGCTGACTGAAATAAGTTCATTCGATGAAAACCAACAAAAATTGACAAGATACACGAAAAGTTCTTGTATTTTAGGATAAAATCTGATGCTATTAAAGAAAAAACTTCCAGCTCGCTGAAATATGTTCATTTGCTGAGAATCAACAAAACCACGAAAAGTTCTTGTATTTGAAGATAGAATCTTTTTGCTTTGAAGAAGTAAGATCTAGGTGACTGAAATAAGTTCATTGGATGAAAAACAACAAAAATTGACAAGAACCACGAAAAGTTCTTGTATTTTAAGATAAAATCTGACGCTATTAAAGAAAAAACTTCTCCCTCGCTGAAATGTGTTCATTTGCTGAAAATCAACAAAACCTCGAAAAGTTCCTGTATTTGAAGATAAAATCTTTTTGCTTTGAAGAAGAAAGATCTAGGTGACTGAAATAAGTTCATCAGATGAAAACCAACAAAAATTGACAAGAACCACGAAAAGTTCTTGTATTTTAGGATAAAATCTGATGCTATTAAAGAAAAAACTTCCAGCTCGCTGAAATATGTTCATTTGCTGAAAATCAACAAAACCACGAAAAGTTCTTGTATTTGAAGATAGAATCTTTTTGCTTTGAAGAAGAAAGATCCAGCTGACTGAAATAAGTTCATTGGATGAAAAACAACAAAAATTGACAAGAAGCACGAAAAATTCTTGTATTTTAAGATAAAATCTGACGCTATTCAAGAAAAAACTTCGCCCTCACTGAAATATGTTCATTTGCTGAAAATCAATAAAACCACGAAAAGTTCTTGTGTTTGAAGATAAAATATTTTTGCTTTGAAGATGAAAGATCTTGGTGACTGAAATAAGTTCATTGGATGAAAACCAATAAAAATTGATAGGATCCACGAAAAGTTCTTGTATTTTAAGATAAAATCTGACGCTATTAAAGAAAAAACTTCTCCCTCGCTGAAATATGTTCATTTGCTGAAAATCAACAAAACCACGAAAAGTTCTTGTATTTGAAGATAAAATCTTTTTGCTTTGAAGAAGAAAGATCGAGGTGACTGAAATAAGTTCATTAGATGAAAACCAACAAAAATTGATAAGAACCACGAAAAGTTCTTGTATTTTAAGATAAAATCTGAGGCTATGAAAGAAAAAACTTCCAGCTCGCTGAAATATGTTCATTTGCTGAAAACCAACAAAACCACGAAAAGTTCTTGTGTTTGAAGATAAAATATTTTTGCTTTGAAGATGAAAGATCTTGGTGACTGAAATAAGTTCATTGGATGAAAACCAACAAAAATTGACAAGAACCACGAAAAGTTCTTGTATTTTAAGATAGAATCTTGCGCTATGAAAGAAAAAACTTCTAGCTCGCTGAAATATGTTCATTTGCTGAAAATCAACAAAACCACGAAATGTTCTTGTATTTGAAGATAAAATCTTTTTGCTTTGAAGAAGAAAGATGTCGCTGACTGAAATAAGTTCATTGGATGAAAACCAACAAAAATTGACAAGAACCACGAAAAGTTCTTGTCTTTTAAGATAAAATCTGACGCTATTAAAGTAAAAACTTCTCCCTCGCTGAAATGTGTTCATTTGCTGAAAATCAACAAAACCTCAAAAAGTTCCTGTATTTGAAGATAAAATCTTTTTGCTTTGAAGAAGAAAGATCCAGGTGACTGAAATAAGTTCATCAGATGAAAACCAACAAAAATTGACAAGAACCACGAAAAGTTCTTGTATTTTAAGATAAAATCTGACGCTATTGAAGAAAAAACTTCTCGCTCGCTGAAATATGTTCATTTGCTTAAAATCAACAAAACCACGAAAAGTTCTTGTATTTGAAGATAAAATCTTTTTGCTTTGAAGAAGAAAGATCTCGCTGACTGAAATAAGTTCATTAGATGAAAACCAACAAAAATTGACAAGATACACGAAAAGTTCTTGTATTTTAGGATAAAATCTGATGCTATTAAAGAAAAAACTTCCAGCTCGCTGAAATATGTTCATTTGCTGAGAATCAACAAAACCACGAAAAGTTCTTGTATTTGAAGATAGAATCTTTTTGCTTTGAAGAAGTAAGATCTGGGTGACTGAAATAAGTTCATTGGATGAAAAACAACAAAAATTGACAAGAACCACGAAAAGTTCTTGTATTTTAAGATAAAATCTGACGCTATTAAAGAAAAAACTTCTCCCTCGCTGAAATGTGTTCATTTGCTGAAAATCAACAAAACCTCGAAAAGTTCCTGTATTTGAAGATAAAATCTTTTTGCTTTGAAGAAGAAAGATCTAGGTGACTGAAATAAGTTCATCAGATGAAAACCAACAAAAATTGACAAGAACCACGAAAAGTTCTTGTATTTTAGGATAAAATCTGATGCTATTAAAGAAAAAACTTCCAGCTCGCTGAAATATGTTCATTTGCTGAAAATCAACAAAACCACGAAAAGTTCTTGTATTTGAAGATAGAATCTTTTTGCTTTGAAGAAGAAAGATCCAGCTGACTGAAATAAGTTCATTGGATGAAAAACAACAAAAATTGACAAGAAGCACGAAAAATTCTTGTATTTTAAGATAAAATCTGACGCTATTCAAGAAAAAACTTCGCCCTCGCTGAAATATGTTCATTTGCTGAAAATCAATAAAACCACGAAAAGTTCTTGTGTTTGAAGATAAAATATTTTTGCTTTGAAGATGAAAGATCTTGGTGACTGAAATAAGTTCATTGGATGAAAACCAATAAAAATTGATAGGATCCACGAAAAGTTCTTGTATTTTAAGATAAAATCTGACGCTATTAAAGAAAAAACTTCTCCCTCGCTGAAATATGTTCATTTGCTGAAAATCAACAAAACCACGAAAAGTTCTTGTATTTGAAGATAAAATCTTTTTGCTTTGAAGAAGAAAGATCGAGGTGACTGAAATAAGTTCATTAGATGAAAACCAACAAAAATTGACAACAACCACGAAAAGTTCTTGTATTTTAAGATAAAATCTGAGGCTATGAAAGAAAAAACTTCCAGCTCGCTGAAATATGTTCATTTGCTGAAAACCAACAAAACCACGAAAAGTTCTTGTGTTTGAAGATAAAATCTTTTTGCTTTGAAGATGAAAGATCTTGGTGACTGAAATAAGTTCATTGGATGAAAACCAACAAAAATTGACAAGAACCACGAAAAGTTCTTGTATTTTAAGATAGAATCTTGCGCTATGAAAGAAAAAACTTCTAGCTCGCTGAAATATGTTCATTTGCTGAAAATCAACAAAACCACGAAAAGTTCTTGTATTTGAAGATAAAATCTTTTTGCTTTGAAGAAGAAAGATGTCGCTGACTGAAATAAGTTCATTGGATGAAAACCAACAAAAATTGACAAGAACCACGAAAAGTTCTTGTCTTTTAAGATAAAATCTGACGCTATTAAAGTAAAAACTTCTCCCTCGCTGAAATGTGTTCATTTGCTGAAAATCAACAAAACCTCAAAAAGTTCCTGTATTTGAAGATAAAATCTTTTTGCTTTGAAGAAGAAAGATCCAGGTGACTGAAATAAGTTCATCAGATGAAAACCAACAAAAATTGACAAGAACCACGAAAAGTTCTTGTATTTTAGGATAAAATCTGATGCTATTAAAGAAAAAACTTCCAGCTCGCTGAAATATGTTCATTTGCTGAAAATCAACAAAACCACGAAAAGTTCTTGTATTTGAAGATAGAATCTTTTTGCTTTGAAGAAGAAAGATCCAGCTGACTGAAATAAGTTCATTGGATGAAAAACAACAAAAATTGACAAGAAGCACGAAAAGTTCTTGTATTTTAAGATAAAATCTGACGCTATTCAAGAAAAAACTTCGCCCTCGCTGAAATATGTTCATTTGCTGAAAATCAACAAAACCACGAAAAGTTCTTGTATTTTAGGATAAAATCTGATGCTATTAAAGAAAAAACTTCCAGCTCGCTGAAATATGTTCATTTGCTGAAAATCAACAAAACCACGAAAAGTTCTTGTATTTGAAGATAAAATCATTTTGATTTGAAGAAGAAAGATCGAGGTGACTGAAATAAGTTCATTAAATGAAAACCAACAAAAATTGGCAAGAACCACGAAAAGTTCTTGTATTTTTAGATAAAATCTGAGGCTATTAAAGAAAAAACTTCTCGCTCGCTGAAATATGTTCATTTGCTGAAAATCAACAAAACCACGAAAAGTTCCTGTATTTGAAGATAAAATCTTTTTGCTTTGAAGAAGAAAGATGTCGCTGACTGAAATAAGTTCATTGGATGAAAACCAACAAAAATTGACAAGAACCACGAAAAGTTCTTGTCTTTTAAGATAAAATCTGACGCTATTAAAGTAAAAACTTCTCCCTCGCTGAAATGTGTTCATTTGCTGAAAATCAACAAAACCTCAAAAAGTTCCTGTATTTGAAGATAAAATCTTTTTGCTTTGAAGAAGAAAGATCCAGGTGACTGAAATAAGTTCATCAGATGAAAACCAACAAAAATTGACAAGAACCACGAAAAGTTCTTGTATTTTAAGATAAAATCTGACGCTATTGAAGAAAAAACTTCTCGCTCGCTGAAATATGTTCATTTGCTGAAAATCAACAAAACCACGAAAAGTTCTTCTATTTGAAGATAAAATCTTTTTGCTTTGAAGAAGAAAGATCTCGCTGACTGAAATAAGTTCATTAGATGAAAACCAACAAAAATTGACAAGATACACGAAAAGTTCTTGTATTTTAGGATAAAATCTGATGCTATTAAAGAAAAAACTTCCAGCTCGCTGAAATATGTTCATTTGCTGAGAATCAACAAAACCACGAAAAGTTCTTGTATTTGAATATAGAATCTTTTTGCTTTGAAGAAGTAAGATCTAGGTGACTGAAATAAGTTCATTGGATGAAAAACAACAAAAATTGACAAGAACCACGAAAAGTTCTTGTATTTTAAGATAAAATCTGACGCTATTAAAGAAAAAACTTCTCCCTCGCTGAAATGTGTTCATTTGCTGAAAATCAACAAAACCTCGAAAAGTTCCTGTATTTGAAGATAAAATCTTTTTGCTTTGAAGAAGAAAGATCTAGGTGACTGAAATAAGTTCATCAGATGAAAACCAACAAAAATTGACAAGAACCACGAAAAGTTCTTGTATTTTAGGATAAAATCTGATGCTATTAAAGAAAAAACTTCCAGCTCGCTGAAATATGTTCATTTGCTGAAAATCAACAAAACCACGAAAAGTTCTTGTATTTGAAGATAGAATCTTTTTGCTTTGAAGAAGAAAGATCCAGCTGACTGAAATAAGTTCATTGGATGAAAAACAACAAAAATTGACAAGAAGCACGAAAAATTCTTGTATTTTAAGATAAAATCTGACGCTATTCAAGAAAAAACTTCGCCCTCGCTGAAATATGTTCATTTGCTGAAAATCAATAAAACCACGAAAAGTTCTTGTGTTTGAAGATAAAATATTTTTGCTTTGAAGATGAAAGATCTTGGTGACTGAAATAAGTTCATTGGATGAAAACCAATAAAAATTGATAGGATCCACGAAAAGTTCTTGTATTTTAAGATAAAATCTGACGCTATTAAAGAAAAAACTTCTCCCTCGCTGAAATATGTTCATTTGCTGAAAATCAACAAAACCACGAAAAGTTCTTGTATTTGAAGATAAAATCTTTTTGCTTTGAAGAAGAAAGATCGAGGTGACTGAAATAAGTTATTGAGATGAAAACCAACAAAAATTGACAAGAACCACGAAAAGTTCTTGTATTTTAAGATAAAATCTGAGGCTATGAAAGAAAAAACTTCCAGCTCGCTGAAATATGTTAATTTGCTGAAAACCAACAAAACCACGAAAAGTTCTTGTGTTTGAAGATAAAATCTTTTTGCTTTGAAGATGAAAGATCTTGGTGACTGAAATAAGTTCATTGGATGAAAACCAACAAAAATTGACAAGAACCACGAAAAGTTCTTGTATTTTAAGATAGAATCTTGCGCTATGAAAGAAAAAACTTCTAGCTCGCTGAAATATGTTCATTTGCTGAAAATCAACAAAACCACGAAAAGTTCTTGTATTTGAAGATAAAATCTTTTTGCTTTGAAGAAGAAAGATGTCGCTGACTGAAATAAGTTCATTGGATGAAAACCAACAAAAATTGACAAGAACCACGAAAAGTTCTTGTCTTTTAAGATAAAATCTGACGCTATTAAAGTAAAAACTTCTCCCTCGCTGAAATGTGTTCATTTGCTGAAAATCAACAAAACCTCAAAAAGTTCCTGTATTTGAAGATAAAATCTTTTTGCTTTGAAGAAGAAAGATCCAGGTGACTGAAATAAGTTCATCAGATGAAAACCAACAAAAATTGACAAGAACCACGAAAAGTTCTTGTATTTTAGGATAAAATCTGATGCTATTAAAGAAAAAACTTCCAGCTCGCTGAAATATGTTCATTTGCTGAAAATCAACAAAACCACGAAAAGTTCTTGTATTTGAAGATAGAATCTTTTTGCTTTGAAGAAGAAAGATCCAGCTGACTGAAATAAGTTCATTGGATGAAAAACAACAAAAATTGACAAGAAGCACGAAAAGTTCTTGTATTTTAAGATAAAATCTGACGCTATTCAAGAAAAAACTTCGCCCTCGCTGAAATATGTTCATTTGCTGAAAATCAACAAAACCACGAAAAGTTCTTGTATTTTAGGATAAAATCTGATGCTATTAAAGAAAAAACTTCCAGCTCGCTGAAATATGTTCATTTGCTGAAAATCAACAAAACCACGAAAAGTTCTTGTATTTGAAGATAAAATCATTTTGATTTGAAGAAGAAAGATCGAGGTGACTGAAATAAGTTCATTAAATGAAAACCAACAAAAATTGGCAAGAACCACGAAAAGTTAATGTATTTTTAGATAAAATCTGAGGCTATTAAAGAAAAAACTTCTCGCTCGCTGAAATATGTTCATTTGCTGAAAATCAACAAAACCACGAAAAGTTCTTGCATTTGAAGATAAAATCTTTTTGCTTTGAAGAAGAAAGATCTCGCTGACTGAAATAAGTTCATTCGATCAAAACCAACAAAAATTGACAAGAACCACGAAAAGTTCTTGTATTTTAGGATAAAATCTGATGCTATTAAAGAAAAAACTTGCAGCTCGCTGAAATATGTTCATTTGCTGAAAATCAACAAAACCACGAAAAGTTCTTGTATTTGAAGATAAAATCTTTTTGATTTGAAGAAGAAAGATCGAGGTGACTGAAATAAGTTCATTAAATGAAAACCAACAAAAATTGGCAAGAACCACGAAAAGTTGTTGTATTTTTAGATAAAATCTGAGGCTATTAAAGAAAAAACTTCTCGCTCGCTGAAATATGTTCATTTGCTGAAAATCAACAAAACCACGGAAAGTTCTTGCATTTGAAGATAAAATCTTTTTGCTTTGAAGAAGAAAGATCGAGGTGACTGAAATAAGTTCATTAGATGAAAACCAACAAAAATTGACAAGAACCACGAAAAGTTCTTGTATTTTAAGATAAAATCTGAGGCTATTAAAGAAAAAACTTCCAGCTCGCTGAAATATGTTCATTTGCTGAAAATCAACAAAACCACGAAAAGTTCTTGTATTTGAAGTTAAAATCTTTTTGCTTTGAAGAACAAAGATCGAGGTGACTGAAATAAGTTCATGAAATGAAAACCAACAAAAATTGACAAGAACCACGAAAAGTTCTTGTATTTTAAGATAAAATCTTGCGCTGTTAAAGAAAAAACTTCTAGCTCGCTGAAATATGTTCATTTGCTGAAAACCAACAAAACCACGAAAAGTTCTTGTATTTGAAGATAAAATCTTGCGCTATGAAAGAAAAAACTTCCAGCTCGCTGAAATATGTTCATTTGCTGAAAATCAACAAAACCACGAAAAGTTCTTGTATTTGAAGATAAAATCTTTTTGCTTTGAAGAAGAAAGATCTCGCTGACTGAAATAAGTTCATTCGATCAAAACCAACAAAAATTCACAAGAACCACGAAAAGTTCTTGTATCTTAAGATAAAATCTGACGCTATTAAAGAAAAAACTTCTCGCTCGCTGAAATATGTTCATTTGCTGAAAATCAACAAAACCACGAAAAGTTCTTGTATTTGAAAATAAAATCTTTTTGCTTTGAAGAAGAAAGATCTAGCTGACTGAAATAAGTTCATTAGATGAAAACCAACAAAAATTGACAAGAACCACGAAAAGTTCTTGTATTTTAGGATAAAATCTGATGCTATTAAAGAAAAAACTTCTAGCTCGCTGAAATATGTTCATTTGCTGAAAATCAACAAAACCACGAAAAGTTCTTGTATTTGAAGATAAAATCTTTTTGCTTTGAAGAAGAAAGATCGAGGTGACTGAAATAAGTTCATTAGATGAAAACCAACAAAAATTGACAAGAACCACGAAAAGTTCTTGTATTTTAAGATAAAATCTGAGGCTATTAAAGAAAAAACTTCTAGCTCGCTGAAATATGTTCATTTGCTGAAAATCAACAAAACCACGAAAAGTTCTTGTATTTGAAGTTAAAATCTTTTTGCTTTGAAGAAGAAAGATCGAGGTGACTGAAATAAGTTCATGAAATGAAAACGAACAAAAATTGACAAGAACCATGAAAAGTTCTTGTATTTTAAGATAGAATCTTGCGCTGTTAAAGAAAAAACTTCCAGCTCGCTGAAATATGTTCATTTGCTGAAAATCAACAAAACCACGAAAGGTTCTTGTATTTGAAGATAGATTCTTTTTGCTTTGAAGAAGAAAGATCCAGCTGACTGAAATAAGTTCATTGGATGAAAAACAACAAAAATTGACAAGAACCACGAAAAGTTCTTGTATTTTAAGATAAAATCTGAGGCTACGAAAGAAAAAACTTCCAGCTCGCTGAAATATGTTCATTTGCTGAAAATCAACAAAACTACGAAAAGTTCTTGTATTTGAAGATAAAATCTTTTTGCTTTGAAGAAGAAAGATCGAGGTGACTGAAATAAGTTCATTAAATGAAAACCAACAAAAATTGACAAGAACCACGAAAAGTTCTTGTATTTTAAGATAAAATATTGCGCTATTAAAGAAAAAACTTCTAGCTCGCTGAAATATGTTCATTTGCTGAAAACCAACAAAACCACGAAAAGTTCTTGTATTTGAAGATAAAATCTTTTTGCTTTGAAGATGAAAGATCTTGGTGACTGAAATAAGTACATTCGATGAAAACCAACAAAAATTGACAAGAACCACGAAAAGTTCTTGTATTTTAAGATAAATCTTGCGCTATGAAAGAAAAAACTTCCAGCTCGCTGAAATATGTTCATTTGCTGAAAATCAACAAAACCACGAAAAGTTCTTGTATTTGAAGATAAAATCTTTTTGCTTTGAAGAAGAAAGATCTCGCTGACTGAAATAAGTTCATTCGATCAAAACCAACAAAAATTGACAAGAACCACGAAAAGTTCTTGTATTTTAGGATAAAATCTGATGCTATTAAAGAAAAAACTTCCAGCTCGCTGAAATATGTTCATTTGCTGAAAATCAACAAAACCACGAAAAGTTCTTGTATTTGAAGATAAAATCTTTTTGATTTGAAGAAGAAAGATCGAGGTGACTGAAATAAGTTCATTAAATGAAAACCAACAAAAATTGGCAAGAACCACGAAAAGTTCTTGTATTTTTAGATAAAATCTGAGGCTATTAAAGAAAAAACTTCTCACTCGCTGAAATATGTTCATTTGCTGAAAATCAACAAAACCACGAAAAGTTCTTGCATTTGAAGATAAAATCTTTTTGCTTTGAAGAAAGATCTCGCTGACTGAAATAAGTTCATTCGATCAAAACCAACAAAAATTGACAAGAACCACGAAAAGTTTTTGTATTTTAGGATAAAATCTGATGCTATTAAAGAAAAAACTTGCAGCTCGCTGAAATATGTTCATTTGCTGAAAATCAACAAAACCACGAAAAGTTCTTGTATTTGAAGATAAAATCTTTTTGATTTGAAGAAGAAAGATCGAGGTGACTGAAATAAGTTCATTAAATGAAAACCAACAAAAATTGGCAAGAACCACGAAAAGTGCTTGTATTTTTAGATAAAATCTGAGGCTATTAAAGAAAAAACTTCTCGCTCGCTGAAATATGTTCATTTGCTGAAAATCAACAAAACCACGAAAAGTTCTTGCATTTGAAGATAAAATCTTTTTGCTTTGAAGAAGAAAGATCGAGGTGACTGAAATAAGTTCATTAGATGAAAACCAACAAAAATTGACAAGAACCACGAAACGTTCTTATATTTTAAGATAAAATCTGAGGCTATTAAAGAAAAAACTTCCAGCTCGCTGAAATATGTTCATTTGCTGAAAATCAACAAAACCACGAAAAGTTCTTCTATTTGAAGTTAAAATCTTTTTGCTTTGAAGAAGAAAGATCGAGGTGACTGAAATAAGTTCATTAGATGAAAACCAACAAAAATTGACAAGATCCACGAAAAGTTCTTGTATTTTAGGATAAAATCTGATGCTATTAAAGAAAAAACTTCCAGCTCGCTGAAATATGTTAATTTGCTGAGAATCAACAAAACCACGAAAAGTTCTTGTATTTGAAGATAGAATCTTTTTGCTTTGAAGAAGTAAGATCTAGGTGACTGAAATAAGTTCATTGGATGAAAAACAACAAAAATTGACAAGAACCACGAAAAGTTCTTGTATTTTAAGATAAAATCTGACGCTATTAAAGAAAAAACTTCTCCCTCGCTGAAATGTGTTCATTTGCTGAAAATCAACAAAACCTCGAAAAGTTCCTGTATTTGAAGATAAAATCTTTTTGCTTTGAAGAAGAAAGATCTAGGTGACTGAAATAAGTTCATCAGATGAAAACCAACAAAAATTGACAAGAACCACGAAAAGTTCTTGTATTTTAGGATAAAATCTGATGCTATTAAAGAAAAAACTTCCAGCTTGCTGAAATATGTTCATTTGCTGAAAATGAACAAAACCACGAAAAGTTCTTGTATTTGAAGATAGAATCTTTTTGCTTTGAAGAAGAAAGATCCAGCTGACTGAAATAAGTTCATTGGATGAAAAACAACACAAATTGACAAGAAGCACGAAAAATTCTTGTATTTTAAGATAAAATCTGACGCTATTCAAGAAAAAACTTCGCCCTCGCTGAAATATGTTCATTTGCTGAAAATCAATAAAACCACGAAAAGTTCTTGTGTTTGAAGATAAAATATTTTTGCTTTGAAGATGAAAGATCTTGGTGACTGAAATAAGTTCATTGGATGAAAACCAATAAAAATTGATAGGATCCACGAAAAGTTCTTGTATTTTAAGATAAAATCTGACGCTATTAAAGAAAAAACTTCTCCCTCGCTGAAATATGTTCATTTGCTGAAAATCAACAAAACCACGAAAAGTTCTTGTATTTGAAGATAAAATCTTTTTGCTTTGAAGAAGAAAGATCGAGGTGACTGAAATAAGTTCATTAGATGAAAACCAACAAAAATTGACAAGAAGCACGAAAAATTCTTGTATTTTAAGATAAAATCTGAGGCTATTCAAGAAAAAACTTCGCCCTCGCTGAAATATGTTCATTTGCTGAAAATCAATAAAACCACGAAAAGTTCTTGTGTTTGAAGATAAAATATTTTTGCTTTGAAGATGAAAGATCTTGGTGACTGAAATAAGTTCATTGGATGAAAACCAATAAAAATTGATAGGATCCACGAAAAGTTCTTGTATTTTAAGATAAAATCTTGCGCTATGAAAGAAAAAACTTCCAGCTCGCTGAAATATGTTCATTTGCTGAAAATCAACAAAACCACGAAAAGTTCTTGTATTTGAAGATAAAATCTTTTTGCTTTGAAGAAGAAAGATCTCGCTGACTGAAATAAGTTCATTCGATCAAAACCAACAAAAATTGACAAGAACCACGAAAAGTTCTTGTATCTTAAGATAAAATCTGACGCTATTAAAGAAAAAACTTCTCGCTCGCTGAAATATGTTCATTTGCTGAAAATCAACAAAACCACGAAAAGTTCTTGTATTTGAAAATAAAATCTTTTTGCTTTGAAGAAGAAAGATCTAGCTGACTGAAATAAGTTCATTAGATGAAAACCAACAAAAAATGACAAGAACCACGAAAAGTTCTTGTATTTTAGGATAAAATCTGATGCTATTAAAGAAAATACTTCTAGCTCGCTGAAATATGTTCATTTGCTGAAAATCAACAAAACCACGAAAAGTTCTTGTATTTGAAGATAAAATCTTTTTGCTTTGAAGAAGAAAGATCGAGGTGACTGAAATAAGTTCATTAGATGAAAACCAACAAAAATTGACAAGAACCACGAAAAGTTCTTGTATTTTAAGATAAAATCTGAGGCTATTAAAGAAAAAACTTCTAGCTCGCTGAAATATGTTCATTTGCTGAAAATCAACAAAACCACGAAAAGTTCTTGTATTTGAAGTTAAAATCTTTTTGCTTTGAAGAAGAAAGATCGAGGTGACTGAAATAAGTTCATGAAATGAAAACCAACAAAAATTGACAAGAACCATGAAAAGTTCTTGTATTTTAAGATAAAATCTTGCGCTGTTAAAGAAAAAACTTCCAGCTCGCTGAAATATGTTCATTTGCTGAAAACCAACAAAACCACGAAAAGTTCTTGTATTTGAAGATAAAATCTTTTTGCTTCGAAGAAGAAAGATCGAGGCGACTGAAATAAGTTCATTCCATTAAAATCAACAAAAATTGACAAGAACAATGAAAAGTTCTTGTATTTTAAGATAAAATCTGACGCTATTAAAGAAAAAACTTCTTGCTCGCTGAAATATGTTCATTTGCTGAAAATCAACAAAACCACGAAAAGTTCTTGTATTTGAAAATAAAATCTTTTTGCTTTGAAGAAGAAAGATCTCGCTGACTGGAATAAGTTCATCAGATGAAAACCAACAAAAATTGACAAGAACCACGAAAAGTTCTTGTATTTTAAGATAAAATCTGAGGCTATTAAAGAAAAAACTTCGAGCTCGCTGAAATATGTTCATTTGCTGAAAATCAACAAAACCACGAAAAGTTCTTGTATTTGAAGATAAAATCTTTTTGCTTTGAAGAAGAAAGATCGAGGTGACTGAAATAAGTTCATTAGATGAAAACCAACAAAAATTGACAAGAACCACGAAAAGTTCTTGTATTTTAAGATAAAATCTGAGGCTACGAAAGAAAAAACTTCCAGCTCGCTGAAATATGTTCATTTGCTGAAAATCAACAAAACTACGAAAAGTTCTTGTATTTGAAGATAAAATCTTTTTGCTTTGAAGAAGAAAGATCGAGGTGACTGAAATAAGTTCATTAAATGAAAACCAACAAAAATTGACAAGAACCACGAAAAGTTCTTGTATTTTAAGATAAAATATTGCGCTATTAAAGAAAAAACTTCTAGCTCGCTGAAATATGTTCATTTGCTGAAAACCAACAAAACCACGAAAAGTTCTTGTATTTGAAGATAAAATCTTTTTGCTTTGAAGATGAAAGATCTTGGTGACTGAAATAAGTACATTCGATGAAAACCAACAAAAATTGACAAGAACCACGAAAAGTTCTTGTATTTTAAGATAAATCTTGCGCTATGAAAGAAAAAACTTCCAGCTCGCTGAAATATGTTCATTTGCTGAAAATCAACAAAATCACGAATAGTTCTTGTATTTGAAGATAAAATCTTTTTGCTTTGAAGAAGAAAGATCTCGCTGACTGAAATAAGTTCATTCGATCAAAACCAACAAAAATTGACAAGAACCACGAAAAGTTCTTGTATTTTAGGATAAAATCTGATGCTATTAAAGAAAAAACTTGCAGCTCGCTGAAATATGTTCATTTGCTGAAAATCAACAAAACAACGAAAAGTTCTTGTATTTGAAGATAAAATCTTTTTGATTTGAAGAAGAAAGATCGAGGTGACTGAAATAAGTTCATTAAATGAAAACCAACAAAAATTGGCAAGAACCACGAAAAGTTCTTGTATTTTTAGATAAAATCTGAGGCTATTAAAGAAAAAACTTCTCGCTCGCTGAAATATGTTCATTTGCTGAAAATCAACAAAACCACGAAAAGTTCTTGCATTTGAAGATAAAATCTTTTTGCTTTGAAGAAAGATCTCGCTGACTGAAATAAGTTCATTCGATCAAAACCAACAAAAATTGACAAGAACCACGAAAAGTTTTTGTATTTTAGGATAAAATCTGATGCTATTAAAGAAAAAACTTGCAGCTCGCTGAAATATGTTCATTTGCTGAAAATCAACAAAACCACGAAAAGTTCTTGTATTTGAAGATAAAATCTTTTTGATTTGAAGAAGAAAGATCGAGGTGACTGAAATAAGTTCATTAAATGAAAACCAACAAAAATTGGCAAGAACCACGAAAAGTTCTTGTATTTTTAGATAAAATCTGAGGCTATTAAAGAAAAAACTTCTCGCTCGCTGAAATATGTTCATTTGCTGAAAATCAACAAAACCACGAAAAGTTCTTGCATTTGAAGATAAAATCTTTTTGCTTTGAAGAAGAAAGATCGAGGTGACTGAAATAAGTTCATTAGATGAAAACCAACAAAAATTGACAAGAACCACGAAACGTTCTTATATTTTAAGATAAAATCTGAGGCTATTAAAGAAAAAACTTCCAGCTCGCTGAAATATGTTCATTTGCTGAAAATCAACAAAACCACGAAAAGTTCTTCTATTTGAAGTTAAAATCTTTTTGCTTTGAAGAAGAAAGATCGAGGTGACTGAAATAAGTTCATGAAATGAAAACCAACAAAAATTGACAAGAACCACGAAAAGTTCTTGTATTTAAAGATAAAATCTGACGCTATTAAAGAAAAAACTTCTCGCTCGCTGAAATATGTTCATTTGCTGAAAATCAACAAAACCACGAAAAGTTCTTGTATTTGAAGATAAAATCTTTTTGCTTTGAAGAAGAAAGATCTAGCTGACTGAAATAAGTTCATTAGATGAAAACCAACAAAAATTGACAAGATCCACGAAAAGTTCTTGTATTTTAGGATAAAATCTGATGCTATTAAAGAAAAAACTTCCAGCTCGCTGAAATATGTTCATTTGCTGAGAATCAACAAAACCACGAAAAGTTCTTGTATTTGAAGATAGAATCTTTTTGCTTTGAAGAAGTAAGATCTAGGTGACTGAAATAAGTTCATTGGATGAAAAACAACAAAAATTGACAAGAACCACGAAAAGTTCTTGTATTTTAAGATAAAATCTGACGCTATTAAAGAAAAAACTTCTCCCTCGCTGAAATGTGTTCATTTGCTGAAAATCAACAAAACCTCGAAAAGTTCCTGTATTTGAAGATAAAATCTTTTTGCTTTGAAGAAGAAAGATCTAGGTGACTGAAATAAGTTCATCAGATGAAAACCAACAAAAATTGACAAGAACCACGAAAAGTTCTTGTATTTTAGGATAAAATCTGATGCTATTGAAGAAAAAACTTCCAGCTCGCTGAAATATGTTCATTTGCTGAAAATCAACAAAACCACGAAAAGTTCTTGTATTTGAAGATAGAATCTTTTTGCTTTGAAGAAGAAAGATCCAGCTGACTGAAATAAGTTCATTGGATGAAAAACAACACAAATTGACAAGAAGCACGAAAAATTCTTGTATTTTAAGATAAAATCTGACGCTATTCAAGAAAAAACTTCGCCCTCGCTGAAATATGTTCATTTGCTGAAAATCAATAAAACCACGAAAAGTTCTTGTGTTTGAAGATAAAATATTTTTGCTTTGAAGATGAAAGATCTTGGTGACTGAAATAAGTTCATTGGATGAAAACCAATAAAAATTGATAGGATCCACGAAAAGTTCTTGTATTTTAAGATAAAATCTGACGCTATTAAAGAAAAAACTTCTCCCTCGCTGAAATATGTTCATTTGCTGAAAATCAACAAAACCACGAAAAGTTCTTGTATTTGAAGATAAAATCTTTTTGCTTTGAAGAAGAAAGATCGAGGTGACTGAAATAAGTTCATTAGATGAAAACCAACAAAAATTGACAAGAAGCACGAAAAATTCTTGTATTTTAAGATAAAATCTGACGCTATTCAAGAAAAAACTTCGCCCTCGCTGAAATATGTTCATTTGCTGAAAATCAATAAAACCACGAAAAGTTCTTGTGTTTGAAGATAAAATATTTTTGCTTTGAAGATGAAAGATCTTGGTGACTGAAATAAGTTCATTGGATGAAAACCAATAAAAATTGATAGGATCCACGAAAAGTTCTTGTATTTTAAGATAAAATCTTGCGCTGTTAAAGAAAAAACTTCTAGCTCGCTGAAATATGTTCATTTGCTGAAAACCAACAAAACCACGAAAAGTTCTTGTGTTTGAAGATAAAATCTTTTTGCTTTGAAGAAGAAAGATCTCGCTGACTGAAATAAGTTCATTCGATCAAAACCAACAAAAATTGACAAGAACCACGAAAAGTTCTTGTATCTTAAGATAAAATCTGACGCTATTAAAGAAAAAACTTCTCGCTCGCTGAAATATGTTCATTTGCTGAAAATCAACAAAACCACGAAAAGTTCTTGTATTTGAAAATAAAATCTTTTTGCTTTGAAGAAGAAAGATCTAGCTGACTGAAATAAGTTCATTAGATGAAAACCAACAAAAATTGACAAGAACCACGAAAAGTTCTTGTATTTTAGGATAAAATCTGATGCTATTAAAGAAAAAACTTCTAGCTCGCTGAAATATGTTCATTTGCTGAAAATCAACAAAACCACGAAAAGTTCTTTTATTTGAAGATAAAATCTTTTTGCTTTGAAGAAGAAAGATCGAGGTGACTGAAATAAGTTCATTAGATGAAAACCAACAAAAATTGACAAGAACCACGAAAAGTTCTTGTATTTTAAGATAAAATCTGAGGCTATTAAAGAAAAAACTTCTAGCTCGCTGAAATATGTTCATTTGCTGAAAATCAACAAAACCACGAAAAGTTCTTGTATTTGAAGTTAAAATCTTTTTGCTTTGAAGAAGAAAGATCGAGGTGACTGAAATAAGTTCATGAAATGAAAACCAACAAAAATTGACAAGAACCATGAAAAGTTCTTGTATTTTAAGATAAAATCTTGCGCTGTTAAAGAAAAAACTTCCAGCTCGCTGAAATATGTTCATTTGCTGAAAACCAACAAAACCACGAAAAGTTCTTGTATTTGAAGATAAAATCTTTTTGCTTCGAAGAAGAAAGATCGAGGCGACTGAAATAAGTTCATTCCATTAAAATCAACAAAAATTGACAAGAACAATGAAAAGTTCTTGTATTTTAAGATAAAATCTGACGCTATTAAAGAAAAAACTTCTTGCTCACTGAAATATGTTCATTTGCTGAAAATCAACAAAACCACGAAAAGTTCTTGTATTTTAAGATAAAATCTGAGGCTATTAAAGAAAAAACTTCGAGCTCGCTGAAATATGTTCATTTGCTGAAAATCAACAAAACCACGAAAAGTTCTTGTATTTGAAGATAAAATCTTTTTGCTTTGAAGAAGAAAGATCGAGGTGACTGAAATAAGTTCATTAGATGAAAACCAACAAAAATTGACAAGAACCACGAAAAGTTCTTGTATTTTAAGATAAAATCTGAGGCTACGAAAGAAAAAACTTCCAGCTCGCTGAAATATGTTCATTTGCTGAAAATCAACAAAACTACGAAAAGTTCTTGTATTTGAAGATAAAATCTTTTTGCTTTGAAGAAGAAAGATCGAGGTGACTGAAATAAGTTCATTAAATGAAAACCAACAAAAATTGACAAGAACCACGAAAAGTTCTTGTATTTTAAGATAAAATATTGCGCTATTAAAGAAAAAACTTCTCGCTCGCTGAAATATGTTCATTTGCTGAAAACCAACAAAACCACGAAAAGTTCTTGTATTTGAAGATAAAATCTTTTTGCTTTGAAGATGAAAGATCTTGGTGACTGAAATAAGTACATTCGATGAAAACCAACAAAAATTGACAAGAACCACGAAAAGTTCTTGTATTTTAAGATAAATCTTGCGCTATGAAAGAAAAAACTTCCAGCTCGCTGAAATATGTTCATTTGCTGAAAATCAACAAAACCACGAATAGTTCTTGTATTTGAAGATAAAATCTTTTTGCTTTGAAGAAGAAAGATCTCGCTGACTGAAATAAGTTCATTCGATCAAAACCAACAAAAATTGACAAGAACCACGAAAAGTTCTTGTATTTTAGGATAAAATCTGATGCTATTAAAGAAAAAACTTGCAGCTCGCTGAAATATGTTCATTTGCTGAAAATCAACAAAACCACGAAAAGTTCTTGTATTTGAAGATAAAATCTTTTTGATTTGAAGAAGAAAGATCGAGGTGACTGAAATAAGTTCATTAAATGAAAACCAACAAAAATTGGCAAGAACCACGAAAAGTTCTTGTATTTTTAGATAAAATCTGAGGCTATTAAAGAAAAAACTTCTCGCTCGCTGAAATATGTTCATTTGCTGAAAATCAACAAAACCACGAAAAGTTCTTGCATTTGAAGATAAAATCTTTTTGCTTTGAAGAAAGATCTCGCTGACTGAAATAAGTTCATTCGATCAAAACCAACAAAAATTGACAAGAACCACGAAAAGTTTTTGTATTTTAGGATAAAATCTGATGCTATTAAAGAAAAAACTTCCAGCTCGCTGAAATATGTTCATTTGCTGAAAATCAACAAAACCACGAAAAGTTCTTGTATTTGAAGATAAAATCTTTTTGATTTGAAGAAGAAAGATCGAGGTGACTGAAATAAGTTCATTAAATGAAAACCAACAAAAATTGGCAAGAACCACGAAAAGTTCTTGTATTTTTAGATAAAATCTGAGGCTATTAAAGAAAAAACTTCTCGCTCGCTGAAATATGTTCATTTGCTGAAAATCAACAAAACCACGAAAAGTTCTTGCATTTGAAGATAAAATCTTTTTGCTTTGAAGAAGAAAGATCGAGGTGACTGAAATAAGTTCATTAGATGAAAACCAACAAAAATTGACAAGAACCACGAAACGTTCTTATATTTTAAGATAAAATCTGAGGCTATTAAAGAAAAAACTTCCAGCTCGCTGAAATATGTTCATTTGCTGAAAATCAACAAAACCACGAAAAGTTCTTCTATTTGAAGTTAAAATCTTTTTGCTTTGAAGAAGAAAGATCGAGGTGACTGAAATAAGTTCATTAGATGAAAACCAACAAAAATTGACAAGAAGCACGAAAAATTCTTGTATTTTAAGATAAAATCTGACGCTATTCAAGAAAAAACTTCGCCCTCGCTGAAATATGTTCATTTGCTGAAAATCAATAAAACCACGAAAAGTTCTTGTGTTTGAAGATAAAATATTTTTGCTTTGAAGATGAAAGATCTTGGTGACTGAAATAAGTTCATTGGATGAAAACCAATAAAAATTGATAGGATCCACGAAAAGTTCTTGTATTTTAAGATAAAATCTTGCGCTGTTAAAGAAAAAACTTCTAGCTCGCTGAAATATGTTCATTTGCTGAAAACCAACAAAACCACGAAAAGTTCTTGTATTTGAAGATAAAATCTTGCGCTATGAAAGAAAAAACTTCCAGCTCGCTGAAATATGTTCATTTGCTGAAAACCAACAAAACCACGAAAAGTTCTTGTATTTGAAGATAAAATCTTTTTGCTTTGAAGAAGAAAGATCTCGCTGACTGAAATAAGTTCATTCGATCAAAACCAACAAAAATTGACAAGAACCACGAAAAGTTCTTGTATCTTAAGATAAAATCTGACGCTATTAAAGAAAAAACTTCTCGCTCGCTGAAATATGTTCATTTGCTGAAAATCAACAAAACCACGAAAAGTTCTTGTATTTGAAAATAAAATCTTTTTGCTTTGAAGAAGAAAGATCTAGCTGACTGAAATAAGTTCATTAGATGAAAACCAACAAAAATTGACAAGAACCACGAAAAGTTCTTGTATTTTAGGATAAAATCTGATGCTATTAAAGAAAAAACTTCTAGCTCGCTGAAATATGTTCATTTGCTGAAAATCAACAAAACCACGAAAAGTTCTTGTATTTGAAGATAAAATCTTTTTGCTTTGAAGAAGAAAGATCGAGGTGACTGAAATAAGTTCATTAGATGAAAACCAACAAAAATTGACAAGAACCACGAAAAGTTCTTGTATTTTAAGATAAAATCTGAGGCTATTAAAGAAAAAACTTCTAGCTCGCTGAAATATGTTCATTTGCTGAAAATCAACAAAACCACGAAAAGTTCTTGTATTTGAAGTTAAAATCTTTTTGCTTTGAAGAAGAAAGATCGAGGTGACTGAAATAAGTTCATGAAATGAAAACCAACAAAAATTGACAAGAACCATGAAAAGTTCTTGTATTTTAAGATAAAATCTTGCGCTGTTAAAGAAAAAACTTCCAGCTCGCTGAAATATGTTCATTTGCTGAAAACCAACAAAACCACGAAAAGTTCTTGTATTTGAAGATAAAATCTTTTTGCTTCGAAGAAGAAAGATCGAGGCGACTGAAATAAGTTCATTCCATTAAAATCAACAAAAATTGACAAGAACAATGAAAAGTTCTTGTATTTTAAGATAAAATCTGACGCTATTAAAGAAAAAACTTCTTGCTCGCTGAAATATGTTCATTTGCTGAAAATCAACAAAACCACGAAAAGTTCTTGTATTTTAAGATAAAATCTGAGGCTATTAAAGAAAAAACTTCGAGCTCGCTGAAATATGTTCATTTGCTGAAAATCAACAAAACCACGAAAAGTTCTTGTATTTGAAGATAAAATCTTTTTGCTTTGAAGAAGAAAGATCGAGGTGACTGAAATAAGTTCATTAGATGAAAACCAACAAAAATTGACAAGAACCACGAAAAGTTCTTGTATTTTAAGATAAAATCTGAGGCTACGAAAGAAAAAACTTCCAGCTCGCTGAAATATGTTCATTTGCTGAAAATCAACAAAACTACGAAAAGTTCTTGTATTTGAAGATAAAATCTTTTTGCTTTGAAGAAGAAAGATCGAGGTGACTGAAATAAGTTCATTAAATGAAAACCAACAAAAATTGACAAGAACCACGAAAAGTTCTTGTATTTTAAGATAAAATATTGCGCTATTAAAGAAAAAACTTCTCGCTCGCTGAAATATGTTCATTTGCTGAAAACCAACAAAACCACGAAAAGTTCTTGTATTTGAAGATAAAATCTTTTTGCTTTGAAGATGAAAGATCTTGGTGACTGAAATAAGTACATTCGATGAAAACCAACAAAAATTGACAAGAACCACGAAAAGTTCTTGTATTTTAAGATAAATCTTGCGCTATGAAAGAAAAAACTTCCAGCTCGCTGAAATATGTTCATTTGCTGAAAATCAACAAAACCACGAATAGTTCTTGTATTTGAAGATAAAATCTTTTTGCTTTGAAGAAGAAAGATCTCGCTGACTGAAATAAGTTCATTCGATCAAAACCAACAAAAATTGACAAGAACCACGAAAAGTTCTTGTATTTTAGGATAAAATCTGATGCTATTAAAGAAAAAACTTGCAGCTCGCTGAAATATGTTCATTTGCTGAAAATCAACAAAACCACGAAAAGTTCTTGTATTTGAAGATAAAATCTTTTTGATTTGAAGAAGAAAGATCGAGGTGACTGAAATAAGTTCATTAAATGAAAACCAACAAAAATTGGCAAGAACCACGAAAAGTTCTTGTATTTTTAGATAAAATCTGAGGCTATTAAAGAAAAAACTTCTCGCTCGCTGAAATATGTTCATTTGCTGAAAATCAACAAAACCACGAAAAGTTCTTGCATTTGAAGATAAAATCTTTTTGCTTTGAAGAAAGATCTCGCTGACTGAAATAAGTTCATTCGATCAAAACCAACAAAAATTGACAAGAACCACGAAAAGTTTTTGTATTTTAGGATAAAATCTGATGCTATTAAAGAAAAAACTTGCAGCTCGCTGAAATATGTTCATTTGCTGAAAATCAACAAAACCACGAAAAGTTCTTGTATTTGAAGATAAAATCTTTTTGATTTGAAGAAGAAAGATCGAGGTGACTGAAATAAGTTCATGAAATGAAAACCAACAAAAATTGACAAGAACCACGAAAAGTTCTTGTATTTAAAGATAAAATCTGACGCTATTAAAGAAAAAACTTCTCGCTCGCTGAAATATGTTCATTTGCTGAAAATCAACAAAACCACGAAAAGTTCTTGTATTTGAAGATAAAATCTTTTTGCTTTGAAGAAGAAAGATCTAGCTGACTGAAATAAGTTCATTAGATGAAAACCAACAAAAATTGACAAGATCCACGAAAAGTTCTTGTATTTTAGGATAAAATCTGATGCTATTAAAGAAAAAACTTCCAGCTCGCTGAAATATGTTCATTTGCTGAGAATCAACAAAACCACGAAAAGTTCTTGTATTTGAAGATAGAATCTTTTTGCTTTGAAGAAGTAAGATCTAGGTGACTGAAATAAGTTCATTGGATGAAAAACAACAAAAATTGACAAGAACCACGAAAAGTTCGTGTATTTTAAGATAAAATCTGACGCTATTAAAGAAAAAACTTCTCCCTCGCTGAAATGTGTTCATTTGCTGAAAATCAACAAAACCTCGAAAAGTTCCTGTATTTGAAGATAAAATCGTTTTGCTTTGAAGAAGCAAGATCTAGGTGACTGAAATAAGTTCATCAGATGAAAACCAACAAAAATTGACAAGAACCACGAAAAGTTCTTGTATTTTAGGATAAAATCTGATGCTATTAAAGAAAAAACTTCCAGCTCGCTGAAATATGTTCATTTGCTGAAAATCAACAAAACCACGAAAAGTTCTTGTATTTGAAGATAGAATCTTTTTGCTTTGAAGAAGAAAGATCCAGCTGACTGAAATAAGTTCATTGGATGAAAAACAACACAAATTGACAAGAAGCACGAAAAATTCTTGTATTTTAAGATAAAATCTGACGCTATTCAAGAAAAAACTTCGCCCTCGCTGAAATATGTTCATTTGCTGAAAATCAATAAAACCACGAAAAGTTCTTGTGTTTGAAGATAAAATATTTTTGCTTTGAAGATGAAAGATCTTGGTGACTGAAATAAGTTCATTGGATGAAAACCAATAAAAATTGATAGGATCCACGAAAAGTTCTTGTATTTTAAGATAAAATCTGACGCTATTAAAGAAAAAACTTCTCCCTCGCTGAAATATGTTCATTTGCTGAAAATCAACAAAACCACGAAAAGTTCTTGTATTTGAAGATAAAATCTTTTTGCTTTGAAGAAGAAAGATGTCGCTGACTGAAATAAGTTCATTGGATGAAAACCAACAAAAATTGACAAGAACCACGAAAAGTTCTTGTCTTTTAAGATAAAATCTGACGCTATTAAAGTAAAAACTTCTCCCTCGCTGAAATGTGTTCATTTGCTGAAAATCAACAAAACCTCAAAAAGTTCCTGTATTTGAAGATAAAATCTTTTTGCTTCGAAGAAGAAAGATCGAGGCGACTGAAATAAGTTCATTCCATTAAAATCAACAAAAATTGACAAGAACCATGAAAAGTTCTTGTATTTTAAGATAAAATCTGACGCTATTAAAGAAAAAACTTCTTGCTCGCTGAAATATGTTCATTTGCTGAAAATCAACAAAACCACGAAAAGTTCTTGTATTTGAAGATAAAATCTTTTTGCTTTGAAGATGAAAGATCTTGGTGACTGAAATAAGTTCATTGGATGAAAACCAACAAAAATTGACAAGAACCACGAAAGGTTCTTGTATTTTAAGATAAAATCTTGCGCTATGAAAGAAAAAACTTCTAGCTCGCTGAAATATGTTCATTTGCTGAAAATCAACAAAACCACGAAAAGTTCTTGTATTTGAAGATAAAATCTTTTTGCTTTGAAGAAGAAAGATGTCGCTGACTGAAATAAGTTCATTGGATGAAAACCAACAAAAATTGACAAGAACCACGAAAAGTTCTTGTCTTTTAAGATAAAATCTGACGCTATTAAAGTAAAAACTTCTCCCTCGCTGAAATGTGTTCATTTGCTGAAAATCAACAAAACCTCAAAAAGTTCCTGTATTTGAAGATAAAATCTTTTTGCTTCGAAGAAGAAAGATCGAGGCGACTGAAATAAGTTCATTCCATTAAAATCAACAAAAATTGACAAGAACCATGAAAAGTTCTTGTATTTTAAGATAAAATCTGACGCTATTAAAGAAAAAACTTCTTGCTCGCTGAAATATGTTCATTTGCTGAAAATCAACAAAACCACGAAAAGTTCTTGTATTTGAAAATAAAATCTTTTTGCTTTGAAGAAGAAAGATCTCGCTGACTGAAATAAGTTCATCAGATGAAAACCAACAAAAATTGACAAGAACCACGAAAAGTTCTTGTATTTTAAGATAAAATCTGAGGCTATTAAAGAAAAAACTTCTAGCTCGCTGAAATATGTTCATTTGCTGAAAATCAACAAAACCACGAAAAGTTCTTGTATTTGAAGATAAAATCTTTTTGCTATGAAGAAGAAAGATCGAGGTGACTGAAATAAGTTCATTAAATGAAAACCAACAAAAATTGACAAGAACCACGAAAAGTTCCTGTATTTTAAGATAAAATCTGAGGCTATGAAAGAAAAAACTTCCAGCTCGCTGAAATATGTTCATTTGCTGAAAATCAACAAAACTACGAAAAGTTCTTGTATTTGAAGATAAAATCTTTTTGCTTTGAAGAAGAAAGATCGAGGTGACTGAAATAAGTTCATTAAATGAAAACCAACAAAAATTGACAAGAACCACGAAAAGTTCTTGTATTTTAAGATAAAATATTGCGCTATTAAAGAAAAAACTTCCAGCTCGCTGAAATATGTTCATTTGCTGAAAACCAACAAAACCACGAAAAGTTCTTGTATTTGAAGATAAAATCTTTTTGCTTTGAAGATGAAAGATCTTGGTGACTGAAATAAGTACATTCGATGAAAACCAACAAAAATTGACAAGAACCACGAAAAGTTCTTGTATTTTAAGATAAATCTTGCGCTATGAAAGAAAAAACTTCCAGCTCGCTGAAATATGTTCATTTGCTGAAAATCAACAAAACCACGAAAAGTTCTTGTATTTGAAGATAAAATCTTTTTGCTTTGAAGAAGAAAGATCTCGCTGACTGAAATAAGTTCATTCGATCAAAACCAACAAAAATTGACAAGAACCACGAAAAGTTCTTGTATTTTTAGATAAAATCTGAGGCTATTAAAGAAAAAACTTCTCGCTCGCTGAAATATGTTCATTTGCTGAAAATCAACAAAACCACGAAAAGTTCTTGCATTTGAAGATAAAATCTTTTTGCTTTGAAGAAGAAAGATCGAGGTGACTGAAATAAGTTCATTGGATGAAAACCAACAAAAATTGACAAGAACCACGAAACGTTCTTGTATTTTAAGATAAAATCTGAGGCTATTAAAGAAAAAACTTCCAGCTCGCTGAAATATGTTCATTTGCTGAAAATCAACAAAACCACGAAAAGTTCTTCTATTTGAAGTTAAAATCTTTCTGCTTTGAAGAAGAAAGATCGAGGTGACTGAAATAAGTTCATGAAATGAAAACCAACAAAAATTGACAAGAACCACGAAAAGTTCTTGTATTTAAAGATAAAATCTGACGCTATTAAAGAAAAAACTTCTCGCTCGCTGAAATATGTTCATTTGCTGAAAATCAACAAAACCACGAAAAGTTCTTGTATTTGAAGATAAAATCTTTTTGCTTTGAAGAAGAAAGATCTTGCTGACTGAAATAAGTTCATTAGATGAAAACCAACAAAAATTGACAAGATCCACGAAAAGTTCTTGTATTTTAGGATAAAATCTGATGCTATTAAAGAAAAAACTTCCAGCTCGCTGAAATATGTTCATTTGCTGAGAATCAACAAAACCACGAAAAGTTCTTGTATTTGAAGATAGAATCTTTTTGCTTTGAAGAAGTAAGATCTAGGTGACTGAAATAAGTTCATTGGATGAAAAACAACAAAAATTGACAAGAACCACGAAAAGTTCTTGTATTTTAAGATAAAATCTGACGCTATTAAAGAAAAAACTTCTCCCTCGCAGAAATGTGTTCATTTGCTGAAAATCAACAAAACCTCGAAAAGTTCCTGTATTTGAAGATAAAATCTTTTTGCTTTGAAGAAGAAAGATCTAGGTGACTGAAATAAGTTCATTAGATGAAAACCAACAAAAATTGACAAGAACCACGAAAAGTTCTTGTATTTTAGGATAAAATCTGATGCTATTAAAGAAAAAACTTCCAGCTCGCTGAAATATGTTCATTTGCTGAAAATCAACAAAACCACGAAAAGTTCTTGTATTTGAAGATAGAATCTTTTTGCTTTGAAGAAGAAAGATCCAGCTGACTGAAATAAGTTCATTGGATGAAAAACAACAAAAATTGACAAGAAGCACGAAAAATTCTTGTATTTTAAGATAAAATCTGACGCTATTCAAGAAAAAACTTCGCCCTCGCTGAAATATGTTTATTTGCTGAAAATCAATAAAACCACGAAAAGTTCTTGTGTTTGAAGATAAAATATTTTTGCTTTGAAGATGAAAGATCTTGGTGACTGAAATAAGTTCATTGGATGAAAACCAATAAAAATTGATAGGATCCACGAAAAGTTCTTGTATTTTAAGATAAAATCTGACGCTATTAAAGAAAAAACTTCTCCCTCGCTGAAATATGTTCATTTGCTGAAAATCAACAAAACCACGAATTGTTCTTGTATTTGAAGATAAAATCTTTTTGCTTTGAAGAAGAAAGATCGAGGTGACTGAAATAAGTTCATTAGATGAAAACCAACAAAAATTGACAAGAACCACGAAAAGTTCTTGTATTTTAAGATAAAATCTGAGGCTATGAAAGAAAAAACTTCCAGCTCGCTGAAATATGTTCATTTGCTGAAAATCAACAAAACCACGAAAAGTTCTTGTATTTGAAGATAAAATCTTTTTGCTTTGAAGAAGAAAGATCGAGGTGACTGAAATAAGTTCATTAAATGAAAACCAACAAAAATTGACAAGAACCACGAAAAGTTCTTGTATTTTAAGATAAAATCTTGCGCTATTAAAGAAAAAACTTCTCCCTCGCTGAAATATGTTCATTTGCTGAAAATCAACAAAACCACGAATTGTTCTTGTATTTGAAGATAAAATCTTTTTGCTTTGAAGAAGAAAGATCGAGGTGACTGAAATAAGTTCATTAGATGAAAACCAACAAAAATTGACAAGAACCACGAAAAGTTCTTGTATTTTAAGATAAAATCTGAGGCTATGAAAGAAAAAACTTCCAGCTCGCTGAAATATGTTCATTTGCTGAAAATCAACAAAACCACGAAAAGTTCTTGTATTTGAAGATAAAATCTTTTTGCTTTGAAGAAGAAAGATCGAGGTGACTGAAATAAGTTCATTAAATGAAAACCAACAAAAATTGACAAGAACCACGAAAAGTTCTTGTATTTTAAGATAAAATCTTGCGCTATTAAAGAAAAAACTTCTCCCTCGCTGAAATATGTTCATTTGCTGAAAATCAACAAAACCACGAATTGTTCTTGTATTTGAAGATAAAATCTTTTTGCTTTGAAGAAGAAAGATCGAGGTGACTGAAATAAGTTCATTAGATGAAAACCAACAAAAATTGACAAGAACCACGAAAAGTTCTTGTATTTTAAGATAAAATCTGAGGCTATGAAAGAAAAAACTTCCAGCTCGCTGAAATATGTTCATTTGCTGAAAATCAACAAAACCACGAAAAGTTCTTGTATTTGAAGATAAAATCTTTTTGCTTTGAAGAAGAAAGATCGAGGTGACTGAAATAAGTTCATTAAATGAAAACCAACAAAAATTGACAAGAACCACGAAAAGTTCTTGTATTTTAAGATAAAATCTTGCGCTATTAAAGAAAAAACTTCTAGCTCGCTGAAATATGTTCATTTGCTGAAAACCAACAAAACCACGAAAAGTTCTTGTGTTTGAAGATAAAATCTTTTTGCTTTGAAGATGAAAGATCTTGGTGACTGAAATAAGTTCATTGGATGAAAACCAACAAAAATTGACAAGAACCACGAAAAGTTCTTGTATTTTAAGATAAAATCTGATGCTATTAAAGAAAAAACTTCCAGCTCACTGAAATATGTTCATTTGCTGAAAATCAACAAAACCACGAAAAGTTCTTGTATTTGAAGATAGAATCTTTTTGCTTTGAAGAAGAAAGATCCAGCTGACTGAAATAAGTTCATTGGATGAAAAACAACAAAAATTGACAAGAAGCACGAAAAGTTCTTGTATTTTAAGATAAAATCTGACGCTATTCAAGAAAAAACTTCACCCTCGCTGAAATATGTTCATTTGCTGAAAATCAACAAAACCACGAAAAGTTCTTGTATTTGAAGATAAAATCTTTTTGCTTTGAAGAAGAAAGATCGAGGTGACTGAAATAAGTTCATTAGATGAAAACCAACAAAAATTGACAAGAACCACGAAAAGTTCTTGTATTTTAAGATAAAATCTGAGGCTATGAAAGAAAAAACTTCTAGCTCGCTGAAATATGTTCATTTGCTGAAAATCAACAAAACCACGAAAAGTTCTTGTATTTGAAGATAAAATCTTTTTGCTTTGAAGAAGAAAGATCGAGGTGACTGAAATAAGTTCATTAAATGAAAACCAACAAAAATTGACAAGAACCACGAAAAGTTCTTATATTTTAAGATAAAATCTTGCGCTATTAAAGAAAAAACTTCTAGCACGCTGAAATATGTTCATTTGCTGAAAACCAACAAAACCACGAAAAGTTCTTGTATTTGAAGATAAAATCTTTTTGCTTTGAAGAAGAAAGATCGAGGTGACTGAAATAAGTTCATTGGATGAAAACCAACAAAAATTGACAAGAACCACGAAAAGTTCTTGTATTTTAAGATAAAATCTGAGGCTATGAAAGAAAAAACTTCTAGCTCGCTGAAATATGTTCATTTGCTGAAAATCAACAAAACCACGAAAAGTTCTTGTATTTGAAGATAAAATCTTTTTGCTTTGAAGAAGAAAGATCGAGGTGACTGAAATAAGTTCATTAAATGAAAACCAACAAAAATTGACAAGAACCACGAAAAGTTCTTATATTTTAAGATAAAATCTTGCGCTATTAAAGAAAAAACTTCTAGCACGCTGAAATATGTTCATTTGCTGAAAACCAACAAAACCACGAAAAGTTCTTGTATTTGAAGATAAAATCTTTTTGCTTTGAAGATGAAAGATCTTGGTGACTGAAATGAGTTCATTCGATCAAAACCAACAAAAATTGACAAGAAACACGAAAAGTTCTTGTATTTTTAGATAAAATCTGAGGCTATTAAAGAAAAAACTTCTCGCTCGCTGAAATATGTTCATTTGCTGAAAATCAACAAAACCACGAAAAGTTCTTGCATTTGAAGATAAAATCTTTTTGCTTTGAAGAAGAAAGATCGAGGTGACTGAAATAAGTTCATTAGATGAAAACCAACAAAAATTGACAAGAACCACGAAACGTTCTTGTATTTTAAGATAAAATCTGAGGCTATTAAAGAAAAAACTTCCAGCTCGCTGAAATATGTTCATTTGCTGAAAATCAACAAAACCACGAAAAGTTCTTCTATTTGAAGTTAAAATCTTTCTGCTTTGAAGAAGAAAGATCGAGGTGACTGAAATAAGTTCATGAAATGAAAACCAACAAAAATTGACAAGAACCACGAAAAGTTCTTGTATTTAAAGATAAAATCTGACGCTATTAAAGAAAAAACTTCTCGCTCGCTGAAATATGTTCATTTGCTGAAAATCAACAAAACCACGAAAAGTTCTTGTATTTGAAGATAAAATCTTTTTGCTTTGAAGAAGAAAGATCTTGCTGACTGAAATAAGTTCATTAGATGAAAACCAACAAAAATTGACAAGATCCACGAAAAGTTCTTGTATTTTAGGATAAAATCTGATGCTATTAAAGAAAAAACTTCCAGCTCGCTGAAATATGTTCATTTGCTGAGAATCAACAAAACCACGAAAAGTTCTTGTATTTGAAGATAGAATCTTTTTGCTTTGAAGAAGTAAGATCTAGGTGACTGAAATAAGTTCATTGGATGAAAAACAACAAAAATTGACAAGAACCACGAAAAGTTCTTGTATTTTAAGATAAAATCTGACGCTATTAAAGAAAAAACTTCTCCCTCGCAGAAATGTGTTCATTTGCTGAAAATCAACAAAACCTCGAAAAGTTCCTGTATTTGAAGATAAAATCTTTTTGCTTTGAAGAAGAAAGATCTAGGTGACTGAAATAAGTTCATTAGATGAAAACCAACAAAAATTGACAAGAACCACGAAAAGTTCTTGTATTTTAGGATAAAATCTGATGCTATTAAAGAAAAAACTTCCAGCTCGCTGAAATATGTTCATTTGCTGAAAATCAACAAAACCACGAAAAGTTCTTGTATTTGAAGATAGAATCTTTTTGCTTTGAAGAAGAAAGATCCAGCTGACTGAAATAAGTTCATTGGATGAAAAACAACAAAAATTGACAAGAAGCACGAAAAATTCTTGTATTTTAAGATAAAATCTGACGCTATTCAAGAAAAAACTTCGCCCTCGCTGAAATATGTTTATTTGCTGAAAATCAATAAAACCACGAAAAGTTCTTGTGTTTGAAGATAAAATATTTTTGCTTTGAAGATGAAAGATCTTGGTGACTGAAATAAGTTCATTGGATGAAAACCAATAAAAATTGATAGGATCCACGAAAAGTTCTTGTATTTTAAGATAAAATCTGACGCTATTAAAGAAAAAACTTCTCCCTCGCTGAAATATGTTCATTTGCTGAAAATCAACAAAACCACGAATTGTTCTTGTATTTGAAGATAAAATCTTTTTGCTTTGAAGAAGAAAGATCGAGGTGACTGAAATAAGTTCATTAGATGAAAACCAACAAAAATTGACAAGAACCACGAAAAGTTCTTGTATTTTAAGATAAAATCTGAGGCTATGAAAGAAAAAACTTCCAGCTCGCTGAAATATGTTCATTTGCTGAAAATCAACAAAACCACGAAAAGTTCTTGTATTTGAAGATAAAATCTTTTTGCTTTGAAGAAGAAAGATCGAGGTGACTGAAATAAGTTCATTAAATGAAAACCAACAAAAATTGACAAGAACCACGAAAAGTTCTTGTATTTTAAGATAAAATCTTGCGCTATTAAAGAAAAAACTTCTCCCTCGCTGAAATATGTTCATTTGCTGAAAATCAACAAAACCACGAATTGTTCTTGTATTTGAAGATAAAATCTTTTTGCTTTGAAGAAGAAAGATCGAGGTGACTGAAATAAGTTCATTAGATGAAAACCAACAAAAATTGACAAGAACCACGAAAAGTTCTTGTATTTTAAGATAAAATCTGAGGCTATGAAAGAAAAAACTTCCAGCTCGCTGAAATATGTTCATTTGCTGAAAATCAACAAAACCACGAAAAGTTCTTGTATTTGAAGATAAAATCTTTTTGCTTTGAAGAAGAAAGATCGAGGTGACTGAAATAAGTTCATTAAATGAAAACCAACAAAAATTGACAAGAACCACGAAAAGTTCTTGTATTTTAAGATAAAATCTTGCGCTATTAAAGAAAAAACTTCTCCCTCGCTGAAATATGTTCATTTGCTGAAAATCAACAAAACCACGAATTGTTCTTGTATTTGAAGATAAAATCTTTTTGCTTTGAAGAAGAAAGATCGAGGTGACTGAAATAAGTTCATTAGATGAAAACCAACAAAAATTGACAAGAACCACGAAAAGTTCTTGTATTTTAAGATAAAATCTGAGGCTATGAAAGAAAAAACTTCCAGCTCGCTGAAATATGTTCATTTGCTGAAAATCAACAAAACCACGAAAAGTTCTTGTATTTGAAGATAAAATCTTTTTGCTTTGAAGAAGAAAGATCGAGGTGACTGAAATAAGTTCATTAAATGAAAACCAACAAAAATTGACAAGAACCACGAAAAGTTCTTGTATTTTAAGATAAAATCTTGCGCTATTAAAGAAAAAACTTCTAGCTCGCTGAAATATGTTCATTTGCTGAAAACCAACAAAACCACGAAAAGTTCTTGTGTTTGAAGATAAAATCTTTTTGCTTTGAAGATGAAAGATCTTGGTGACTGAAATGAGTTCATTCGATCAAAACCAACAAAAATTGACAAGAAACACGAAAAGTTCTTGTATTTTTAGATAAAATCTGAGGCTATTAAAGAAAAAACTTCTCGCTCGCTGAAATATGTTCATTTGCTGAAAATCAACAAAACCACGAAAAGTTCTTGCATTTGAAGATAAAATCTTTTTGCTTTGAAGAAGAAAGATCGAGGTGACTGAAATAAGTTCATTAGATGAAAACCAACAAAAATTGACAAGAACCACGAAACGTTCTTGTATTTTAAGATAAAATCTGAGGCTATTAAAGAAAAAACTTCCAGCTCGCTGAAATATGTTCATTTGCTGAAAATCAACAAAACCACGAAAAGTTCTTCTATTTGAAGTTAAAATCTTTCTGCTTTGAAGAAGAAAGATCGAGGTGACTGAAATAAGTTCATGAAATGAAAACCAACAAAAATTGACAAGAACCACGAAAAGTTCTTGTATTTAAAGATAAAATCTGACGCTATTAAAGAAAAAACTTCTCGCTCGCTGAAATATGTTCATTTGCTGAAAATCAACAAAACCACGAAAAGTTCTTGTATTTGAAGATAAAATCTTTTTGCTTTGAAGAAGAAAGATCTTGCTGACTGAAATAAGTTCATTAGATGAAAACCAACAAAAATTGACAAGATCCACGAAAAGTTCTTGTATTTTAGGATAAAATCTGATGCTATTAAAGAAAAAACTTCCAGCTCGCTGAAATATGTTCATTTGCTGAGAATCAACAAAACCACGAAAAGTTCTTGTATTTGAAGATAGAATCTTTTTGCTTTGAAGAAGTAAGATCTAGGTGACTGAAATAAGTTCATTGGATGAAAAACAACAAAAATTGACAAGAACCACGAAAAGTTCTTGTATTTTAAGATAAAATCTGACGCTATTAAAGAAAAAACTTCTCCCTCGCAGAAATGTGTTCATTTGCTGAAAATCAACAAAACCTCGAAAAGTTCCTGTATTTGAAGATAAAATCTTTTTGCTTTGAAGAAGAAAGATCTAGGTGACTGAAATAAGTTCATTAGATGAAAACCAACAAAAATTGACAAGAACCACGAAAAGTTCTTGTATTTTAGGATAAAATCTGATGCTATTAAAGAAAAAACTTCCAGCTCGCTGAAATATGTTCATTTGCTGAAAATCAACAAAACCACGAAAAGTTCTTGTATTTGAAGATAGAATCTTTTTGCTTTGAAGAAGAAAGATCCAGCTGACTGAAATAAGTTCATTGGATGAAAAACAACAAAAATTGACAAGAAGCACGAAAAATTCTTGTATTTTAAGATAAAATCTGACGCTATTCAAGAAAAAACTTCGCCCTCGCTGAAATATGTTTATTTGCTGAAAATCAATAAAACCACGAAAAGTTCTTGTGTTTGAAGATAAAATATTTTTGCTTTGAAGATGAAAGATCTTGGTGACTGAAATAAGTTCATTGGATGAAAACCAATAAAAATTGATAGGATCCACGAAAAGTTCTTGTATTTTAAGATAAAATCTGACGCTATTAAAGAAAAAACTTCTCCCTCGCTGAAATATGTTCATTTGCTGAAAATCAACAAAACCACGAATTGTTCTTGTATTTGAAGATAAAATCTTTTTGCTTTGAAGAAGAAAGATCGAGGTGACTGAAATAAGTTCATTAGATGAAAACCAACAAAAATTGACAAGAACCACGAAAAGTTCTTGTATTTTAAGATAAAATCTGAGGCTATGAAAGAAAAAACTTCCAGCTCGCTGAAATATGTTCATTTGCTGAAAATCAACAAAACCACGAAAAGTTCTTGTATTTGAAGATAAAATCTTTTTGCTTTGAAGAAGAAAGATCGAGGTGACTGAAATAAGTTCATTAAATGAAAACCAACAAAAATTGACAAGAACCACGAAAAGTTCTTGTATTTTAAGATAAAATCTTGCGCTATTAAAGAAAAAACTTCTCCCTCGCTGAAATATGTTCATTTGCTGAAAATCAACAAAACCACGAATTGTTCTTGTATTTGAAGATAAAATCTTTTTGCTTTGAAGAAGAAAGATCGAGGTGACTGAAATAAGTTCATTAGATGAAAACCAACAAAAATTGACAAGAACCACGAAAAGTTCTTGTATTTTAAGATAAAATCTGAGGCTATGAAAGAAAAAACTTCCAGCTCGCTGAAATATGTTCATTTGCTGAAAATCAACAAAACCACGAAAAGTTCTTGTATTTGAAGATAAAATCTTTTTGCTTTGAAGAAGAAAGATCGAGGTGACTGAAATAAGTTCATTAAATGAAAACCAACAAAAATTGACAAGAACCACGAAAAGTTCTTGTATTTTAAGATAAAATCTTGCGCTATTAAAGAAAAAACTTCTCCCTCGCTGAAATATGTTCATTTGCTGAAAATCAACAAAACCACGAATTGTTCTTGTATTTGAAGATAAAATCTTTTTGCTTTGAAGAAGAAAGATCGAGGTGACTGAAATAAGTTCATTAGATGAAAACCAACAAAAATTGACAAGAACCACGAAAAGTTCTTGTATTTTAAGATAAAATCTGAGGCTATGAAAGAAAAAACTTCCAGCTCGCTGAAATATGTTCATTTGCTGAAAATCAACAAAACCACGAAAAGTTCTTGTATTTGAAGATAAAATCTTTTTGCTTTGAAGAAGAAAGATCGAGGTGACTGAAATAAGTTCATTAAATGAAAACCAACAAAAATTGACAAGAACCACGAAAAGTTCTTGTATTTTAAGATAAAATCTTGCGCTATTAAAGAAAAAACTTCTAGCTCGCTGAAATATGTTCATTTGCTGAAAACCAACAAAACCACGAAAAGTTCTTGTGTTTGAAGATAAAATCTTTTTGCTTTGAAGATGAAAGATCTTGGTGACTGAAATAAGTTCATTGGATGAAAACCAACAAAAATTGACAAGAACCACGAAAAGTTCTTGTATTTTAAGATAAAATCTGATGCTATTAAAGAAAAAACTTCCAGCTCACTGAAATATGTTCATTTGCTGAAAATCAACAAAACCACGAAAAGTTCTTGTATTTGAAGATAGAATCTTTTTGCTTTGAAGAAGAAAGATCCAGCTGACTGAAATAAGTTCATTGGATGAAAAACAACAAAAATTGACAAGAAGCACGAAAAGTTCTTGTATTTTAAGATAAAATCTGACGCTATTCAAGAAAAAACTTCACCCTCGCTGAAATATGTTCATTTGCTGAAAATCAACAAAACCACGAAAAGTTCTTGTATTTGAAGATAAAATCTTTTTGCTTTGAAGAAGAAAGATCGAGGTGACTGAAATAAGTTCATTAGATGAAAACCAACAAAAATTGACAAGAACCACGAAAAGTTCTTGTATTTTAAGATAAAATCTGAGGCTATGAAAGAAAAAACTTCTAGCTCGCTGAAATATGTTCATTTGCTGAAAATCAACAAAACCACGAAAAGTTCTTGTATTTGAAGATAAAATCTTTTTGCTTTGAAGAAGAAAGATCGAGGTGACTGAAATAAGTTCATTAAATGAAAACCAACAAAAATTGACAAGAACCACGAAAAGTTCTTATATTTTAAGATAAAATCTTGCGCTATTAAAGAAAAAACTTCTAGCACGCTGAAATATGTTCATTTGCTGAAAACCAACAAAACCACGAAAAGTTCTTGTATTTGAAGATAAAATCTTTTTGCTTTGAAGAAGAAAGATCGAGGTGACTGAAATAAGTTCATTGGATGAAAACCAACAAAAATTGACAAGAACCACGAAAAGTTCTTGTATTTTAAGATAAAATCTGAGGCTATGAAAGAAAAAACTTCTAGCTCGCTGAAATATGTTCATTTGCTGAAAATCAACAAAACCACGAAAAGTTCTTGTATTTGAAGATAAAATCTTTTTGCTTTGAAGAAGAAAGATCGAGGTGACTGAAATAAGTTCATTAAATGAAAACCAACAAAAATTGACAAGAACCACGAAAAGTTCTTATATTTTAAGATAAAATCTTGCGCTATTAAAGAAAAAACTTCTAGCACGCTGAAATATGTTCATTTGCTGAAAACCAACAAAACCACGAAAAGTTCTTGTATTTGAAGATAAAATCTTTTTGCTTTGAAGATGAAAGATCTTGGTGACTGAAATGAGTTCATTCGATCAAAACCAACAAAAATTGACAAGAAACACGAAAAGTTCTTGTATTTTAAGATAAAATCTGACGCTATTAAAGAAAAAACTTCTCGCTCGCTGAAATATGTTCATTTGCTGAAAATCAACAAAACCACGAAAAGTTCTTGTATTTGAAGATAAAATCTTTTTGCTTTGAAGAAGAAAGATCTAGGTGACTGAAATAAGTTCATCAGATGAAAACCAACAAAAATTGACAAGAACCACGAAAAGTTCTTGTATTTTAGGATAAAATCTGATGCTATTAAAGAAAAAACTTCCAGCTCGCTGAAATATGTTCATTTGCTGAAAATGAACAAAACCACGAAAAGTTCTTGTATTTGAAGATAGAATCTTTTTGCTTTGAAGAAGAAAGATCCAGCTGACTGAAATAAGTTCATTGGATGAAAAACAACAAAAATTGACAAGAAGCACGAAAAGTTCTTGTATTTTAAGATAAAATCTGACGCTATTCAAGAAAAAACTTCGCCCTCGCTGAAATATGTTCATTTGCTGAAAATCAACAAAACCACGAAAAGTTCTTGTATTTGAAAATAAAATCTTTTTGCTTTGAAGAAGAAAGATCTCGCTGACTGAAATAAGTTCATCAGATGAAAACCAACAAAAATTGACAAGTACCACGAAAAGTTCTTGTATTTTAAGATAAAATCTGAGGCTATTAAAGAAAAAACTTCTAGCTCGCTGAAATATGTTCATTTGCTGAAAATCAACAAAACCACGAAAAGTTCTTGTATTTGAAGATAAAATCTTTTTGCTTTGAAGAAGAAAGATCGAGGTGACTGAAATAAGTTCATTAAATGAAAACCAACAAAAATTGACAAGAACCACGAAAAGTTCTTGTATTTTAAGATAAAATCTGAGGCTATTAAAGAAAAAACTTCCAGCTCGCTGAAATATGTTCATTTGCTGAAAATCAACAAAACTACGAAAAGTTCTTGTATTTGAAGATAAAATCTTTTTGCTTTGAAGAAGAAAGATCGAGGTGACTGAAATAAGTTCATTAAATGAAAACCAACAAAAATTGACAAGAACCACGAAAAGTTCTTGTATTTTAAGATAAAATATTGCGCTATTAAAGAAAAAACTTCCAGCTCGCTGAAATATGTTCATTTGCTGAAAATCAACAAAACCACGAAAAGTTCTTGTATTTGAAGATAAAATCTTTTTGCTTTGAAGATGAAAGATCTTGGTGACTGAAATAAGTACATTCGATGAAAACCAACAAAAATTGACAAGAACCACGAAAAGTTCTTGTATTTTAGGATAAAATCTGATGCTATTAAAGAAAAAACTTCCAGCTCGCTGAAATATGTTCATTTGCTGAAAATGAACAAAACCACGAAAAGTTCTTGTATTTGAAGATAGAATCTTTTTGCTTTGAAGAAGAAAGATCCAGCTGACTGAAATAAGTTCATTGGATGAAAAACAACAAAAATTGACAAGAAGCACGAAAAGTTCTTGTATTTTAAGATAAAATCTGACGCTATTCAAGAAAAAACTTCGCCCTCGCTGAAATATGTTCATTTGCTGAAAATCAACAAAACCACGAAAAGTTCTTGTATTTGAAAATAAAATCTTTTTGCTTTGAAGAAGAAAGATCTCGCTGACTGAAATAAGTTCATCAGATGAAAACCAACAAAAATTGACAAGAACCACGAAAAGTTCTTGTATTTTAAGATAAAATCTGAGGCTATTAAAGAAAAAACTTCTAGCTCGCTGAAATATGTTCATTTGCTGAAAATCAACAAAACCACGAAAAGTTCTTGTATTTGAAGATAAAATCTTTTTGCTTTGAAGAAGAAAGATCTTGCTGACTGAAATAAGTTCATTAAATGAAAACCAACAAAAATTGACAAGAACCACGAAAAGTTCTTGTATTTTAAGATAAAATCTGAGGCTATTAAAGAAAAAACTTCCAGCTCGCTGAAATATGTTCATTTGCTGAAAATCAACAAAACTACGAAAAGTTCTTGTATTTGAAGATAAAATCTTTTTGCTTTGAAGAAGAAAGATCGAGGTGACTGAAATAAGTTCATTAAATGAAAACCAACAAAAATTGACAAGAACCACGAAAAGTTCTTGTATTTTAAGATAAAATATTGCGCTATTAAAGAAAAAACTTCTAGCTCGCTGAAATATGTTCATTTGCTGAAAATCAACAAAACCACGAAAAGTTCTTGTATTTGAAGATAAAATCTTTTTGCTTTGAAGATGAAAGATCTTGGTGACTGAAATAAGTACATTCGATGAAAACCAACAAAAATTGACAAGAACCACGAAAAGTTCTTGTATTTTAGGATAAAATCTGATGCTATTAAAGAAAAAACTTCCAGCTCGCTGAAATATGTTCATTTGCTGAAAATGAACAAAACCACGAAAAGTTCTTGTATTTGAAGATAGAATCTTTTTGCTTTGAAGAAGAAAGATCCAGCTGACTGAAATAAGTTCATTGGATGAAAAACAACAAAAATTGACAAGAAGCACGAAAAGTTCTTGTATTTTAAGATAAAATCTGACGCTATTCAAGAAAAAACTTCGCCCTCGCTGAAATATGTTCATTTGCTGAAAATCAACAAAACCACGAAAAGTTCTTGTATTTGAAAATAAAATCTTTTTGCTTTGAAGAAGAAAGATCTCGCTGACTGAAATAAGTTCATCAGATGAAAACCAACAAAAATTGACAAGAACCACGAAAAGTTCTTGTATTTTAAGATAAAATCTGAGGCTATTAAAGAAAAAACTTCTAGCTCGCTGAAATATGTTCATTTGCTGAAAATCAACAAAACCACGAAAAGTTCTTGTATTTGAAGATAAAATCTTTTTGCTTTGAAGAAGAAAGATCTTGCTGACTGAAATAAGTTCATTAAATGAAAACCAACAAAAATTGACAAGAACCACGAAAAGTTCTTGTATTTTAAGATAAAATCTGAGGCTATTAAAGAAAAAACTTCCAGCTCGCTGAAATATGTTCATTTGCTGAAAATCAACAAAACTACGAAAAGTTCTTGTATTTGAAGATAAAATCTTTTTGCTTTGAAGAAGAAAGATCGAGGTGACTGAAATAATTTCATTAAATGAAAACCAACAAAAATTGACAAGAACCACGAAAAGTTCTTGTATTTTAAGATAAAATATTGCGCTATTAAAGAAAAAACTTCTAGCTCGCTGAAATATGTTCATTTGCTGAAAATCAACAAAACCACGAAAAGTTCTTGTATTTGAAGATAAAATCTTTTTGCTTTGAAGATGAAAGATCTTGGTGACTGAAATAAGTACATTCGATGAAAACCAACAAAAATTGACAAGAACCACGAAAAGTTCTTGTATTTTAGGATAAAATCTGATGCTATTAAAGAAAAAACTTCCAGCTCGCTGAAATATGTTCATTTGCTGAAAATGAACAAAACCACGAAAAGTTCTTGTATTTGAAGATAGAATCTTTTTGCTTTGAAGAAGAAAGATCCAGCTGACTGAAATAAGTTCATTGGATGAAAAACAACAAAAATTGACAAGAAGCACGAAAAGTTCTTGTATTTTAAGATAAAATCTGACGCTATTCAAGAAAAAACTTCGCCCTCGCTGAAATATGTTCATTTGCTGAAAATCAACAAAACCACGAAAAGTTCTTGTATTTGAAAATAAAATCTTTTTGCTTTGAAGAAGAAAGATCTCGCTGACTGAAATAAGTTCATCAGATGAAAACCAACAAAAATTGACAAGAACCACGAAAAGTTCTTGTATTTTAAGATAAAATCTGAGGCTATTAAAGAAAAAACTTCTAGCTCGCTGAAATATGTTCATTTGCTGAAAATCAACAAAACCACGAAAAGTTCTTGTATTTGAAGATAAAATCTTTTTGCTTTGAAGAAGAAAGATCTTGCTGACTGAAATAAGTTCATTAAATGAAAACCAACAAAAATTGACAAGAACCACGAAAAGTTCTTGTATTTTAAGATAAAATCTGAGGCTATTAAAGAAAAAACTTCCAGCTCGCTGAAATATGTTCATTTGCTGAAAATCAACAAAACTACGAAAAGTTCTTGTATTTGAAGATAAAATCTTTTTGCTTTGAAGAAGAAAGATCGAGGTGACTGAAATAAGTTCATTAAATGAAAACCAACAAAAATTGACAAGAACCACGAAAAGTTCTTGTATTTTAAGATAAAATATTGCGCTATTAAAGAAAAAACTTCTAGCTCGCTGAAATATGTTCATTTGCTGAAAACCAACAAAACCACGAAAAGTTCTTGTATTTGAAGATAAAATCTTTTTGCTTTGAAGATGAAAGATCTTGGTGACTGAAATAAGTACATTCGATGAAAACCAACAAAAATTGACAAGAACCACGAAAAGTTCTTGTATTTTAAGATAAATCTTGCGCTATGAAAGAAAAAACTTCCAGCTCGCTGAAATATGTTCATTTGCTGAAAATCAACAAATCCACGAAAAGTTCTTGTATTTGAAGATAAAATCTTTTTGCTTTGAAGAAGAAAGATCTCGCTGACTGAAATAAGTTCATTCGATCAAAACCAACAAAAATTGACAAGAACCACGAAAAGTTCTTGTATTTTAGGATAAAATCTGATGCTATTAAAGAAAAAACTTGCAGCTCGCTGAAATATGTTCATTTGCTGAAAATCAACAAAAGCACGAAAAGTTCTTGTATTTGAAGATAAAATCTTTTTGATTTGAAGAAGAAAGATCGAGGTGACTGAAATAAGTTCATTAAATGAAAACCAACAAAAATTGGCAAGAACCACGAAAAGTTCTTGTATTTTTAGATAAAATCTGAGGCTATTAAAGAAAAAACTTCTCGCTCGCAGAAATATGTTCATTTGCTGAAAATCAACAAAACCACGAAAAGTTCTTGCATTTGAAGATAAAATCTTTTTGCTTTGAAGAAGAAAGATCTCGCTGACTGAAATAAGTTCATTCGATCAAAACCAACAAAAATTGACAAGAACCACGAAAAGTTCTTGTATTTTAGGATAAAATCTGATGCTATTAAAGAAAAAACTTGCAGCTCGCTGAAATATGTTCATTTGCTGAAAATCAACAAAACCACGAAAAGTTCTTGTATTTGAAGATAAAATCTTTTTGATTTGAAGAAGAAAGATCGAGGTGACTGAAATAAGTTCATTAAATGAAAACCAACAAAAATTGGCAAGAACCACGAAAAGTTCTTGTATTTTTAGATAAAATCTGAGGCTATTAAAGAAAAAACTTCTCGCTCGCTGAAATATGTTCATTTGCTGAAAATCAACAAAACCACGAAAAGTTCTTGCATTTGAAGATAAAATCTTTTTGCTTTGAAGAAGAAAGATCGAGGTGACTGAAATAAGTTCATTAGATGAAAACCAACAAAAATTGACAAGAACCACGAAACGTTCTTGTATTTTAAGATAAAATCTGAGGCTATTAAAGAAAAAACTTCCAGCTCGCTGAAATATGTTCATTTGCTGAAAATCAACAAAACCACGAAAAGTTCTTCTATTTGAAGTTAAAATCTTTTTGCTTTGAAGAAGAAAGATCGAGGTGACTGAAATAAGTTCATTAGATGAAAACCAACAAAAATTGACAAGAACCACGAAAAGTTCTTGTATTTAAAGATAAAATCTGACGCTATTAAAGAAAAAACTTCTCGCTCGCTGAAATATGTTCATTTGCTGAAAATCAACAAAACCACGAAAAGTTCTTGTATTTGAAGATAAAATCTTTTTGCTTTGAAGAAGAAAGATCTTGCTGACTGAAATAAGTTCATTAGATGAAAACCAACAAAAATTGACAAGATCCACGAAAAGTTCTTGTATTTTAGGATAAAATCTGATGCTATTAAAGAAAAAACTTCCAGCTCGCTGAAATATGTTCATTTGCTGAGAATCAACAAAACCACGAAAAGTTCTTGTATTTGAAGATAGAATCTTTTTGCTTTGAAGAAGTAAGATCTAGGTGACTGAAATAAGTTCATTGGATGAAAAACAACAAAAATTGACAAGAACCACGAAAAGTTCTTGTATTTTAAGATAAAATCTGACGCTATTAAAGAAAAAACTTCTCCCTCGCTGAAATGTGTTCATTTGCTGAAAATCAACAAAACCTCGAAAAGTTCCTGTATTTGAAGATAAAATCTTTTTGCTTTGAAGAAGAAAGATCTAGGTGACTGAAATAAGTTCATCAGATGAAAACCAACAAAAATTGACAAGAACCACGAAAAGTTCTTGTATTTTAGGATAAAATCTGATGATATTAAAGAAAAAACTTCCAGCTCGCTGAAATATGTTCATTTGCTGAAAATCAACAAAACCACGAAAAGTTCTTGTATTTGAAGATAGAATCTTTTTGCTTTGAAGAAGAAAGATCCAGCTGACTGAAATAAGTTCATTGGATGAAAAACAACAAAAATTGACAAGAAGCACGAAAAATTCTTGTATTTTAAGATAAAATCTGACGCTATTCAAGAAAAAACTTCGCCCTCGCTGAAATATGTTCATTTGCTGAAAATCAATAAAACCACGAAAAGTTCTTGTGTTTGAAGATAAAATATTTTTGCTTTGAAGATGAAAGATCTTGGTGACTGAAATAAGTTCATTGGATGAAAACCAATAAAAATTGATAGGATCCACGAAAAGTTCTTGTATTTTAAGATAAAATCTGACGCTATTAAAGAAAAAACTTCTCCCTCGCTGAAATATGTTCATTTGCTGAAAATCAACAAAACCACGAATTGTTCTTGTATTTGAAGATAAAATCTTTTTGCTTTGACGAAGAAAGATCGAGGTGACTGAAATAAGTTCATTAGATGAAAACCAACAAAAATTGACAAGAACCACGAAAAGTTCTTGTATTTTAAGATAAAATCTGAGGCTATGAAAGAAAAAACTTCCAGCTCGCTGAAATATGTTCATTTGCTGAAAATCAACAAAACCACGAAAAGTTCTTGTATTTGAAGATAAAATCTTTTTGCTTTGAAGAAGAAAGATCGAGGTGACTGAAATAAGTTCATTAAATGAAAACCAACAAAAATTGACAAGAACCACGAAAAGTTCTTGTATTTTAAGATAAAATCTTGCGCTATTAAAGAAAAAACTTCTAGCTCGCTGAAATATGTTCATTTGCTGAAAACCAACAAAACCACGAAAAGTTCTTGTGTTTGAAGATAAAATCTTTTTGCTTTGAAGATGAAAGATCTTGGTGACTGAAATAAGTTCATTGGATGAAAACCAACAAAAATTGACAAGAACCACGAAAAGTTCTTGTATTTTAAGATAAAATCTTGCGCTATGAAAGAAAAAACTTCTAGCTCGCTGAAATATGTTTATTTGCTGAAAATCAACAAAACCACGAAAAGTTCTTGTATTTGAAGATAAAATCTTTTTGCTTGGAAGAAGAAAGATGTCGCTGACTGAAATAAGTTCATTGGATGAAAACCAACAAAAATTGACAAGAACCACGAAAAGTTCTTGTCTTTTAAGATAACATCTGACGCTATTAAAGTAAAAACTTCTCCCTCGCTGAAATGTGTTCATTTGCTGAAAATCAACAAAACCTCAAAAAGTTCCTGTATTTGAAGATAAAATCTTTTTGCTTTGAAGAAGAAAGATCTAGGTGACTGAAATAAGTTTATCAGATGAAAACCAACAAAAATTGACAAGAACCACGAAAAGTTCTTGTATTTTAGGATAAAATCTGATGCTATTAAAGAAAAAACTTCCAGCTCGCTGAAATATGTTCATTTGCTGAAAATCAACAAAACCACGAAAAGTTCTTGTATTTGAAGATAGAATCTTTTTGCTTTGAAGAAGAAAGATCCAGCTGACTGAAATAAGTTCATTGGATGAAAAACAACAAAAATTGACAAGAAGCACGAAAAGTTCTTGTATTTTAAGATAAAATCTGACGCTATTCAAGAAAAAACTTCGCCCTAGCTGAAATATGTTCATTTGCTGAAAATCAACAAAACCACGAATAGTTCTTGTATTTGAAGATAAAATCTTTTTGCTTTGAAGAAGAAAGATCTCGCTGACTGAAATAAGTTCATTCGATCAAAACCAACAAAAATTGACAAGAACCACGAAAAGTTCTTGTATTTTAAGATAAAATCTTGCGCTATTAAAGAAAAAACTTCTAGCACGCTGAAATATGTTCATTTGCTGAAAATCAACAAAACCACGAAAAGTTCTTGTATTTGAAGATAGAATCTTTTTGCTTTGAAGAAGAAAGATCCAGCTGACTGAAATAAGTTCATTGGATGAAAAACAACAAAAATTGACAAGAAGCACGAAAAGTTCTTGTATTTTAAGATAAAATCTGACGCTATTCAAGAAAAAACTTCGCCCTCGCTGAAATATGTTCATTTGCTGAAAATCAACAAAACCACGAATAGTTCTTGTATTTGAAGATAAAATCTTTTTGCTTTGAAGAAGAAAGATCGAGGTGACTGAAATAAGTTCATTAAATGAAAACCAACAAAAATTGACAAGAACCACGAAAAGTTCTTGTATTTTAAGATAAAATCTTGCGCTATTAAAGAAAAAACTTCTGGCACGCTGAAATATGTTCATTTGCTGAAAACCAACAAAACCACGAAAAGTTCTTGTATTTGAAGATAAAATCTTTTTGCTTTGAAGAAGAAAGATCTCGCTGACTGAAATAAGTTCATTCGATCAAAACCAACAAAAATTGACAAGAAACACGAAAAGTTCTTGTATTTTAAGATAAAATCTGACGCTATTAAAGAAAAAAATTCTCGCTCGCTGAAATATGTTCATTTGCTGAAAATCAACAAAACCACGAAAAGTTCTTGTATTTGAAGATAAAATCTTTTTGATTTGAAGAGGAAAGATCGAGGTGACTGAAATAAGTTCATTAAATGAAAACCAACAAAAATTGGCAAGAACCACGAAAAGTTCTTGTATTTTAGGATAAAATCTGATGCTATTAAAGAAAAAACTTCCAGCTCGCTGAAATATGTTCATTTGCTGAAAATCAACAAAACCACGAAAAGTTCTTGTCTTTGAAGATAGAATCTTTTTGCTTTGAAGAAGTAAGATCTAGGTGACTGAAATAAGTTCATTGGATGAAAAACAACAAAAATTGACAAGAACCACGAAAAGTTCTTGTATTTTAAGATGAAATCTGACGCTATTAAAGAAAAAACTTCTCCCTCACTGAAATGCGTTCATTTGCTGCAAATCAACAAAACCTCGAAAAGTTCCTGTATTTGAAGATAAAATCTTTTTGCTTTGAAGAAGAAAGATCTAGGTGACTGAAATAAGTTCATCAGATGAAAACCAACAAAAATTGACAAGAACCACGAAAAGTTCTTGTATTTTAGGATAAAATCTGATGCTATTAAAGAAAAAACTTCCAGCTCGCTGAAATATGTTCATTTGCTGAAAATGAACAAAGCCACGAAAAGTTCTTGTATTTGAAGATAGAATCTTTTTGCTTTGAAGAAGAAAGATCCAGCTGACTGAAATAAGTTCATTGGATGAAAAACAACAAAAATTGACAAGAAGCACGAAAAGTTCTTGTATTTTAAGATAAAATCATGCGCTATGAAAGAAAAAACTTCCAGCTCGCTGAAATATGTTCATTTGCTGAAAGTCAACAAAACCACGAAAAGTTCTTGTATTTGAAGATAAAATCTTTTTGCTTTGAAGAAGAAAGATCTCGCTGACTGAAATAAGTTCATTCGATCAAAACCAACAAAAATTGACAAGAAACACGAAAAGTTCTTGTATTTTAAGATAAAATCTGACGCTATTAAAGAAGAAACTTCTCGCTCGCTGAAATATGTTCATTTGCTGAAAATCAACAAAACCACGAAAAGTTCTTGTATTTGAAGATAAAATCTTTTTGCTTTGAAGAAGAAAGATCGAGGTGACTGAAATAAGTTCATTAGATGAAAACCAACAAAAATTGACAAAAACCACGAAAAGTTCTTGTATTTTAAGATAAAATCTGAGGCTATTAAAGAAGAAACTTCGAGCTCGCTGAAATATGTTCATTTGCTGAAAATCAACAAAACCACGAAAAGTTCTTGTATTTGAAGATAAAATCTTTTTGCTTTGAAGAAGAAAGATCGAGGTGACTGAAATCAGTTCATTCGATCAAAACCAACAAAAATTGACAAGAACCACGAAAAGTTCTTGTATTTTAAGATAAAATCTGACGCTATTAAAGAAAAAACTTCTCCCTCGCTGAAATGTGTTCATTTGCTGAAAATCAACAAAACCTCAAAAAGTTCCTGTATTTGAAGATAAAATCTTTTTGCTTTGAAGAAGAAAGATCTAGCTGACTGAAATAAGTTCATCAGATGAAAACCAACAAAAATTGACAAGAACCACGAAAAGTTCTTGTATTTTAGGATAAAATCTGATGATATTAAAGAAAAAACTTCCAGCTCGCTGAAATATGTTCATTTGCTGAAAATCAACAAAACCACGAAAAGTTCTTGTATTTGAAGATAGAATCTTTTTGCTTTGAAGAAGAAAGATCCAGCTGACTGAAATAAGTTCATTGGATGAAAAACAACAAAAATTGACAAGAAGCACGAAAAGTTCTTGTATTTTAAGATAAAATCTGACGCTATTCAAGAAAAAACTTCGCCCTCGCTGAAATATGTTCATTTGCTGAAAATCAACAAAACCACGAAAAGTTCTTGTATTTGAAGATAAAATCTTTTTGCTTTGAAGAAGAAAGATCGAGGTGACTGAAATTAGTTCATTAAATGAAAACCAACAAAAATTGACAAGAACCACGAAAAGTTCTTGTATTTTAAGATAAAATCTTGCGCTATTAAAGAAAAAACTTCTAGCTCGCTGAAATATGTTCATTTGCAGAAAATCAACAAAACCACGAAAAGTTCTTGTATTTGAAGATAAAATCTTTTTGCTTTGAAGAAGAAAGATCTCGCTGACTGAAATAAGTTCATTCGATCAAAACCAACAAAAATTGACAAGAAACACGAAAAGTTCTTGTATTTTAAGATAAAATCTGACGCTATTAAAGAAGAAACTTCTCGCTCGCTGAAATATGTTCATTTGCTGAAAATCAACAAAACCACGAAAAGTTCTTGTATTTGAAGATAAAATCTTTTTGCTTTGAAGAAGAAAGATCGAGGTGACTGAAATAAGTTCATTAGATGAAAACCAACAAAAATTAACAAAAACCACGAAAAGTTCTTGTATTTTAAGATAAAATCTGAGGCTATTAAAGAAGAAACTTCGAGCTCGCTGAAATATGTTCATTTGCTGAAAATCAACAAAACCACGAAAAGTTCTTGTATTTGAAGATAAAATCTTTTTGCTTTGAAGAAGAAAGATCGAGGTGACTGAAATCAGTTCATTCGATCAAAACCAACAAAAATTGACAAGAACCACGAAAAGTTCTTGTATTTTAAGATAAAATCTGACGCTATTAAAGAAAAAACTTCTCCCTCGCTGAAATGTGTTCATTTGCTGAAAATCAACAAAACCTCAAAAAGTTCCTGTATTTGAAGATAAAATCTTTTTGCTTTGAAGAAGAAAGATCTAGGTGACTGAAATAAGTTCATCAGATGAAAACCAACAAAAATTGACAAGAACCACGAAAAGTTCTTGTATTTTAGGATAAAATCTGATGCTATTAAAGAAAAAACTTCCAGCTCGCTGAAATATGTTCATTTGCTGAAAATCAACAAAACCACGAAAAGTTCTTGTATTTGAAGATAGAATCGTTTTGCTTTGAAGAAGAAAGATCCAGCTGACTGAAATAAGTTCATTGGATGAAAAACAACAAAAATTGACAAGAAGCACGAAAAGTTCTTGTATTTTAAGATAAAATCTGACGCTATTCAAGAAAAAACTTCACCCTCGCTGAAATATGTTCATTTGCTGAAAATCAACAAAACCACGAAAAGTTCTTGTATTTGAAGATAAAATCTTTTTCCTTTGAAGAAGAAAGATCGAGGTGACTGAAATTAGTTCATTAAATGAAAACCAACAAAAATTGACAAGAACCACGAAAAGTTCTTGTATTTTAAGATAAAATCTTGCGCTATTAAAGAAAAAACTTCTAGCTCGCTGAAATATGTTCATTTGCAGAAAATCAACAAAACCACGAAAAGTTCTTGTATTTGAAGATAAAATCTTTTTGCTTTGAAGAAGAAAGATCTCGCTGACTGAAATAAGTTCATTCGATCAAAACCAACAAAAATTGACAAGAACCACGAAAAGTTCTTGTATTTTAAGATAAAATCTGACGCTATTAAAGAAAAAACTTCTCCCTCGCTGAAATGTGTTCATTTGCTGAAAATCAACAAAACCTCAAAAAGTTCCTGTATTTGAAGATAAAATCTTTTTGCTTTGAAGAAGAAAGATCTAGGTGACTGAAATAAGTTCATCAGATGAAAACCAACAAAAATTGACAAGAACCACGAAAAGTTCTTGTATTTTAGGATAAAATCTGATGCTATTAAAGAAAAAACTTCCAGCTCGCTGAAATATGTTCATTTGCTGAAAATCAACAAAACCACGAAAAGTTCTTCTATTTGAAGATAGAATCTTTTTGCTTTGAAGAAGAAAGATCCAGCTGACTGAAATAAGTTCATTGGATGAAAAACAACAAAAATTGACAAGAAGCACGAAAAGTTCTTGTATTTTAAGATAAAATCTGACGCTATTCAAGAAAAAACTTCGCCCTCGCTGAAATATGTTCATTTGCTGAAAATCAACAAAACCACGAAAAGTTCTTGTATTTGAAGATAAAATCTTTTTGCTTTGAAGAAGAAAGATCGAGGTGACTGAAATAAGTTCATTAGATGAAAACCAACAAAAATTGACAAGAACCACGAAAAGTTCTTGTATTTTAAGATAAAATCTGACGCTATTAAAGAAAAAAACTTCTTGCTCGCTGAAATATGTTCATTTGCTGAAAATCAACAAAACCACGAAAAGTTCTTGTATTTGAAGATAAAATCTTTTTGCTTTGAAGATGAAAGATCTTGGTGACTGAAATAATTTCATTGGATGAAAACCAACACAAATTGATAGGAACCACGAAAAGTTCTTGTATTTTAAGATAAAATCTGACGCTATTAAAGAAAAAACTTCTCCCTCGCTGAAATATGTTCATTTGCTGAAAATCAACAAAACCACGAAAAGTTCTTGTATTTGAAGATAAAATCTTTTTGCTTTGAAGAAGAAAGATCGAGGTGACTGAAATCAGTTCATTAAATGAAAACCAACAAAAATTGACAAGAACCACGAAAATTTCTTGTATTTTAAGATAAAATCTTGCGCTATTAAAGAAAAAACTTCTCGCTCGCTGAAATATGTTCATTTGCTGAAAACCAACAAAACCACGAAAAGTTCTTGTATTTGAAGATAAAATCTTTTTGATTTTAAGAAGAAAGATCCAGCTGACTGAAATAAGTTCATCAGATGAAAATCAACAAAAATTGACAAGAACCACGAAAAGTTCTTGTATTTTAAGATAAAATCTGACGCTATTAAAGAAAAAAACTTCTTGCTCGCTGAAATATGTTCATTTGCTGAAAATCAACAAAACCACGAAAAGTTCTTGGATTTGAAAATAAAATCTTTTTGCTTTGAAGAAGAAAGATCGAGGTGACTGAAATAAGTTCATTTGATGAAAACCAACAAAAATTGACAAGAACCACGAAAAGTTCTTGCATTTTAAGATAAATTATGAGGCTATTAAAGAAAAAACTTCTAGCTCGCTGAAATATGTTCATTTGCTGAAAATCAACAAAACCACGAAAAGTTCTTGTATTTGAAGATAAATTCTTTTTGCTTTGAAGAAGAAAGTTCGAGCTGATTGAAATAAGTTCATTCGATCAACACCAACAAAAATTGACAAGAACCACGAAAAGTTCTTGTATTTTAAGATAAAATCTGACGCTATTAAAGAAAAAACTTTTCGCTCGCTGAAATATGTTCATTTGCTGAAAATCAACAAAACCACGAAAAGTTCTTGTATTTGAAGATAAAATCTTTTTAATTTGAAGAAGAAAGATCCAGCTGACTGAAATAAGTTCATCAGATGAAAACCAACAAAAATTGACAAGAACCACGAAAAGTTCTTGTATTTTAGGATAAAATCTGATGCTATTAAAGTAAAAACTTCCAGCTCGCTGAAATATGTTCATTTGCTGAAAATCAACAAAACCACGAAAGGTTCTTGTATTTGAAGATAGATTCTTTTTGCTTTGAAGAAGAAAGATCCAGCTGACTGAAATAAGTTCATTGGATGAAAAACAACAAAAATTGACAAGAACCACGAAAAGTTCTTGTATTTTAAGATAAAATCTGACGCTATTAAAGAAAAAACTTCTCCCTCGCTGAAATATGTTCATTTGCTGAAAATCAACAAAACCACGAAAAGTTCTTGTATTCGAAGATAAAATCTTTTTGCTTTGAAGAAGAAAGATCTCGCTGACTGAAATAAGTTCATTAGATGAAAACCAACAAAAATTGACAAGAACCACGAAAAGTTCTTGTATTTTAAGATAAAATCTGACGCTATTGAAGAAAAAACTTCTAGCTCGCTGAAATATGTTCATTTGCTGAAAACCAACAAAACCACGAAAAGTTCTTGTATTTGAAGATAAAATCTTTTTGCTTTGAAGATGAAAGATCTTGGTGACTGAAATAAGTTCATTGGATGAAAACCAACAAAAATTGACAAGAACCACGAAAAGTTCTTGTATTTTAAGATAAAATCTTGCGCTATGAAGGAAAAAACTTCTAGCTCGCTGAAATATGTTCATTTGCTGAAAATCAACAAAACCACGAAAAGTTCTTGTATTTGAAGATAAAATCTTTTTGCTTTGAAGAAGAAAGATCTCGCTGACTGAAATAAGTTCATTCGATCAAAACCAACAAAAATTGACAAGAACCACGAAAAGTTCTTGTATTTTAAGATAAAATCTGACGCTATTAAAGAAAAAACTTCTCCCTCGCTGAAATGTGTTCATTTGCTGAAAATCAACAAAACCTCAAAAAGTTCCTGTATTTGAAGATAAAATCTTTTTGCTTTGAAGAAGAAAGATCTAGGTGACTGAAATAAGTTCATCAGATGAAAACCAACAAAAATTGACAAGAACCACGAAAAGTTCTTGTATTTTAGGATAAAATCTGATGCTATTAAAGAAAAAACTTCCAGCTCGCTGAAATATGTTCATTTGCTGAAAATCAACAAAACCACGAAAAGTTCTTCTATTTGAAGATAGAATCTTTTTGCTTTGAAGAAGAAAGATCCAGCTGACTGAAATAAGTTCATTGGATGAAAAACAACAAAAATTGACAAGAAGCACGAAAAGTTCTTGTATTTTAAGATAAAATCTGACGCTATTCAAGAAAAAACTTCGCCCTCGCTGAAATATGTTCATTCGCTGAAAATCAACAAAACCACGAAAAGTTCTTGTATTTGAAGATAAAATCTTTTTGCTTTGAAGAAGAAAGATCGAGGTGACTGAAATTAGTTCATTAAATGAAAACCAACAAAAATTGACAAGAACCACGAAAAGTTCTTGTATTTTAAGATAAAATCTTGCGCTATTAAAGAAAAAACTTCTAGCTCGCTGAAATATGTTCATTTGCAGAAAATCAACAAAACCACGAAAAGTTCTTGTATTTGAAGATAAAATCTTTTTGCTTTGAAGAAGAAAGATCTCGCTGACTGAAATAAGTTCATTCGATCAAAACCAACAAAAATTGACAAGAACCACGAAAAGTTCTTGTATTTTAAGATAAAATCTGACGCTATTAAAGAAAAAACTTCTCCCTCGCTGAAATGTGTTCATTTGCTGAAAATCAACAAAACCTCAAAAAGTTCCTGTATTTGAAGATAAAATCTTTTTGCTTTGAAGAAGAAAGATCTAGGTGACTGAAATAAGTTCATCAGATGAAAACCAACAAAAATTGACAAGAACCACGAAAAGTTCTTGTATTTTAGGATAAAATCTGATGCTATTAAAGAAAAAACTTCCAGCTCGCTGAAATATGTTCATTTGCTGAAAATCAACAAAACCACGAAAAGTTCTTCTATTTGAAGATAGAATCTTTTTGCTTTGAAGAAGAAAGATCCAGCTGACTGAAATAAGTTCATTGGATGAAAAACAACAAAAATTGACAAGAAGCACGAAAAGTTCTTGTATTTTAAGATAAAATCTGACGCTATTCAAGAAAAAACTTCGCCCTCGCTGAAATATGTTCATTTGCTGAAAATCAACAAAACCACGAAAAGTTCTTGTATTTGAAGATAAAATCTTTTTGCTTTGAAGAAGAAAGATCGAGGTGACTGAAATAAGTTCATTAGATGAAAACCAACAAAAATTGACAAGAACCACGAAAAGTTCTTGTATTTTAAGATAAAATCTGACGCTATTAAAGAAAAAAACTTCTTGCTCGCTGAAATATGTTCATTTGCTGAAAATCAACAAAACCACGAAAAGTTCTTGTATTTGAAGATAAAATCTTTTTGCTTTGAAGATGAAAGATCTTGGTGACTGAAATAATTTCATTGGATGAAAACCAACACAAATTGATAGGAACCACGAAAAGTTCTTGTATTTTAAGATAAAATCTGACGCTATTAAAGAAAAAACTTCTCCCTCGCTGAAATATGTTCATTTGCTGAAAATCAACAAAACCACGAAAAGTTCTTGTATTTGAAGATAAAATCTTTTTGCTTTGAAGAAGAAAGATCGAGGTGACTGAAATCAGTTCATTAAATGAAAACCAACAAAAATTGACAAGAACCACGAAAATTTCTTGTATTTTAAGATAAAATCTTGCGCTATTAAAGAAAAAACTTCTAGCTCGCTGAAATATGTTCATTTGCTGAAAACCAACAAAACCACGAAAAGTTCTTGTATTTGAAGATAAAATCTTTTTGCTTTGAAGAAGAAAGATCTCACTGACTGAAATAAGATCATTAGATGAAAACCAACAAAAATTGACAAGAACCACGAAAAGTTCTTGTATTTTAAGATAAAATCTGACGCTATTGAAGAAAAAACTTCTCGCTCGCTGAAATATGTTCATTTGCTGAAAACCAACAAAACCACGAAAAGTTCTTGTATTTGAAGATAAAATCTTTTTGCTTCGAAGAAGAAAGATCGAGGCGACTGAAATAAGTTCATTCCATTAAAATCAACAAAAATTGACAAGAACCACGAAAAGTTCTTGTATTTGAAGATAAAATCTGACGCTATTAAAGAAAAAACTTCTTGCTCGCTGAAATATGTTCATTTGCTGAAAATCAACAAAACCACGAAAAGTTCTTGTATTTGAAAATAAAATCTTTTTGCTTTGAAGAAGAAAGATCGAGGTGACTGAAATAAGTTCATGAGATGAAAACCAACAAAAATTGACAAGAACCACGAAAAGTTCTTGTATTTTAAGATAAAATCTGAGGCTATGAAAGAAAAAACTTCTCGCTCGCTGAAATATGTTCATTTGCTGAAAATCAACAAAACCACGAAAAGTTCTTGTATTTGAAGATAAAATCTTTTTGCTTTGAAGAAGAAAGATCGAGGTGACTGAAATAAGTTCATTAAATGAAAACCAACAAAAATTGACAAGAACCACGAAAAGTTCTTGTATTTTAAGATAAAATAATGCGCTATTAAAGAAAAAACTTCTAGCTCGCTGAAATATGTTCATTTGCTGAAAATCAACAAAACCACGAAAAGTTCTTGTATTTGAAGATAAAATCTTTTTGCTTTGAAGAAGAAAGATCTCGCTGACTGAAATAAGTTCATTCGATCAAAACCAACAAAAATTGACAAGAACCATGAAAAGTTCTTGTATTTTAAGATAAAATTTGATGCTATTAAAGAAAAAACTTCTCGCTCGCTGAAATATGTTCATTTGCTGAAAATCAACAAAACCACGAAAAGTTCTTGTGTTTGAAGATAAAATCTTTTTGCTTTGAAGAAGAAAGATCCAGCTGACTGAAATAAGTTCATGAGATGAAAACCAACAAAAATTGACAAGAACCACGAAAAGTTCTTGTATTTTAAGATAAAATCTGAGGCTATTAAAGAAAAAACTTCCAGCTCGCTGAAATATGTTCATTTGCTGAAAATCAACAAAGCTACGAAAAGTTCTTCTATTTGAAGTTAAAATCTTTTTGCTTTGAAGAAGAAAGATCGAGGTGACTGAAATAAGTTCATGAAATGAAAACCAACAAAAATTGACAAGAACCACGAAAAGTTCTTGTATTTAAAGATAAAATCTGATGCTATTAAAGAAAAAACTTCTCGCTCGCTGAAATATGTTCATTTGCTGAAAATCAACAAAACCACGAAAAGTTCTTGTATTTGAAGATAGAATCTTTTTGCTTTGAAGAAGAAAGATCCAGCTGACTGAAATAAGTTCATTGGATGAAAAACAACAAAAATTGACAAGAAGCACGAAAAGTTCTTGTATTTTAAGATAAAATCTGACGCTATTGAAGAAAAAACTTCTAGCTCGCTGAAATATGTTCATTTGCTGAAAACCAACAAAACCACGAAAAGTTCTTGTATTTGAAGATAAAATCTTTTTGCTTTGAAGATGAAAGATCTAGCTGACTGAAATAAGTTCATTGGATGAAAACCAACAAAAATTGACAAGAACCACGAAAAGTTCTTGTATTTTAAGATAAAATCTTGCGCTATGAAGGAAAAAACTTCTAGCTCGCTGAAATATGTTCATTTGCTGAAAATCAACAAAACCACGAAAAGTTCTTGTATTTGAAGATAGAATCTTTTTGCTTTGAAGAAGAAAGATCCAGCTGACTGAAATAAGTTCATTGGATGAAAAACAACAAAAATTGACAAGAAGCACGAAAAGTTCTTGTATTTTAAGATAAAATCTGACGCTATTCAAGAAAAAACTTCGCCCTCGCTGAAATATGTTCATTTGCTGAAAATCAACAAAACCACGAAAAGTTCTTGTATTTGAAGATAAAATCTTTTTGCTTTGAAGAAGAAAGATCGAGGTGACTGAAATTAGTTCATTAAATGAAAACCAACAAAAATTGACAAGAACCACGAAAAGTTCTTGTATTTTAAGATAAAATCTTGCGCTATTAAAGAAAAAACTTCTAGCTCGCTGAAATATGTTCATTTGCAGAAAATCAACAAAACCACGAAAAGTTCTTGTATTTGAAGATAAAATCTTTTTGATTTGAAGAAGAAAGATCGAGGTGACTGAAATAAGTTCATTAAATGAAAACCAACATAAATTGACAAGAACCACGAAAAGTTCTTGTATTTTAAGATAAAATCTGATGCTATTAAAGAAAAAACTTCCAGCTCGCTGAAATATGTTCATTTGCTGAAAATCAACAAAACCACGAAAAGTTCTTGTATTTGAAGATAAAATCTTTTTGCTTTGAAGAAGAAAGATCCAGCTGACTGAAATAAGTTCATTCGATCAAAACCAACAAAAATTGACAAGAACCACGAAAAGTTCTTGTATTTTAAGATAAAATCTGATGCTATTAAAGAAAAAACTTCCAGCTCGCTGAAATATGTTCATTTGCTGAAAATCAACAAACTACGAAAAGTTCTTGTATTTGAAGATAGAATCTTTTTGCTTTGAAGGAGAAAGATCCAGCTGACTGAAATAAGTTCATTGGATGAAAAACAACAAAAATTGACAAGAACCACGAAAAGTTCTTGTATTTTAAGATAAAATCTGACGCTATTAAAGAAAAAACTTCTCCCTCGCTGAAATGTGTTCATTTGCTGAAAATCAACAAAACCTCGAAAAGTTCCTGTATTTGAAGATAAAATCTTTTTGCTTTGAAGAAGAAAGATCGAGGTGACTGAAATAAGCTCATCAGATGAAAACCAACAAAAATTGACAAGAACCGCGAAAAGTTCTTGTATTTTAAGTTAAAATCTGAGGCTATTAAAGAAAAAACTTCTTGCTCGCTGAAATATGTTCATTTGCTGAAAATCAACAAAACCACGAAAAGTTCTTGTGTTTGAAGATAGAATCTTTTTGCTTTGAAGAAGAAAGATCTAGCTGACTGAAATAAGTTCATTGGATGAAAAACAACAAAAATCAACAAAACCACGAAAAGTTCTTGTATTTGAAGATAAAATCTTTTTGCTTTGAAGAAGAAAGATCGAGGTGACTGAAATAAGTTCATTAGATGAAAACCAACAAAAATTGACAAGAACCACGAAAAGTTCTTGTATTTTAAGATAAAATCTGAGGCTATTAAAGAAAAAACTTCTAGCTCGCTGAAATATGTTCATTTGCTGAAAACCAACAAAACCACGAAAAGTTCTTGTATTTGAAGATAAAATCTTTTTGCTTTGAAGAAGAAAGATCCAGCTGACTGAAATAAGTTCATCAGATGAAAATCAACAAAAATTGACAAGAACCACGAAAAGTTCTTGTATTTTAAGATAAAATCTGACGCTATTAAAGAATAAAACTTCTTGCTCGCTGAAATCTGTTCATTTGCTGAAAATCAACAAAACCACGAAAAGTTCTTGTATTTGAAAATAAAATCTTTTTGCATTGAAGAAGAAAGATCGAGGTGACTGAAATAAGTTCATTTGATGAAAAGCAACAAAAATTGACAAGAACCACGAAAAGTTCTTGCATTTTAAGATAAAATATGAGGCTATTAAAGAAAAAACTTCTTGCTCGCTGAAATATGTTCATTTGCTGAAAATCAACAAAACCACGAAAAGTTCTTGTATTTGAAGATAAATTCTTTTTGCTTTGAAGAAGAAAGTTCGAGCTGACTGAAATAAGTTCATTCGATCAACACCAACAAAAATTGACAAGAACCACGAAAAGTTCTTGTATTTTAAGATAAAATCTGACGCTATTAAGAAAAAACTTCTCCCTCGCTGAAATATGTTCATTTGCTGAAAATCAACAAAACCACGAAAAGTTCTTGTATTTGAAGATAAAATCTTTTTGCTTTGAAGAAGAAAGATCTAGCTGACTGAAATAAGTTCATCAGATGAAAACCAACAAAAATTGACAAGAACCACGGAAAGTTCTTGTATTTTAAGTTAAAATCTGAGGCTATTAAAGAAAAAACTTCTAGCTCGCTGAAATATGTTCATTTGCTGAAAATCAACAAAACCACGAAAAGTTCTTGTATTTGAAGATAGAATCTTTTTGCTTTGAAGTAGAAAGATCTAGCTGACTGAAATGAGTTCATTGGATGAAAAACAACAAAAATCAACAAAACCACGAAAAGTTCTTGTATTTGAAGATAAAATCTTTTTGCTTTGAAGATGAAAGATCTTGGTGACTGAAATAAGTTCATTGGATGAAAACCAACACAAATTGATAGGAACCACGAAAAGTTCTTGTATTTTAAGATAAAATCTGACGCTATTCAAGAAAAAACCTCTCCCTCGCTGAAATATGTTCATTTGCTGAAAATCAACAAAACCACGAAAAGTTCTTGTATTTGAAGATAAAATCTTTTTGCTTTCAAGAAGAAAGATCGAGGTGACTGAAATAAGTTCATTAGATGAAAACCAACAAAAATTGACAAGAACCACGAAAAGTTCTTGTATTTTAAGATAAAATCTGAGGCTATTAAAGAAAAAACTTCTAGCTCGCTGAAATATGTTCATTTGCTGAAAACCAACAAAACCACGAAAAGTTCTTGTATTTGAAGATAAAATCTTTTTGCTTTGAAGAAGAAAGATCCAGCTGACTGAAATAAGTTCATCAGATGAAAATCAACAAAAATTGACAAGAACCACTAAAAGTTCTTGTATTTTAAGATAAAATCTGACGCTATTAAAGAAAAAAACTTCTTGCTCGCTGAAATATGTTCATTTGCTGAAAATCAACAAAACCACGAAAAGCTCTTGTATTTGAAAATAAAATCTTTTTGCTTTGAAGAAGAAAGATCGAGGTGACTGAAATAAGTTCATTTGATGAAAACCAACAAAAATTGACAAGAACCACGAAAAGTTCTTGCATTTTAAGATAAAATATGAGGCTATTAAAGAAAAAACTTCCAGCTCGCTGAAATATGTTCATTTGCTGGAAATCAACAAAACCACGAAAAGTTCTTGTATTTGAAGATAAATTCTTTTTGCTTTGAAGAAGAAAGTTCGAACTGACTGAAATAAGTTCATTCGATCAACACCAACAAAAATTGACAAGAACCAGGAAAAGTTCTTGTATTTTAAGATAAAATCTGACGCTATTAAAGAAAAAACTTGTCGCTCGCTGAAATATGTTAATTTGCTGAAAATCAACAAAACCACGAAAAGTTCTTGTATTTGAAGATAAAATCTTTTTGCTTTGAAGAAGAAAGATCTAGCTGACTGAAATAAGTTCATTAGATGAAAACCAACAAAAATTGACAGGAACCACGAAAAGTTCTTGTATTTTAGGATAAAATCTGATGCTATTAAAGAAAAAACTTGCAGCGCGCTGAAATATGTTCATTTGCTGAAAATCAACAAAACCACGAAAAGTTCTTGTATTTGAAGATAGAATCTTTTTGCTTTGAAGAAGTAAGATCCAGGTGACTGAAATAAGTTCATTGGATGAAAACCAACAAAAATTGACAAGAACCACGAAAAGTTCTTGTATTTTAAGATAAAATCTGACGCTAAGAAAAAACTTCTCCCTCGCTGAAATGTGTTCATTTGCTGAAAATCAACAAAACCCTGAAAAGTTCCTGTATTTGAAGATAAAATCTTTTTGCTTTGAAGAAGAAAGATCTCAGTGACTGAAATAAGTTCATCAGATGAAAACCAACAAAAATTGACAAGAACCACGAAAAGTTCTTGTATTTTAAGATAAAATCTGACGCTATTAAAGAAAAAAACTTCTTGCTCGCTGAAATATGTTCATTTGCTGAAAATCAACAAAACCACGAAAAGTTCTTGTATTTGAAGATAAAATCTTTTTGCTTTGAAGATGAAAGATCTTGGTGACTGAAATAATTTCATTGGATGAAAACCAACACAAATTGATAGGAACCACGAAAAGTTCTTGTATTTTAAGATAAAATCTGACGCTATTAAAGAAAAAACTTCTCCCTCGCTGAAATATGTTCATTTGCTGAAAATCAACAAAACCACGAAAAGTTCTTGTATTTGAAGATAAAATCTTTTTGCTTTGAAGAAGAAAGATCGAGGTGACTGAAATCAGTTCATTAAATGAAAACCAACAAAAATTGACAAGAACCACGAAAATTTCTTGTATTTTAAGATAAAATCTTGCGCTATTAAAGAAAAAACTTCTAGCTCGCTGAAATATGTTCATTTGCTGAAAACCAACAAAACCACGAAAAGTTCTTGTATTTGAAGATAAAATCTTTTTGCTTTGAAGAAGAAAGATCTCACTGACTGAAATAAGATCATTAGATGAAAACCAACAAAAATTGACAAGAACCACGAAAAGTTCTTGTATTTTAAGATAAAATCTGACGCTATTGAAGAAAAAACTTCTCGCTCGCTGAAATATGTTCATTTGCTGAAAACCAACAAAACCACGAAAAGTTCTTGTATTTGAAGATAAAATCTTTTTGCTTCGAAGAAGAAAGATCGAGGCGACTGAAATAAGTTCATTCCATTAAAATCAACAAAAATTGACAAGAACCACGAAAAGTTCTTGTATTTGAAGATAAAATCTGACGCTATTAAAGAAAAAACTTCTTGCTCGCTGAAATATGTTCATTTGCTGAAAATCAACAAAACCACGAAAAGTTCTTGTATTTGAAAATAAAATCTTTTTGCTTTGAAGAAGAAAGATCGAGGTGACTGAAATAAGTTCATGAGATGAAAACCAACAAAAATTGACAAGAACCACGAAAAGTTCTTGTATTTTAAGATAAAATCTGAGGCTATGAAAGAAAAAACTTCTCGCTCGCTGAAATATGTTCATTTGCTGAAAATCAACAAAACCACGAAAAGTTCTTGTATTTGAAGATAAAATCTTTTTGCTTTGAAGAAGAAAGATCGAGGTGACTGAAATAAGTTCATTAAATGAAAACCAACAAAAATTGACAAGAACCACGAAAAGTTCTTGTATTTTAAGATAAAATAATGCGCTATTAAAGAAAAAACTTCTAGCTCGCTGAAATATGTTCATTTGCTGAAAATCAACAAAACCACGAAAAGTTCTTGTATTTGAAGATAAAATCTTTTTGCTTTGAAGAAGAAAGATCTCGCTGACTGAAATAAGTTCATTCGATCAAAACCAACAAAAATTGACAAGAACCATGAAAAGTTCTTGTATTTTAAGATAAAATTTGATGCTATTAAAGAAAAAACTTCTCGCTCGCTGAAATATGTTCATTTGCTGAAAATCAACAAAACCACGAAAAGTTCTTGTGTTTGAAGATAAAATCTTTTTGCTTTGAAGAAGAAAGATCCAGCTGACTGAAATAAGTTCATGAGATGAAAACCAACAAAAATTGACAAGAACCACGAAAAGTTCTTGTATTTTAAGATAAAATCTGAGGCTATTAAAGAAAAAACTTCCAGCTCGCTGAAATATGTTCATTTGCTGAAAATCAACAAAGCTACGAAAAGTTCTTCTATTTGAAGTTAAAATCTTTTTGCTTTGAAGAAGAAAGATCGAGGTGACTGAAATAAGTTCATGAAATGAAAACCAACAAAAATTGACAAGAACCACGAAAAGTTCTTGTATTTAAAGATAAAATCTGATGCTATTAAAGAAAAAACTTCTCGCTCGCTGAAATATGTTCATTTGCTGAAAATCAACAAAACCACGAAAAGTTCTTGTATTTGAAGATAGAATCTTTTTGCTTTGAAGAAGAAAGATCCAGCTGACTGAAATAAGTTCATTGGATGAAAAACAACAAAAATTGACAAGAAGCACGAAAAGTTCTTGTATTTTAAGATAAAATCTGACGCTATTGAAGAAAAAACTTCTAGCTCGCTGAAATATGTTCATTTGCTGAAAACCAACAAAACCACGAAAAGTTCTTGTATTTGAAGATAAAATCTTTTTGCTTTGAAGATGAAAGATCTAGCTGACTGAAATAAGTTCATTGGATGAAAACCAACAAAAATTGACAAGAACCACGAAAAGTTCTTGTATTTTAAGATAAAATCTTGCGCTATGAAGGAAAAAACTTCTAGCTCGCTGAAATATGTTCATTTGCTGAAAATCAACAAAACCACGAAAAGTTCTTGTATTTGAAGATAGAATCTTTTTGCTTTGAAGAAGAAAGATCCAGCTGACTGAAATAAGTTCATTGGATGAAAAACAACAAAAATTGACAAGAAGCACGAAAAGTTCTTGTATTTTAAGATAAAATCTGACGCTATTCAAGAAAAAACTTCGCCCTCGCTGAAATATGTTCATTTGCTGAAAATCAACAAAACCACGAAAAGTTCTTGTATTTGAAGATAAAATCTTTTTGCTTTGAAGAAGAAAGATCGAGGTGACTGAAATTAGTTCATTAAATGAAAACCAACAAAAATTGACAAGAACCACGAAAAGTTCTTGTATTTTAAGATAAAATCTTGCGCTATTAAAGAAAAAACTTCTAGCTCGCTGAAATATGTTCATTTGCAGAAAATCAACAAAACCACGAAAAGTTCTTGTATTTGAAGATAAAATCTTTTTGATTTGAAGAAGAAAGATCGAGGTGACTGAAATAAGTTCATTAAATGAAAACCAACATAAATTGACAAGAACCACGAAAAGTTCTTGTATTTTAAGATAAAATCTGATGCTATTAAAGAAAAAACTTCCAGCTCGCTGAAATATGTTCATTTGCTGAAAATCAACAAAACCACGAAAAGTTCTTGTATTTGAAGATAAAATCTTTTTGCTTTGAAGAAGAAAGATCCAGCTGACTGAAATAAGTTCATTCGATCAAAACCAACAAAAATTGACAAGAACCACGAAAAGTTCTTGTATTTTAAGATAAAATCTGATGCTATTAAAGAAAAAACTTCCAGCTCGCTGAAATATGTTCATTTGCTGAAAATCAACAAACTACGAAAAGTTCTTGTATTTGAAGATAGAATCTTTTTGCTTTGAAGGAGAAAGATCCAGCTGACTGAAATAAGTTCATTGGATGAAAAACAACAAAAATTGACAAGAACCACGAAAAGTTCTTGTATTTTAAGATAAAATCTGACGCTATTAAAGAAAAAACTTCTCCCTCGCTGAAATGTGTTCATTTGCTGAAAATCAACAAAACCTCGAAAAGTTCCTGTATTTGAAGATAAAATCTTTTTGCTTTGAAGAAGAAAGATCGAGGTGACTGAAATAAGCTCATCAGATGAAAACCAACAAAAATTGACAAGAACCGCGAAAAGTTCTTGTATTTTAAGTTAAAATCTGAGGCTATTAAAGAAAAAACTTCTTGCTCGCTGAAATATGTTCATTTGCTGAAAATCAACAAAACCACGAAAAGTTCTTGTGTTTGAAGATAGAATCTTTTTGCTTTGAAGAAGAAAGATCTAGCTGACTGAAATAAGTTCATTGGATGAAAAACAACAAAAATCAACAAAACCACGAAAAGTTCTTGTATTTGAAGATAAAATCTTTTTGCTTTGAAGAAGAAAGATCGAGGTGACTGAAATAAGTTCATTAGATGAAAACCAACAAAAATTGACAAGAACCACGAAAAGTTCTTGTATTTTAAGATAAAATCTGAGGCTATTAAAGAAAAAACTTCTAGCTCGCTGAAATATGTTCATTTGCTGAAAACCAACAAAACCACGAAAAGTTCTTGTATTTGAAGATAAAATCTTTTTGCTTTGAAGAAGAAAGATCCAGCTGACTGAAATAAGTTCATCAGATGAAAATCAACAAAAATTGACAAGAACCACGAAAAGTTCTTGTATTTTAAGATAAAATCTGACGCTATTAAAGAATAAAACTTCTTGCTCGCTGAAATCTGTTCATTTGCTGAAAATCAACAAAACCACGAAAAGTTCTTGTATTTGAAAATAAAATCTTTTTGCATTGAAGAAGAAAGATCGAGGTGACTGAAATAAGTTCATTTGATGAAAAGCAACAAAAATTGACAAGAACCACGAAAAGTTCTTGCATTTTAAGATAAAATATGAGGCTATTAAAGAAAAAACTTCTTGCTCGCTGAAATATGTTCATTTGCTGAAAATCAACAAAACCACGAAAAGTTCTTGTATTTGAAGATAAATTCTTTTTGCTTTGAAGAAGAAAGTTCGAGCTGACTGAAATAAGTTCATTCGATCAACACCAACAAAAATTGACAAGAACCACGAAAAGTTCTTGTATTTTAAGATAAAATCTGACGCTATTAAGAAAAAACTTCTCCCTCGCTGAAATATGTTCATTTGCTGAAAATCAACAAAACCACGAAAAGTTCTTGTATTTGAAGATAAAATCTTTTTGCTTTGAAGAAGAAAGATCTAGCTGACTGAAATAAGTTCATCAGATGAAAACCAACAAAAATTGACAAGAACCACGGAAAGTTCTTGTATTTTAAGTTAAAATCTGAGGCTATTAAAGAAAAAACTTCTAGCTCGCTGAAATATGTTCATTTGCTGAAAATCAACAAAACCACGAAAAGTTCTTGTATTTGAAGATAGAATCTTTTTGCTTTGAAGTAGAAAGATCTAGCTGACTGAAATGAGTTCATTGGATGAAAAACAACAAAAATCAACAAAACCACGAAAAGTTCTTGTATTTGAAGATAAAATCTTTTTGCTTTGAAGATGAAAGATCTTGGTGACTGAAATAAGTTCATTGGATGAAAACCAACACAAATTGATAGGAACCACGAAAAGTTCTTGTATTTTAAGATAAAATCTGACGCTATTCAAGAAAAAACCTCTCCCTCGCTGAAATATGTTCATTTGCTGAAAATCAACAAAACCACGAAAAGTTCTTGTATTTGAAGATAAAATCTTTTTGCTTTCAAGAAGAAAGATCGAGGTGACTGAAATAAGTTCATTAGATGAAAACCAACAAAAATTGACAAGAACCACGAAAAGTTCTTGTATTTTAAGATAAAATCTGAGGCTATTAAAGAAAAAACTTCTAGCTCGCTGAAATATGTTCATTTGCTGAAAACCAACAAAACCACGAAAAGTTCTTGTATTTGAAGATAAAATCTTTTTGCTTTGAAGAAGAAAGATCCAGCTGACTGAAATAAGTTCATCAGATGAAAATCAACAAAAATTGACAAGAACCACTAAAAGTTCTTGTATTTTAAGATAAAATCTGACGCTATTAAAGAAAAAAACTTCTTGCTCGCTGAAATATGTTCATTTGCTGAAAATCAACAAAACCACGAAAAGCTCTTGTATTTGAAAATAAAATCTTTTTGCTTTGAAGAAGAAAGATCGAGGTGACTGAAATAAGTTCATTTGATGAAAACCAACAAAAATTGACAAGAACCACGAAAAGTTCTTGCATTTTAAGATAAAATATGAGGCTATTAAAGAAAAAACTTCCAGCTCGCTGAAATATGTTCATTTGCTGGAAATCAACAAAACCACGAAAAGTTCTTGTATTTGAAGATAAATTCTTTTTGCTTTGAAGAAGAAAGTTCGAACTGACTGAAATAAGTTCATTCGATCAACACCAACAAAAATTGACAAGAACCAGGAAAAGTTCTTGTATTTTAAGATAAAATCTGACGCTATTAAAGAAAAAACTTGTCGCTCGCTGAAATATGTTAATTTGCTGAAAATCAACAAAACCACGAAAAGTTCTTGTATTTGAAGATAAAATCTTTTTGCTTTGAAGAAGAAAGATCTAGCTGACTGAAATAAGTTCATTAGATGAAAACCAACAAAAATTGACAGGAACCACGAAAAGTTCTTGTATTTTAGGATAAAATCTGATGCTATTAAAGAAAAAACTTGCAGCGCGCTGAAATATGTTCATTTGCTGAAAATCAACAAAACCACGAAAAGTTCTTGTATTTGAAGATAGAATCTTTTTGCTTTGAAGAAGTAAGATCCAGGTGACTGAAATAAGTTCATTGGATGAAAACCAACAAAAATTGACAAGAACCACGAAAAGTTCTTGTATTTTAAGATAAAATCTGACGCTAAGAAAAAACTTCTCCCTCGCTGAAATGTGTTCATTTGCTGAAAATCAACAAAACCCTGAAAAGTTCCTGTATTTGAAGATAAAATCTTTTTGCTTTGAAGAAGAAAGATCTCAGTGACTGAAATAAGTTCATCAGATGAAAACCAACAAAAATTGACAAGAACCACGAAAAGTTCTTGTATTTTAGGATAAAATCTGATGCTATTAAAGAAAAAACTTCCAGCTCGCTGAAATATGTTCATTTGCTGAAAATCAACAAAACCACGAAAAGTTCTTGTATTTGAAGATAGAATCTTTTTGCTTTGAAGAAGAAAGATCTAGCTGACTGAAATAAGTTCATTGGATGAAAAACAACAAAAATCAACAAAACCACGAAAAGTTCTTGTATTTTAAGATAAAATCTGAGGCTATTAAAGAAAAAACTTCTAGCTCGCTGAAATATGTTCATTTGCTGAAAACCAACAAAACCACGAAAAGTTCTTGTATTTGAAGATAAAATCTTTTTGCTTTGAAGAAGAAAGATCCAGCTGACTGAAATAAGTTCATCAGATGAAAATCAACAAAAATTGACAAGAACCACTAAAAGTTCTTGTATTTTAAGATAAAATCTGACGCTATTAAAGAAAAAAACTTCTTGCTCGCTGAAATATGTTCATTTGCTGAAAATCAACAAAACCACGAAAAGTTCTTGTATTTGAAAATAAAATCTTTTTGCTTTGAAGAAGAAAGATCGAGGTGACTGAAATAAGTTCATTTGATGAAAACCAACAAAAATTGACAAGAACCACGAAAAGTTCTTGCATTTTAAGATAAAATATGAGGCTATTAAAGAAAAAACTTCCAGCTCGCTGAAATATGTTCATTTGCTGGAAATCAACAAAACCACGAAAAGTTCTTGTATTTGAAGATAAATTCTTTTTGCTTTGAAGAAGAAAGTTCGAACTGACTGAAATAAGTTCATTCGATCAACACCAACAAAAATTGACAAGAACCAGGAAAAGTTCTTGTATTTTAAGATAAAATCTGACGCTATTAAAGAAAAAACTTGTCGCTCGCTGAAATATGTTAATTTGCTGAAAATCAACAAAACCACGAAAAGTTCTTGTATTTGAAGATAAAATCTTTTTGCTTTGAAGAAGAAAGATCTAGCTGACTGAAATAAGTTCATTAGATGAAAACCAACAAAAATTGACAGGAACCACGAAAAGTTCTTGTATTTTAGGATAAAATCTGATGCTATTAAAGAAAAAACTTGCAGCGCGCTGAAATATGTTCATTTGCTGAAAATCAACAAAACCACGAAAAGTTCTTGTATTTGAAGATAGAATCTTTTTGCTTTGAAGAAGTAAGATCCAGGTGACTGAAATAAGTTCATTGGATGAAAACCAACAAAAATTGACAAGAACCACGAAAAGTTCTTGTATTTTAAGATAAAATCTGACGCTAAGAAAAAACTTCTCCCTCGCTGAAATGTGTTCATTTGCTGAAAATCAACAAAACCCTGAAAAGTTCCTGTATTTGAAGATAAAATCTTTTTGCTTTGAAGAAGAAAGATCTCAGTGACTGAAATAAGTTCATCAGATGAAAACCAACAAAAATTGACAAGAACCACGAAAAGTTCTTGTATTTTAGGATAAAATCTGATGCTATTAAAGAAAAAACTTCCAGCTCGCTGAAATATGTTCATTTGCTGAAAATCAACAAAACCACGAAAAGTTCTTGTATTTGAAGATAGAATCTTTTTGCTTTGAAGAAGAAAGATCGAGCTGACTGAAATAAGTTCATTGGATGAAAAACAACAAAAATCAACAAAACCACGAAAAGTTCTTGTATTTGAAGATAAAATCGTTTTAATTTGAAGAAGAAAGATCCAGCTGACTGAAATAAGTTCATCAGATGAAAACCAACAAAAATTGACAAGAACCACGAAAAGTTCTTGTATTTTAGGATAAAATCTGATGCTATTAAAGAAAAAACTTGCAGCGCGCTGAAATATGTTCATTTGCTGAAAATCAACAAAACCACGAAAAGTTCTTGTATTTGAAGATAAAATCTTTTTGATTTGAAGAAGAAAGATCGAGGTGACTGAAATAAGTTCATTAAATGAAAACCAACAAAAATTGACAAGAACCACGAAAAGTTCTTGTATTTTAAGATAAAATCTGATGCTATTAAAGAAAAAACTTCCAGCTCGCTGAAATATGTTCATTTGCTGAAAATCAACAAAACCACGAAAAGTTCTTGTATTTGAAGATAAAATCTTTTTGCTTTGAAGAAGAAAGATCCAGCTGACTGAAATAAGTTCATTCGATCAAAACCAACAAAAATTGACAAGAACCACGAAAAGTTCTTGTATTTTAAGATAAAATCTGATGCTATTAAAGAAAAAACTTCCAGCTCGCTGAAATATGTTCATTTGCTGAAAATCAACAAACCACGAAAAGTTCTTGTATTTGAAGATAGAATCTTTTTGCTTTGAAGGAGAAAGATCCAGCTGACTGAAATAAGTTCATTGGATGAAAAACAACAAAAATTGACAAGAACCACGAAAAGTTCTTGTATTTTAAGATAAAATCTGACGCTATTAAAGAAAAAACTTCTCCCTCGCTGAAATGTGTTCATTTGCTGAAAATCAACAAAACCTCGAAAAGTTCCTGTATTTGAAGATAAAATCTTTTTGCTTTGAAGAAGAAAGATCGAGGTGACTGAAATAAGTTCATCAGATGAAAACCAACAAAAATTGACAAGAACCACGAAAAGTTCTTGTATTTTAAGTTAAAATCTGAGGCTATTAAAGAAAAAACTTCTTGCTCGCTGAAATATGTTCATTTGCTGAAAATCAACAAAACCACGAAAAGTTCTTGTATTTGAAGATAGAATCTTTTTGCTTTGAAGAAGAAAGATCTAGCTGACTGAAATAAGTTCATTGGATGAAAAACAACAAAAATCAACAAAACCACGAAAACTTCTTGTATTTGAAGATAAAATCTTTTTGCTTTGAAGATGAAAGATCTTGGTGACTGAAATAAGTTCATTGGATGAAAACCAACACAAATTGATAGGAACCACGAAATGTTCTTGTATTTTAAGATAAAATCTGACGCTATTCAAGAAAAAACTTCTCCCTCGCTGAAATATGTTCATTTGCTGAAAATCAACAAAACCACAAAAAGTTCTTGTATTTGAAGATAAAATCTTTTTGCTTTGAAGAAGAAAGATCGAGGTGACTGAAATAAGTTCATTAGATGAAAACCAACAAAAATTGACAAGAACCACGAAAAGTTCTTGTATTTTAAGATAAAATCTGAGGCTATTAAAGAAAAAACTTCTAGCTCGCTGAAATATGTTCATTTGCGGAAAACCAACAAAACCACAAAAAGTTCTTGTATTTGAAGATAAAATCTTTTTGCTTTGAAGAAGAAAGATCCAGCTGACTGAAATAAGTTCATCAGATGAAAATCAACAAAAATTGACAAGAACCACGAAAAGTTCTTGTATTTTAAGATAAAATCTGACGCTATTAAAGAAAAAAACTTCTTGCTCGCTGAAATATGTTCATTTCCTGAAAATCAACAAAACCACGAAAAGTTCTTGTATTTGAAAATAAAATCTTTTTGCATTGAAGAAGAAAGATCGAGGTGACTGAAATAAGTTCATTTGATGAAAAGCAACAAAAATTGACAAGAACCACGAAAAGTTCTTGTATTTTAAGATAAAATCTGACGCTATTAAAGAAAAAACTTCTCCCTCGCTGAAATGTGTTCATTTGCTGAAAATCAACAAAACCTCGAAAAGTTCCTGTATTTGAAGATAAAATCTTTTTGCTTTGAAGAAGAAAGATCGAGGTGACTGAAATAAGTTCATCAGATGAAAACCAACAAAAATTGACAAGAACCACGAAAAGTTCTTGTATTTTAAGTTAAAATCTGAGGCTATTAAAGAAAAAACTTCTTGCTCGCTGAAATATGTTCATTTGCTGAAAATCAACAAAACCACGAAAAGTTCTTGTATTTGAAGATAGAATCTTTTTGCTTTGAAGAAGAAAGATCCAGCTGACTGAAATAAGTTCATTGGATGAAAAACAACAAAAATCAACAAAACCACGAAAACTTCTTGTATTTGAAGATAAAATCTTTTTGCTTTGAAGATGAAAGATCTTGGTGACTGAAATAAGTTCATTGGATGAAAACCAACAAAAATTGACAAGAACCACGAAAAGTTCTTGTATTTTAAGATAAAATCTGACGCTAAGAAAAAACTTCTCCCTCGCTGAAATGTGTTCATTTGCTGAAAATCAACAAAACCCTGAAAAGTTCCTGTATTTGAAGATAAAATCTTTTTGCTTTGAAGAAGAAAGATCTCGGTGACTGAAATAAGTTCATCAGATGAAAACCAACAAAAATTGACAAGAACCACGAAAAGTTCTTGTATTTTAGGATAAAATCTGATGCTATTAAAGAAAAAACTTCCAGCTCGCTGAAATATGTTCATTTGCTGAAAATCAACAAAACCACGAAAAGTTCTTGTATTTGAAGATAGAATCTTTTTGCTTTGAAGAAGAAAGATCTTGCTGACTGAAATAAGTTCATTGGATGAAAAACAACAAAAATCAACAAAACCACGAAAAGTTCTTGTATTTGAAGATAAAATCGTTTTAATTTGAAGAAGAAAGATCCAGCTGACTGAAATAAGTTCATCAGATGAAAACCAACAAAAATTGACAAGAACCACGAAAAGTTCTTGTATTTTAGGATAAAATCTGATGCTATTAAAGAAAAAACTTGCAGCGCGCTGAAATATGTTCATTTGCTGAAAATCAACAAAACCACGAAAAGTTCTTGTATTTGAAGATAAAATCTTTTTGATTTGAAGAAGAAAGATCGAGGTGACTGAAATAAGTTCATTAAATGAAAACCAACAAAAATTGACAAGAACCACGAAAAGTTCTTGTATTTTAAGATAAAATCTGATGCTATTAAAGAAAAAACTTCCAGCTCGCTGAAATATGTTCATTTGCTGAAAATCAACAAAACCACGAAAAGTTCTTGTATTTGAAGATAAAATCTTTTTGCTTTGAAGAAGAAAGATCGAGGTGACTGAAATAAGTTCATCAGATGAAAACCAACAAAAATTGACAAGAACCACGAAAAGTTCTTGTATTTTAAGTTAAAATCTGAGGCTATTAAAGAAAAAACTTCTTGCTCGCTGAAATATGTTCATTTGCTGAAAATCAACAAAACCACGAAAAGTTCTTGTATTTGAAGATAGAATCTTTTTGCTTTGAAGAAGAAAGATCCAGCTGACTGAAATAAGTTCATTGGATGAAAAACAACAAAAATCAACAAAACCACGAAAACTTCTTGTATTTGAAGATAAAATCTTTTTGCTTTGAAGATGAAAGATCTTGGTGACTGAAATAAGTTCATTGGATGAAAACCAACAAAAATTGACAAGAACCACGAAAAGTTCTTGTATTTTAAGATAAAATCTGACGCTAAGAAAAAACTTCTCCCTCGCTGAAATGTGTTCATTTGCTGAAAATCAACAAAACCCTGAAAAGTTCCTGTATTTGAAGATAAAATCTTTTTGCTTTGAAGAAGAAAGATCTCGGTGACTGAAATAAGTTCATCAGATGAAAACCAACAAAAATTGACAAGAACCACGAAAAGTTCTTGTATTTTAGGATAAAATCTGATGCTATTAAAGAAAAAACTTCCAGCTCGCTGAAATATGTTCATTTGCTGAAAATCAACAAAACCACGAAAAGTTCTTGTATTTGAAGATAGAATCTTTTTGCTTTGAAGAAGAAAGATCTTGCTGACTGAAATAAGTTCATTGGATGAAAAACAACAAAAATCAACAAAACCACGAAAAGTTCTTGTATTTGAAGATAAAATCGTTTTAATTTGAAGAAGAAAGATCCAGCTGACTGAAATAAGTTCATCAGATGAAAACCAACAAAAATTGACAAGAACCACGAAAAGTTCTTGTATTTTAGGATAAAATCTGATGCTATTAAAGAAAAAACTTGCAGCGCGCTGAAATATGTTCATTTGCTGAAAATCAACAAAACCACGAAAAGTTCTTGTATTTGAAGATAAAATCTTTTTGATTTGAAGAAGAAAGATCGAGGTGACTGAAATAAGTTCATTAAATGAAAACCAACAAAAATTGACAAGAACCACGAAAAGTTCTTGTATTTTAAGATAAAATCTGATGCTATTAAAGAAAAAACTTCCAGCTCGCTGAAATATGTTCATTTGCTGAAAATCAACAAAACCACGAAAAGTTCTTGTATTTGAAGATAAAATCTTTTTGCTTTGAAGAAGAAAGATCCAGCTGACTGAAATAAGTTCATTCGATCAAAACCAACAAAAATTGACAAGAACCACGAAAAGTTCTTGTATTTTAAGATAAAATCTGATGCTATTAAAGAAAAAACTTCCAGCTCGCTGAAATATGTTCATTTGCTGAAAATCAACAAACCACGAAAAGTTCTTGTATTTGAAGATAGAATCTTTTTGCTTTGAAGGAGAAAGATCCAGCTGACTGAAATAAGTTCATTGGATGAAAAACAACAAAAATTGACAAGAACCACGAAAAGTTCTTGTATTTTAAGATAAAATCTGACGCTATTAAAGAAAAAACTTCTCCCTCGCTGAAATGTGTTCATTTGCTGAAAATCAACAAAACCTCGAAAAGTTCCTGTATTTGAAGATAAAATCTTTTTGCTTTGAAGAAGAAAGATCGAGGTGACTGAAATAAGTTCATCAGATGAAAACCAACAAAAATTGACAAGAACCACGAAAAGTTCTTGTATTTTAAGTTAAAATCTGAGGCTATTAAAGAAAAAACTTCTTGCTCGCTGAAATATGTTCATTTGCTGAAAATCAACAAAACCACGAAAAGTTCTTGTATTTGAAGATAGAATCTTTTTGCTTTGAAGAAGAAAGATCCAGCTGACTGAAATAAGTTCATTGGATGAAAAACAACAAAAATCAACAAAACCACGAAAACTTCTTGTATTTGAAGATAAAATCTTTTTGCTTTGAAGATTAAAGATCTTGGTGACTGAAATAAGTTCATTGGATGAAAACCAACACAAATTGATATGAACCACGAAAAGTTCTTGTATTTTAAGATAAAATCTGACGCTATTCTAGAAAAAACTTCTCCCTCGCTGAAATATGTTCATTTGCTGAAAATCAACAAAACCACAAAAAGTTCTTGTATTTGAAGATAAAATCTTTTTGCTTTGAAGAAGAAAGATCGAGGTGACTGAAATAAGTTCATTAGATGAAAACCAACAAAAATTGACAAGAACCACGAAAGGTTCTTGTATTTTAAGATAAAATCTGAGGCTATTAAAGAAAAAACTTCTAGCTCGCTGAAATATGTTCATTTGCGGAAAACCAACAAAACCACAAAAAGTTCTTGTATTTGAAGATAAAATCTTTTTGCTTTGAAGAAGAAAGATCCAGCTGACTGAAATAAGTTCATCAGATGAAAATCAACAAAAATTGACAAGAACCACGAAAAGTTCTTGTATTTTAAGATAAAATCTGACGCTATTAAAGAAAAAAACTTCTTGCTCGCTGAAATATGTTCATTTCCTGAAAATCAACAAAACCACGAAAAGTTCTTGTATTTGAAAATAAAATCTTTTTGCATTGAAGAAGAAAGATCGAGGTGACTGAAATAAGTTCATTTGATGAAAAGCAACAAAAATTGACAAGAACCACGAAAAGTTCTTGCATTTTAAGATAATATATGAGGCTATCAAAGAAAAAACTTCTAGCTCGCTGAAATATGTTCATTTGCTGAAAATCAACAAAACCACGAAAAGTTCTTGTATTTGAAGATAAATTCTTTTTGCTTTGAAGAAGAAAGTTCGAGCTGACTGAAATAAGTTCATCCGATCAACACCAACAAAAATTGACAAGAACCACGAAAAGTTCTTGTATTTTAAGATAAAATCTGACGCTGTTAGGAAAAAACTTCTCCCTCGCTGAAATATGTTCATTTGCTGAAAACCAACAAAACCACGAAAAGTTCTTGTATTTGAAGATAAAATCTTTTTGCTTTGAAGAAGAAAGATCCAGCTGACTGAAATAAGTTCATCAGATGAAAATCAACAAAAATTGACAAGAACCACTAAAAGTTCTTGTATTTTAAGATAAAATCTGACGCTATTAAAGAAAAAAACTTCTTGCTCGCTGAAATATGTTCATTTGCTGAAAATCAACAAAACCACGAAAAGTTCTTGTATTTGAAAATAAAATCTTTTTGCTTTGAAGAAGAAAGATCGAGGTGACTGAAATAAGTTCATTTGATGAAAACCAACAAAAATTGACAAGAACCACGAAAAGTTCTTGTATTTTAAGATAAAATCTGACGCTATTAAAGAAAAAACTTCTCGCTCGCTGAAATATGTTAATTTGCTGAAAATCAACAAAACCACGAAAAGTTCTTGTATTTGAAGATAAAATCTTTTTGCTTTGAAGAAGAAAGATCTAGCTGACTGAAATAAGTTCATTAGATGAAAACCAACAAAAATTGACAGGAACCACGAAAAGTTCTTGTATTTTAGGATAAAATCTGATGCTATTAAAGAAAAAACTTGCAGCGCGCTGAAATATGTTCATTTGCTGAAAATCAACAAAACCACGAAAAGTTCTTGTATTTGAAGATAGAATCTTTTTGCTTTGAAGAAGTAAGATCCAGGTGACTGAAATAAGTTCATTGGATGAAAACCAACAAAAATTGACAAGAACCACGAAAAGTTCTTGTATTTTAAGATAAAATCTGACGCTAAGAAAAAACTTCTCCCTCGCTGAAATGTGTTCATTTGCTGAAAAAAAACAAAACCCTGAAAAGTTCCTGTATTTGAAGATAAAATCTTTTTGCTTTGAAGAAGAAAGATCTCGGTGACTGAAATAAGTTCATCAGATGAAAACCAACAAAAATTGACAAGAACCACGAAAAGTTCTTGTATTTTAGGATAAAATCTGATGCTATTAAAGAAAAAACTTCCAGCTCGCTGAAATATGTTCATTTGCTGAAAATCAACAAAACCACGAAAAGTTCTTGTATTTGAAGATAGAATCTTTTTGCTTTGAAGAAGAAAGATCTAGCTGACTGAAATAAGTTCATTGGATGAAAAACAACAAAAATCAACAAAACCACGAAAAGTTCTTGTATTTGAAGATAAAATCGTTTTAATTTGAAGAAGAAAGATCCAGCTGACTGAAATAAGTTCATCAGATGAAAACCAACAAAAATTGACAAGAACCACGAAAAGTTCTTGTATTTTAGGATAAAATCTGATGCTATTAAAGAAAAAACTTGCAGCGCGCTGAAATATGTTCATTTGCTGAAAATCAACAAAACCACGAAAAGTTCTTGTATTTGAAGATAAAATCTTTTTGATTTGAAGAAGAAAGATCGAGGTGACTGAAATAAGTTCATTAAATGAAAACCAACAAAAATTGACAAGAACCACGAAAAGTTCTTGTATTTTAAGATAAAATCTGATGCTATTAAAGAAAAAACTTGCAGCTCGCTGAAATATGTTCATTTGCTGAAAATCAACAAAACCACGAAAAGTTCTTGTATTTGAAGATAAAATCTTTTTGCTTTGAAGAAGAAAGATCGAGGTGACTGAAATAAGTTCATTCGATCAAAACCAACAATAATTGACAAGAACCACGAAAAGTTCTTGTATTTTAAGATAAAATCTGACGCTATTAAAGAAAAAACTTCTCCCTCGCTGAAATGTGTTCATTTGCTGAAAATCAACAAAACCTCGAAAAGTTCCTGTATTTGAAGATAAAATCTTTTTGCTTTGAAGAAGAAAGATCGAGGTGACTGAAATAAGTTCATCAGATGAAAACCAACAAAAATTGACAAGAACCACGAAAAGTTCTTGTATTTTAAGTTAAAATCTGAGGCTATTAAAGAAAAAACTTCTTGCTCGCTGAAATATGTTCATTTGCTGAAAATCAACAAAACCACGAAAAGTTCTTGTATTTGAAGATAGAATCTTTTTGCTTTGAAGAAGAAAGATCTAGCTGACTGAAATAAGTTCATTGGATGAAAAACAACAAAAATCAACAAAACCACGAGTACTTCTTGTATTTGAAGATAAAATCTTTTTGCTTTGAAGATGAAAGATCTCGCTGACTGAAATAAGTTCATTGGATGAAAACCAACACAAATTGATAGGAACCACGAAAAGTTCTTGTATTTTAAGATAAAATCTGACGCTATTCAAGAAAAAACTTCTCCCTCGCTGAAATATGTTCATTTGCTGAAAATCAACAAAACCACAAAAAGTTCTTGTATTTGAAGATAAAATCTTTTTGCTTTGAAGAAGAAAGATCGAGGTGACTGAAATAAGTTCATTAGATGAAAACCAACAAAAATTGACAAGAACCACGAAAAGTTCTTGTATTTTAAGATAAAATCTGAGGCTATTAAAGAAAAAACTTCTAGCTCGCTGAAATATGTTCATTTGCGGAAAACCAACAAAACCACAAAAAGTTCTTGTATTTGAAGATAAAATCTTTTTGCTTTGAAGAAGAAAGATCCAGCTGACTGAAATAAGTTCATCAGATGAAAATCAACAAAAATTGACAAGAACCACGAAAAGTTCTTGTATTTTAAGATAAAATCTGACGCTATTAAAGAAAAAAACTTCTTGCTCGCTGAAATATGTTCATTTCCTGAAAATCAACAAAACCACGAAAAGTTCTTGTATTTGAAAATAAAATCTTTTTGCATTGAAGAAGAAAGATCGAGGTGACTGAAATAAGTTCATTTGATGAAAAGCAACAAAAATTAACAAGAACCACGAAAAGTTCTTGCATTTTAAGATAATATATGAGGCTATCAAAGAAAAAACTTCCAGCTCGCTGAAATATGTTCATTTGCTGAAAATCAACAAAACCACGAAAAGTTCTTGTATTTGAAGATAAATTCTTTTTGCTTTGAAGAAGAAAGTTCGAGCTGACTGAAATAAGTTCATTCGATCAACACCAACAAAAATTGACAAGAACCACGAAAAGTTCTTGTATTTTAAGATAAAATCTGACGCTATTAAGAAAAAACTTCTCCCTCGCTGAAATATGTTCATTTGCTGAAAATCAACAAAACCACGAAAAGTTCTTGTATTTGAAGATAAAATCTTTTTGCTTTGAAGAAGAAAGATCTAGCTGACTGAAATAAGTTCATCAGATGAAAAACAACAAAAATTGACAAGAACCACGAAAAGTTCTTGTATTTTAAGTTAAAATCTGAGGCTATTAAAGAAAAAACTTCTAGCTCGCTGAAATATGTTCATTTGCTGAAAATCAACAAAACCACGAAAAGTTCTTGTATTTGAAGATAGAATCTTTTTGCTTTGAAGAAGAAAGATCTAGCTGACTGAAATGAGTTCATTGGATGAAAAACAACAAAAATCAACAAAACCACGAAAAGTTCTTGTATTTGAAGATAAAATCTTTTTGCTTTGAAGATGAAAGATCTTGGTGACTGAAATAAGTTCATTGGATGAAAACCAACACAAATTGATAGGAACCACGAAAAGTTCTTGTATTTTAAGATAAAATCTGACGCTATTAAAGAAAAAACCTCTCCCTCGCTGAAATATGTTCATTTGCTGAAAATCAACAAAACCACGAAAAGTTCTTGTATTTGAAGATAAAATCTTTTTGCTTTGAAGAAGAAAGATCGAGGTGACTGAAATAAGTTCATTAGATGAAAACCAACAAAAATTGACAAGAACCACGAAAAGTTCTTGTATTTTAAGATAAAATCTGAGGCTATTAAAGAAAAAACTGCTCGCTCGCTGAAATATGTTCATTTGCTGAAAACCAACAAAACCACGAAAAGTTCTTGTATTTGAAGATAAAATCTTTTTGCTTTGAAGAAGAAAGATCCAGCTGACTGAAATAAGTTCATCAGATGAAAATCAACAAAAATTGACAAGAACCACTAAAAGTTCTTGTATTTTAAGATAAAATCTGACGCTATTAAAGAAAAAAACTTCTTGCTCGCTGAAATATGTTCATTTGCTGAAAATCAACAAAACCACGAAAAGTTCTTGTATTTGAAAATAAAATCTTTTTGCTTTGAAGAAGAAAGATCGAGGTGACTGAAATAAGTTCATTTGATGAAAACCAACAAAAATTGACAAGAACCACGAAAAGTTCTTGCATTTTAAGATAAAATATGAGGCTATTAAAGAAAAAACTTCCAGCTCGCTGAAATATGTTCATTTGCTGAAAATCAACAAAACCACGAAAAGTTCTTGTATTTGAAGATAAATTCTTTTTGCTTTGAAGAAGAAAGTTCGAACTGACTGAAATAAGTTCATTCGATCAACACCAACAAAAATTGACAAGAACCAGGAAAAGTTCTTGTATTTTAAGATAAAATCTGACGCTATTAAAGAAAAAACTTCTCGCTCGCTGAAATATGTTCATTTGCTGAAAATCAACAAAACCACGAAAAGTTCTTGTATTTGAAGATAAAATCTTTTTGCTTTGAAGAAGAAAGATCTAGCTGACTGAAATAAGTTCATTAGATGAAAACCAACAAAAATTGACAAGAACCACGAAAAGTTCTTGTATTTTAGGATAAAATCTGATGCTATTAAAGAAAAAACTTGCAGCGCGCTGAAATATGTTCATTTGCTGAAAATCAACAAAACCACGAAAAGTTCTTGTATTTGAAGATAGAATCTTTTTGCTTTGAAGAAGTAAGATCCAGTTGACTGAAATAAGTTCATTGGATGAAAACCAACAAAAATTGACAAGAACCACGAAAAGTTCTTGTATTTTAAGATAAAATCTGACGCTAAGAAAAAACTTCTCCCTCGCTGAAATGTGTTCATTTGCTGAAAATCAACAAAACCCTGAAAAGTTCCTGTATTTGAAGATAAAATCTTTTTGCTTTGAAGAAGAAAGATCTCGGTGACTGAAATAAGTTCATCAGATGAAAACCAACAAAAATTGACAAGAACCACGAAAAGTTCTTGTATTTTACGATAAAATCTGATGCTATTAAAGAAAAAACTTTCAGCTCGCTGAAATATGTTCATTTGCTGAAAATCAACAAAACCACGAAAAGTTCTTGTATTTGAAGATAGAATCTTTTTGCTTTGAAGAAGAAAGATCTAGCTGACTGAAATAAGTTCATTCGATCAAAACCAACAAAAATTGACAAGAACCACGAAAAGTTCTTGTATTTTAGGATAAAATCTGATGCTATTAAAGAAAAAACTTCCAGCTCGCTGAAATATGTTCATTTGCTGAAAATCAACAAAACCACGAAAAGTTCTTGTATTTGAAGATAGAATCTTTTTGCTTTGAAGAAGAAAGATCCAGCTGACTGAAATAAGTTCATCAGATGAAAATCAACAAAAATTGACAAGAACCACGAAAAGTTCTTGTATTTTAAGTTAAAATCTGACGCTATTAAAGAAAAAAACTTCTTGCTCGCTGAAATATGTTCATTTGCTGAAAATCAACAAAACCACGAAAAGTTCTTGTGTTTGAAAATAAAATCTTTTTGCTTTGAAGAAGAAAGATCGAGGTGACTGAAATAAGTTCATTTGATGAAAACCAACAAAAATTGACAAGAACCACGAAAAGTTCTTGCATTTTAAGATAAAATATGAGGCTATTAAATAAAAAACTTCTAGCTCGCTGAAATATGTTCATTTGCTGAAAATCAACAAAACCACGAAAAGTTCTTGTATTTGAAGATAAAATCTTTTTGCTTTGAAGAAGAAAGATCTAGCTGACTGAAATAAGTTCATTCGATCAAAACCAACAAAAATTGACAAGAACCACGAAAAGTTCTTGTATTTTAAGATAAAATCTGACGCTATTAAAGAAGAAATTTCTCGCTCGCTGAAATATGTTCATTTACTGAAAATCAACAAAACCACGAAAAGTTCTTGTATTTGAAGATAAAATCTTTTTGCTTTGAAGAAGAAAGATCTAGCTGACTGAAATAAGTTCATTAGATGAAAACCAACAAAAATTGACAAGAACCACGAAAAGTTCTTGTATTTTCGGATAAAATCTGATGCTATTAAAGAAAAAACTTCCAGCTCGCTGAAATATGTTCATTTGCTGAAAATCAACAAAACCACGAAAAGTTCTTGTAATTGAAGATAAATTCTTTTTGCTTTGAAGAAGAAAGTTCGAACTGACTGAAATAAGTTCATTCGATCAACACCAACAAAAATTGACAAGAACCAGGAAAAGTTCTTGTATTTTAAGATAAAATCTGACGCTATTAAAGAAAAAACTTCTCGCTCGCTGAAATATGTTCATTTGCTGAAAATCAACAAAACCACGAAAAGTTCTTGTATTTGAAGATAAAATCTTTTTGCTTTGAAGAAGAAAGATCTAGCTGACTGAAATAAGTTCATTAGATGAAAACCAACAAAAATTGACAAGAACCACGAAAAGTTCTTGTATTTTAGGATAAAATCTGATGCTATTAAAGAAAAAACTTGCAGCGCGCTGAAATATGTTCATTTGCTGAAAATCAACAAAACCACGAAAAGTTCTTGTATTTGAAGATAGAATCTTTTTGCTTTGAAGAAGAAAGATCTAGCTGACTGAAATAAGTTCATTGGATGAAAAACAACAAAAATCAACAAAACCACGAAAAGTTCTTGTATTTGAAGATAAAATCTTTTTGCTTTGAAGAAGAAAGATCTCGCTGACTGAAATAAGTTCATTCGATCAAAACCAACAAAAATTGACAAGAACCACGAAAAGTTCTTGTATTTTAGGATAAAATCTGATGCTATTAAAGAAAAAACTTCCAGCTCGCTGAAATATGTTCATTTGCTGAAAATCAACAAAACCACGAAATGTTCTTGTATTTGAAGATAGAATCTTTTTGCTTTGAAGAAGAAAGATCCAGCTGACTGAAATAAGTTCATCAGATGAAAATCAACAAAAATTGACAAGAACCACGAAAAGTTCTTGTATTTTAAGTTAAAATCTGACGCTATTAAAGAAAAAAACTTCTTGCTCGCTGAAATATGTTCATTTGCTGAAAATCAACAAAACCACGAAAAGTTCTTGTGTTTGAAAATAAAATCTTTTTGCTTTGAAGAAGAAAGATCGAGGTGACTGAAATAAGTTCATTTGATGAAAACCAACAAAAATTGACAAGAACCACGAAAAGTTCTTGCATTTTAAGATAAAATATGAGGCTATTAAATAAAAAACTTCTCGCTCGCTGAAATATGTTCATTTGCTGAAAATCAACAAAACCACGAAAAGTTCTTGTATTTGAAGATAAAATCTTTTTGCTTTGAAGAAGAAAGATCTAGCTGACTGAAATAAGTTCATTCGATCAAAACCAACAAAAATTGACAAGAACCACGAAAAGTTCTTGTATTTTAAGATAAAATCTGACGCTATTAAAGAAGAAACTTCTCGCTCGCTGAAATATGTTCATTTACTGAAAATCAACAAAACCACGAAAAGTTCTTGTATTTGAAGATAAAATCTTTTTGCTTTGAAGAAGAAAGATCTAGCTGACTGAAATAAGTTCATTAGATGAAAACCAACAAAAATTGACAAGAACCACGAAAAGTTCTTGTATTTTCGGATAAAATCTGATGCTATTAAAGAAAAAACTTCCAGCTCGCTGAAATATGTTCATTTGCTGAAAATCAACAAAACCACGAAAAGTTCTTGTATTTGAAGATAAAATCTTTTTGCTTTGAAGAAGAAAGATCGAGGTGACTGAAATAAGTTCATTAGATGAAAACCAACAAAAATTGACAAGAACCACGAAAAGTTCTTGTATTTTCGGATAAAATCTGATGCTATTAAAGAAAAAACTTCCAGCTCGCTGAAATATGTTCATTTGCTGAAAATCAACAAAACCACGAAAAGTTCTTGTATTTGAAGTTAAAATCTTTTTGCTTTGAAGAAGTAAGATCCAGGTGACTGAAATAAGTTCATTGGATGAAAACCAACAAAAATTGACAAGAACCACGAAAAGTTCTTGTATTTTAAGATAAAATCTGACGCTATTAAAGAAAAAACTTCTCCCTTGCTGAAATATGTTCATTTGCTGAAAATCAACAAAACCCTGAAAAGTTCCTGTATTTGAAGATAAAATCTTTTTGCTTTGAAGAAGAAAGATCTCGGTGACTGAAATAAGTTCATCAGATGAAAACCAACAAAAATTGACAAGAACCACGAAAAGTTCTTGTATTTTAGGATAAAATCTGATGCTATTAAAGAAAAAACTTCCAGCTCGCTGAAATATGTTCATTTGCTGAAAATCAACAAAACCACGAAAAGTTCTTGTATTTGAAGATAGAATCTTTTTGCTTTGAAGGAGAAAGATCCAGCTGACTGAAATAAGTTCATTGGATGAAAAACAACAAAAATTGACAAGAACCACGAAAAGTTCTTGTATTTTAAGATAAAATCTGACGCAATTAAAGAAAAAACTTCTCCCTCGCTGAAATGTGTTCATTTGCTGAAAATCAACAAAACCTCGAAAAGTTCCTGTATTTGAAGATAAAATCTTTTTGCTTTGAAGAAGAAAGATCTCGGTGACTGAAATAAGTTCATCAGATGAAAACCAACAAAAATTGACAAGAACCACCAAAAGTTCTTGTATTTTAGGATAAAATCTGATGCTATTAAAGAAAAAACTTCCAGCTCGCTGAAATATGTTCATTTGCTGAAAATCAACAAAACCACGAAAAGTTCTTGTATTTGAAGATAGAATCTTTTTGCTTTGAAGGAGAAAGATCCAGCTGACTGAAATAAGTTCATTGGATGAAAAACAACAAAAATTGACAAGAACCACGAAAGGTTCTTGTATTTTAAGATAAAATCTGACGCTATTAAAGAAAAAACTTCTTGCTCGCTGAAATATGTTCATTTGCTGAAAATCAACAAAACCACGAAAAGTTCTTGTGTTTGAAAATAAAATCTTTTTGCTTTGAAGAAGAAAGATCGAGGTGACTGAAATAAGTTCATTTGATGAAAACCAACAAAAATTGACAAGAACCACGAAAAGTTCTTGCATTTTAAGATAAAATATGAGGCTATTAAATAAAAAACTTCTAGCTCGCTGAAATATGTTCATTTGCTGAAAATCAACAAAACCACGAAAAGTTCTTGTATTTGAAGATAAAATCTTTTTGCTTTGAAGAAGAAAGATCTAGCTGACTGAAATAAGTTCATTCGATCAACACCAACAAAAATTGACAAGAACCACGAAAAGTTCTTGTATTTTAAGATAAAATCTGACGCTATTAAAGAAAAAACTTGTCCCTCGCTGAAATATGTTCATTTGCTGAAAATCAACAAAACCACGAAAAGTTCTTGTATTTGAAGATAAAATCTTTTTGCTTTGAAGAAGAAAGATCTCGCTGACTGAAATAAGTTCATCAGATGAAAACCAACAAAAATTGACAAGAACCACGAAAAGTTCTTGTATTTTAAGATAAAATCTGACGCTATTAAAGAAGAAACTTCTCGCTCGCTGAAATATGTTCATTTACTGAAAATCAACAAAACCACGAAAAGTTCTTGTATTTGAAGATAGAATCTTTTTGCTTTGAAGAAGTAAGATCCAGGTGACTGAAATAAGTTCATTGGATGAAAACCAACAAAAATTGACAAGAACCACGAAAAGTTCTTGTAGTTTAAGATAAAATCTGACGCTATTAAAGAAAAAACTTCTCCCTTGCTGAAATATGTTCATTTGCTGAAAATCAACAAAACCCTGAAAAGTTCCTGTATTTGAAGATAAAATCTTTTTGCTTTGAAGAAGAAAGATCTCGGTGACTGAAATAAGTTCATCAGATGAAAACCAACAAAAATTGACAAGAACCACGAAAAGTTCTTGTATTTTAGGATAAAATCTGATGCTATTAAAGAAAAAACTTCCAGCTCGCTGAAATATGTTCATTTGCTGAAAATCAACAAAACCACGAAAAGTTCTTGTATTTGAAGATAGAATCTTTTTGCTTTGAAGGAGAAAGATCCAGCTGACTGAAATAAGTTCATTGGATGAAAAACAACAAAAATTGACAAGAACCACGAAAAGTTCTTGTATTTTAAGATAAAATCTGACGCAATTAAAGAAAAAACTTCTCCCTCGCTGAAATGTGTTCATTTGCTGAAAATCAACAAAACCTCGAAAAGTTCCTGTATTTGAAGATAAAATCTTTTTGCTTTGAAGAAGAAAGATCGAGGTGACTGAAATAAGTTCATTTGATGAAAACCAACAAAAATTGACAAGAACCACGAAAAGTTCTTGCATTTTAAGATAAAATATGAGGCTATTAAATAAAAAAACTTCTAGCTCGCTGAAATATGTTCATTTGCTGAAAATCAACAAAACCACGAAAAGTTCTTGTATTTGAAGATAAATTCTTTTTGCTTTGAAGAAGAAAGTTCGAGCTGACTGAAATAAGTTCATTCGATCAACACCAACAAAAATTGACAAGAACCACGAAAAGTTCTTGTATTTTAAGATAAAATCTGACGCTATTAAAGAAAAAACTTCCAGCTCGCTGAAAAATGTTCATTTGCTGAAAATCAACAAAACCACGAAAAGATCTTGTATTTGAAGATAAAATCTTTTTGCTTTGAAGAAGAAAGATCGAGGTGACTGAAATAAGTTCATTAAATGAAAACCAACAAAAATTGACAAGAACCACGAAAAGTTCTTGTATTTTGAGATAAAATCTGAGGCAATTAAAGAAAAAACTTCTCGCTCGCTGAAATATGTTCATTTGCTGAAAATCAACAAAACCACGAAAAGTTCTTGTATTTGAAGATAAAATCTTTTTGCTTTGAAGAAGAAAGATCTAGCTGACTGAAATAAGTTCATTCGATCAAAACCAACAAAAATTGACAAGAACCACGAAAAGTTCTTGTATTTTAGGATAAAATCTGACGCTATTAAAGAAAAAACTTCCAGCTCGCTGAAATATGTACATTTGCTGAAAATCAACAAAATCACGAAAAGTTCTTGTATTTGAAGATAGAATCTTTTTCCTTTGAAGAAGAAAGATCTTGCTGACTGAAATAAGTTCCTTGGATGAAAAACAACAAAAATTGACAAGAACCACGAAAAGTTCTTGTATTTTAAGATAAAATCTGACGCTATTCAAGAAAAAACGTCTCCCTCGCTGAAATATGTCCATTTGCTGAAAATCAACCAAACCACGAAAAGTTCTTGTATTTGAAGATAAAATCTTTTTGCTTTGAAGATGAAAGATCTTGGTGACTGAAATAAGTTCGTTGGATGAAAACCAACAAAAATTGATAGGAACCACGAAAAGTTCTTGTATTTTAAGATAAAATCTGAGGCTATTAAAGAAAAAACTTCTAGCTCGCTGAAATATGCTCATTTGCTGAAAATCAACAAAACCACGAAAAGTTCTTGTATTTGAAGATAAAATCTTTTTGCTTTGAAGAAGAAAGATCTCGCTGACTGAAATAAGTTCATTCGATCAAAACCAACAAAAATTGACAAGAACCACGAAAAGTTCTTGTATTTTAAGATAAAATCTGACGCTATTAAAGAAAAAACTTTTCGCTCGCTGAAATATGTTCATTTGCTGAAAATCAACAAAACCACGAAAAGTTCTTGTATTTGAAGATAAAATCTTTTTGCTTTGAAGAAGAAAGATCCAGCTGACTGAAATAAGTTCATTGGATGAAAACCAACAAAAATTGACAAGAACCACGAAAAGTTCTTGTATTTTAGGATAAAATCTGATGCTATTAAAGAAAAAACTTCCAGCTCGCTGAAATATGTTCATTTGCTGAAAATCAACAAAACCACGAAAAGTTCTTGTATTTGAAGTTAAAATCTTTTTGCTTTGAAGAAGAAAGATCGAGGCGACTGAAATAAGTTCATTCCATTAAAATCAACAAAAATTGACAAGAACCACGAAAAGTTCTTGTATTTTAAGATAAAATATTGCGCTATTAAAGAAAAAACTTCCAGCTCGCTGAAATATGTTCATTTGCTGAAAACCAACAAAACCACGAAAAGTTCTTGTATTTGAAGATAAAATCTTGCGCTATGAAAGAAAAAAGCTTCCAGCTCGCTGAAATATGTTCATTTGCTGAAAATCAACAAAACCACGAAAAGTTCTTGTATTTGAAGATAAAATCTTTTTGCTTTGAAGAAGAAAGATCTCGCTGACTGAAATAAGTTCATTCGATCAAAACCAACAAAAATGGACAAGAACCACGAAAAGTTCTTGTATCTTAAGATAAAATCTGACGCTATTAAAGAAAAAACTTCTCGCTCGCTGAAATATGTTCATTTGCTGAAAATCAACAAAACCACGAAAAGTTCTTGTATTTGAAAATAAAATCTTTTTGCTTTGAAGAAGAAAGATCTCGCTGACTGAAATAAGTTCATCAGATGAAAACCAACAAAAATTGACAAGAACCACGAAAAGTTCTTGTATTTTAGGATAAAATCTGATGCTATTAAAGAAAAAACTTCTAGCTCGCTGAAATATGTTCATTTGCTGAAAATCAACAAAACCACGAAAAGTTCTTGTATTTGAAGATAAAATCTTTTTGCTTTGAAGAAGAAAGATCGAGGTGACTGAAATAAGTTAATTAGATGAAAACGAACAAAAATTGACAAGAACCACGAAAAGTTCTTGTATTTTAAGATAAAATCTGAGGCTATTAAAGAAAAAACTTCTCGCTCGCTGAAATATGTTCATTTGCTGAAAATCAACAAAACCACGAAAAGTTCTTGTATTTGAAGTTTAAATCTTTTTGCTTTGAAGAACAAAGATCGAGGTGACTGAAATAAGTTCATGAAATGAAAACCAACAAAAATGGACAAGAACCACGAAAAGTTCTTGTATTTTAAGATAAAATCTTGCGCTGTTAAAGAAAAAACTTCCAGCTCGCTGAAATATGTTCATTTGCTGAAAATCAACAAAACCACGAAAAGCTCTTGTATTTGAAGATAAAATCTTTTTGCTTTGAAGAAGAAAGATCGAGGTGACTGAAATAAGTTCATTGGATGAAAACCAACAAAAATTGACAAGAACCACGAAAAGTTCTTGTATTTTAAGATAAAATATTGCGCTATTAAAGAAAAAACTTCGAGCTCGCTGAAATATGTTCATTTGCTGAAAACCAACAAAACCACGAAAAGTTCTTGTATTTGAAGATAAAATCTTGCGCTATGAAAGAAAAAACTTCCAGCTCGCTGAAATATGTTCATTTGCTGAAAATCAACAAAACCACGAAAAGTTCTTGTATTTGAAGATAAAATCTTTTTGCTTTGAAGAAGAAAGATCTCGCTGACTGAAATAAGTTCATTCGATCAAACCCAACAAAAATTGACAAGAACCACGAAAAGTTCTTGTATCTTAAGATAAAATCTGACGCTATTAAAGAAAAAACTTCTCGCTCGCTGAAATATGTTCATTTGCTGAAAATCAACAAAACCACGAAAAGTTCTTGTATTTGAAGATAAAATCTTTTTGCTTTGAAGAAGAAAGATCGAGGTGACTGAAATAAGTTCATTAGATGAAAACCAACAAAAATTGACAAGAACCACGAAAAGTTCTTGTAATTTAGGATAAAATCTGAGGCTATTAAAGAAAAAACTTCTAGCTCGCTGAAATATGTTCATTTGCTGAAAATCAACAAAACCACGAAAAGTTCTTGTATTTGAAGTTAAAATCTTTTTGCTTTGAAGAACAAAGATCGAGGTGACTGAAATAAGTTCATGAAATGAAAACCAACAAAAATTGACAAGAACCATGAAAAGTTCTTGTATTTTAAGATAAAATCTTGCGCTGTTAAAGAAAAAACTTCCAGCTCGCTGAAATATGTTCATTTGCTGAAAATCAACAAAACCACGAAAGGTTCTTGTATTTGAAGATAGATTCTTTTTGCTTTGAAGAAGAAAGATCCAGCTGACTGAAATAAGTTCATTGGATGACAAACAACAAAAATTGACAAGAACCACGAAAAGTTCTTGTATTTTAAGATAAAATCTGACGCTATTAAAGAAAAAACTTCTCCCTCGCTGAAATATGTTCATTTGCTGAAAATCAACAAAACCACGAAAAGTTCTTGTATTTGAAGATAAAATCTTTTTGCTTTGAAGAAGAAAGATCTCGCTGACTGAAATAAGTTCATTAGATGAAAACCAACAAAAATTGACAAGCACCACGAAAAGTTCTTGTATTTTAAGATAAAATCTGACGCTATTGAAGTAAAAACTTCTCGCTCGCTGAAATATGTTCATTTGCTGAAAACCAACAAAACCACGAAAAGTTCTTGTATTTGAAGATAAAATCTTTTTGCTTTGAAGAAGAAAGATCGAGGCGACTGAAATAAGTTCATTCCATTAAAATCAACAAAAATTGACAAGAACCACGAAAAGTTCTTGTATTTTAAGATAAAATCTGACGCTATTCAAGAAAAAACTTCTTGCTCGCTGAAATATGTTCATTTGCTGAAAATCAACAAAACCACGAAAAGTTCTTGGATTTGAAAATAAAATCTTTTTGCTTTGAAGAAGAAAGATCGAGGTGACTGTAATAAGTTCATTCGATCAAAACCAACAAAAATTGACAAGAACCACGAAAAGTTCTTGTATTTTAAGATAAAATCTGAGGCTATTAAAGAAAAAACTTCCAGCTCGCTGAAATATGTTGATTTGCTGAAAATCAACAAAACCACGAAAAGTTCTTGTATTTGAAGATAAAATCTTTTTGCTTTGAAGAAGAAAGATCGAGGTGACTGAAATAAGTTCATTAGATGCAAACCAACAAAAATTGACAAGAACCACGAAAAGTTCTTGTATTTTAAGATAAAATCTTGCGCTGTTAAAGAAAAAACTTCCAGCTCGCTGAAATATGTTCATTTGCTGAAAATCAACAAAACCACGAAAAGTTCTTGTATTTGAAGATAGAATCTTTTTGCTTTGAAGAAGTAAGATCCAGGTGACTGAAATAAGTTCATTGGATGAAAACCAACAAAAATTGACAAGAACCACGAAAAGTTCTTGTATTTTAAGATAAAATCTTGCGCTGTTAAAGAAAAAACTTCCAGCTCGCTGAAATATGTTCATTTGCTGAAAATCAACAAAACCACGAAAGGTTCTTGTATTTGAAGATAGATTCTTTTTGCTTTGAAGAAGAAAGATCCAGCTGACTGAAATAAGTTCATTGGATGAAAAACAACAAAAATTGACAAGAACCACGAAAAGTTCTTGTATTTTAAGATAAAATCTGACGCTATTAAAGAAAAAACTTCTCCCTCGCTGAAATATGTTCATTTGCTGAAAATCAACAAAACCACGAAAAGTTCTTGTATTTGAAGATGAAATCTTTTTGCTTTGAAGAAGAAAGATCTCGCTGACTGAAATAAGTTCATTAGATGAAAACCAACAAAAATTGACAAGCACCACGAAAAGTTCTTGTATTTTAAGATAAAATCTGACGCTATTGAAGTAAAAACTTCTCGCTCGCTGAAATATGTTCATTTGCTGAAAACCAACAAAACCACGAAAAGTTCTTGTATTTGAAGATAAAATCTTTTTGCTTTGAAGAAGAAAGATCGAGGCGACTGAAATAAGTTCATTCCATTAAAATCAACAAAAATTGACAAGAACCACGAAAAGTTCTTGTATTTTAAGATAAAATCTGACGCTATTCAAGAAAAAACTTCTTGCTCGCTGAAATATGTTCATTTGCTGAAAATCAACAAAACCACGAAAAGTTCTTGGATTTGAAAATAAAATCTTTTTGCTTTGAAGAAGAAAGATCGAGGTGACTGTAATAAGTTCATTCGATCAAAACCAACAAAAATTGACAAGAACCACGAAAAGTTCTTGTATTTTAAGATAAAATCTGAGGCTATTAAAGAAAAAACTTCCAGCTCGCTGAAATATGTTGATTTGCTGAAAATCAACAAAACCACGAAAAGTTCTTGTATTTGAAGATAAAATCTTTTTGCTTTGAAGAAGAAAGATCGAGGTGACTGAAATAAGTTCATTAGATGCAAACCAACAAAAATTGACAAGAACCACGAAAAGTTCTTGTATTTTAAGATAAAATCTTGCGCTGTTAAAGAAAAAACTTCCAGCTCGCTGAAATATGTTCATTTGCTGAAAATCAACAAAACCACGAAAAGTTCTTGTATTTGAAGATAGAATCTTTTTGCTTTGAAGAAGTAAGATCCAGGTGACTGAAATAAGTTCATTGGATGAAAACCAACAAAAATTGACAAGAACCACGAAAAGTTCTTGTATTTTAAGATAAAATCTGACGCTATTAAAGAAAAAACTTCTCCCTCGCTGAAATGTGTTCATTTGCTGAAAATCAACAAAACCTCGAAAACTTCCTGTATTTGAAGATAGAATCTTTTTGCTTTGAAGGAGAAAGATCTAGCTGACTGAAATAAGTTCATTGGATGAAAAACAACAAAAATTGACAAGAACCACGAAGAGTTCTTGTATTTTAAGAGAAAATCTGACGCTATTAAGGAAAAAACTTCTCACTCGCTGAAATGGTTTATTTGCTGAAAATCAACAAAACCACGAAAAGTTCTTGTATTTGAAGATAGAATCTTTTTCCTTTGAAGAAGAAAGATCTAGCTGACTGAAATAAGTTCATTGGATGAAAAACAACAAAAATTGACAAGAACCACGAAAAGTTCTTGTATTTTAAGATAAAATCTGACGCTATTCAAGAAAAAACTTCTCCCTCGCTGAAATATGTTCATTTGCTGAAAATCAACAAAACCACGAAAAGTTCTTGTATTTGAAGATAAAATCTTTTTGCTTTGAAGATGAAAGATCTTGGTGACTGAAATAAGTTCATTGGATGAAAACCAACAAAAATTGATAGGAACCACGAAAAGTTCTTGTATTTTAAGATAAAATCTGAGGCTATTAAAGAAAAAACTTCCAGCTCGCTGAAATATGTTCATTTGCTGGAAATCAACAAAACCACGAAAAGTTCTTGTATTTGAAGATAAAATCTTTTTGCTTTGAAGAAGAAAGATCGAGGTGACTGAAATAAGTTCATTAAATGAAAACCAACAAAAATTGACAAGAACCACGAAAAGTTCTTGTATTTTAAGATAAAATCTTGCGCTGTTAAAGAAAAAACTTCTAGCTCGCTGAAATATGTTCATTTGCTGAAAACCAACAAAACCAAGAAAAGTTCTTGTATTTGAAGATAAAATCTTTTTGCTTTGAAGAAGAAAGATCCAGCTGACTGAAATAAGTTCATCAGATGAAAATCAACAAAAATTGACAAGAACCACGAAAAGTTCTTGTATTCAAGATAAAATCTGACGCTATTAAAGAAAAAACTTTTTGCTCACTGAAATATGTTCATTTGCTGAAAATCAACAAAACCACGAAAAGTTCTTGTATTTGAAGATAAAATCTTTTTGCTTTGAAGAAGAAAGATCTAGCTGACTGAAATAAGTTCATTGGATGAAAACCAACCAAAATTGATAAGAACCACGAAAAGTTCTTGTATTTGAAGATAAAATCTGACGCTATTAAAGAAAAAACTTCTAGCTCGCTGAAATATGCTCATTTGCTGAAAATCAACAAAACCACGAAAAGTTCTTGTATTTGAAGATAAAATCTTTTTGCTTTGAAGAAGAAAGATCTCGCTGACTGAAATAAGTTCATTCGATCAAAACCAACAAAAATTGACAAGAACCACGAAAAGTTCTTGTATTTTAAGATAAAATCTGACGCTATTAAAGAAAAAACTTCTCGCTCGCTGAAATATGTTAATTTGCTGAAAATCAACAAAACCACGAAAAGTTCTTGTATTTGAAGATAAAATCTTTTTGCTTTGAAGAAGAAAGATCCAGCTGACTGAAATAAGTTCATTGGATGAAAACCAACAAAAATTGACAAGAACCACGAAAAGTTCTTGTATTTTAGGATAAAATCTGATGCTATTAAAGAAAAAACTTGCAGCTCGCTGAAATATGTTCATTTGCTGAAAATCAACAAAACCACGAAAAGTTCTTGTATTTGAAGATAAAATCTTTTTGCTTTGAAGAAGAAAGATCCAGCTGACTGAAATAAGTTCATTGGATGAAAACCAACAAAAATTGACAAGAACCACGAAAAGTTCTTGTATTCAAGATAAAATCTGACGCGATTAAAGAAAAAACTTTTTGCTCTCTGAAATATGTTCATTTGCTGAAAATCAACAAAACCACGAAAAGTTCTTGTATTTGAAAATAAAATCTTTTTGCTTTGAAGAAGAAAGATCGAGGTGACTGAAATAAGTTCATTAGATGAAAACCAACAAAAATTGACAAGAACCACGAAAAGTTCTTGTATTTTAAGATAAAATCTGAGGCTATTAAAGAAAAAACTTCGAGCTCGCTGAAATATGTTCATTTGCTGAAAATCAACAAAACCACGAAAAGTTCTTGTATTTGAAGTTAAAATCTTTTTGCTTTGAAGAACAAAGATCGAGGTGACTGAAATAAGTTCATGAAATGAAAACCAACAAAAATTGACAAGAACCATGAAAAGTTCTTGTATTTTAAGATAAAATCTTGCGCTGTTAAAGAAAAAACTTCCAGCTCGCTGAAATATGTTCATTTGCTGAAAATCAACAAAACCACGAAAGGTTCTTGTATTTGAAGATAGAATCTTTTTGCTTTGAAGAAGAAAGATCCAGCTGACTGAAATCAGTTCATCAGATGAAAATCAACAAAAATTGACAAGAACCACGAAAAGTTCTTGTATTTTAAGATAAAATCTGACGCTATTAAAGAAAAAAACTTCTTGCTCGCTGAAATATGTTCATTTGCTGAAAATCAACAAAACCACGATAAGTTCTTGTATTTGAAAATAAAATCTTTTTGCTTTGAAGAAGAAAGATCGAGGTGACTGAAATAAGTTCATTTGATGAAAACCAACAAAAATTGACAAGAACCACGAAAAGTTCTTGCATTTTAAGATAAAATATGAGGCTATTAAAGAAAAAACTTCTATCTCGCTGAAATATGTTCATTTGCTGAAAATCAACAAAACCACGAAAAGTTCTTGTATTTGAAGATAAAATCTTTTTGCTTTGAAGAAGAAAGATCTAGCTGACTGAAATAAGTTCATTCGATCAAAACCAACAAAAATTGACAAGAACCACGAAAAGTTCTTGTATTTTAAGATAAAATCTGACGCTATTAAAGAAAAAACTTCTCGCTCGCTGAAATATGTTCATTTACTGAAAATCAACAAAACCACGAAAAGTTCTTGTATTTGAAGATAAAATCTTTTTGCTTTGAAGAACAAAGATCCAACTGACTGAAATAAGTTCATCAGATGAAAACAAACAACAATTGACAAGAACCACGAAAAGTTCTTGTATTTTAGGATAAAATCTGATGCTATTAAAGAACAAACTGCCAGCTCGCTGAAATATGTTCATTTGCTGAAAATCAACAAAACCACGAAAAGTTCTTGTATTTGAAGATAGAATCTTTTTGCTTTGAAGAAGTAAGATCCAGGTGACTGAAATAAGTTCATTGGATGAAAACCAACAAAAATTGACAAGAACCACGAAAAGTTCTTGTATTTTAAGATAAAATCTGACGCTATTAAAGAAAAAACTTCTCCCTTGCTGAAATGTGTTCATTTGCTGAAAATCAACAAAACCCTGAAAAGTTCCTGTATTTGAAGATAAAATCTTTTTGCTTTGAAGAAGAAAGATCTCGGTGACTGAAATAAGTTCATCAGATGAAAACCAACAAAAATTGACAAGAACCACGAAAAGTTCTTGTATTTTAAGATAAAATCTGATGCTATTAAAGAAAAAACTTTTCGCTCGCTGAAATATGTTCATTTGCTGAAAATCAACAAAACCACGAAAAGTTCTTGTATTTGAAGATAAAATCTTTTTGCTTTGAAGAAGAAAGATCGAGGTGACTGAAATAAGTTCATTAGATGAAAACCAACAAAAATTGACAAGAACCATGAAAAGTTCTTGTATTTTAAGGTAAAATCTGAGGCTATTAAAGAAAAAACTTCTAGCTCGCTGAAATATGTTCATTTGCTGAAAATCAACAAAACCACGAAAAGTTCTTGTATTTGAAGTTAAAATCTTTTTGCTTTGAAGAAGAAAGATCGAGGCGACTGAAATAAGTTCATTCCATTAAAATCAACAAAAATTGACAAGAACCACGAAAAGTTCTTGTATTTTAAGATAAAATCTGACGCTATTAAAGAAAAAACTTCTTGCTCGCTGAAATATGTTCATTTGCTGAAAATCAACAAAACCACGAAAAGTTCTTGTATTTGAAGTTAAAATCTTTTTGCTTTGAAGAACAAAGATCGAGGTGACTGAAATAAGTTCATGAAATGAAAACCAACAAAAATTGACAAGAACCATGAAAAGTTCTTGTATTTTAAGATAAAATCTTGCGCTGTTAAAGAAAAAACTTCCAGCTCGCTGAAATATGTTCATTTGCTGAAAATCAACAAAACCACGAAAGGTTCTTGTATTTGAAGATAGAATCTTTTTGCTTTGAAGAAGAAAGATCCAGCTGACTGAAATCAGTTCATCAGATGAAAATCAACAAAAATTGACAAGAACCACGAAAAGTTCTTGTATTTTAAGATAAAATCTGACGCTATTAAAGAAAAAAACTTCTTGCTCGCTGAAATATGTTCATTTGCTGAAAATCAACAAAACCACGATAAGTTCTTGTATTTGAAAATAAAATCTTTTTGCTTTGAAGAAGAAAGATCGAGGTGACTGAAATAAGTTCATTTGATGAAAACCAACAAAAATTGACAAGAACCACGAAAAGTTCTTGCATTTTAAGATAAAATATGAGGCTATTAAAGAAAAAACTTCTATCTCGCTGAAATATGTTCATTTGCTGAAAATCAACAAAACCACGAAAAGTTCTTGTATTTGAAGATAAAATCTTTTTGCTTTGAAGAAGAAAGATCTAGCTGACTGAAATAAGTTCATTCGATCAAAACCAACAAAAATTGACAAGAACCACGAAAAGTTCTTGTATTTTAAGATAAAATCTGACGCTATTAAAGAAAAAACTTCTCGCTCGCTGAAATATGTTCATTTACTGAAAATCAACAAAACCACGAAAAGTTCTTGTATTTGAAGATAAAATCTTTTTGCTTTGAAGAACAAAGATCCAACTGACTGAAATAAGTTCATCAGATGAAAACAAACAACAATTGACAAGAACCACGAAAAGTTCTTGTATTTTAGGATAAAATCTGATGCTATTAAAGAACAAACTGCCAGCTCGCTGAAATATGTTCATTTGCTGAAAATCAACAAAACCACGAAAAGTTCTTGTATTTGAAGATAGAATCTTTTTGCTTTGAAGAAGTAAGATCCAGGTGACTGAAATAAGTTCATTGGATGAAAACCAACAAAAATTGACAAGAACCACGAAAAGTTCTTGTATTTTAAGATAAAATCTGACGCTATTAAAGAAAAAACTTCTCCCTTGCTGAAATGTGTTCATTTGCTGAAAATCAACAAAACCCTGAAAAGTTCCTGTATTTGAAGATAAAATCTTTTTGCTTTGAAGAAGAAAGATCTCGGTGACTGAAATAAGTTCATCAGATGAAAACCAACAAAAATTGACAAGAACCACGAAAAGTTCTTGTATTTTAAGATAAAATCTGATGCTATTAAAGAAAAAACTTTTCGCTCGCTGAAATATGTTCATTTGCTGAAAATCAACAAAACCACGAAAAGTTCTTGTATTTGAAGATAAAATCTTTTTGCTTTGAAGAAGAAAGATCGAGGTGACTGAAATAAGTTCATTAGATGAAAACCAACAAAAATTGACAAGAACCATGAAAAGTTCTTGTATTTTAAGGTAAAATCTGAGGCTATTAAAGAAAAAACTTCTAGCTCGCTGAAATATGTTCATTTGCTGAAAATCAACAAAACCACGAAAAGTTCTTGTATTTGAAGTTAAAATCTTTTTGCTTTGAAGAAGAAAGATCGAGGCGACTGAAATAAGTTCATTCCATTAAAATCAACAAAAATTGACAAGAACCACGAAAAGTTCTTGTATTTTAAGATAAAATCTGACGCTATTAAAGAAAAAACTTCTTGCTCGCTGAAATATGTTCATTTGCTGAAAATCAACAAAACCACGAAAAGTTCTTGTATTTGAAAATAAAATATTTTTGCTTTGAAGAAGAAAGATCGAGGTGACTGAAATAAGTTCATTCGATGAAAACCAACAAAAATTGACAAGAACCACGAAAAGTTCTTGTATTTTAAGATAAAATCTGAGGCTATTAAAGAAAAAACTTCGAGCTCGCTGAAATATGTTCATTTGCTGAAAACCAACAAAACCTCGAAAAGTTCTTGTATTTGAAGATAAAATCTTGCGCTATGAAAGAAAAAAGCTTCCAGCTCGCTGAAATATGTTCATTTGCTGAAAATCAACAAAACCACGAAAAGTTCTTGTATTTGAAGATAAAATCTTTTTGCTTTGAAGAAGAAAGATCTCGCTGACTGAAATAAGTTCATTCGATCAAAACCAACAAAAATTGACAAGAACCACGAAAAGTTCTTGTATTTTAGGATAAAATCTGATGCTATTAAAGAAAAAACTTCTAGCTCGCTGAAATATGTTCATTTGCTGAAAATCAACAAAACCACGAAAAGTTCTTGTATTTGAAGATAAAATCTTTTTGCTTTGAAGAAGAAAGATCTAGCTGACTGAAATAAGTTCATTGGATGAAAACCAACAAAAATTGACAAGAACCACGAAAAGTTCTTGTATTCAAGATAAAATCTGACGCTATTAAAGAAAAAACTTTTTGCTCGCTGAAATATGTTCATTTGCTGAAAATCAACAAAACCACGAAAAGTTCTTGTATTTGAAGATAAAATCTTTTTGCTTTGAAGAAGAACGATCTAGCTGACTGAAATAAGTTCATTGGATGAAAACCAACAAAAATTGACAAGAACCACGAAAAGTTCTTGTATTTTAAGATAAAATCTGAGGCTATTAAGGAAAAAACTTCCAGCTCGCTGAAATATGCTCATTTGCTGAAAATCAACAAAACCACGAAAAGTTCTTGTATTTGAAGATAAAATCTTTTTGCTTTGAAGAAGAAAGATCTCGCTGACTGAAATAAGTTCATTCGATCAAAACCAACAAAAATTGACAAGAACCACGAAAAGTTCTTGTATTTTAAGATAAAATCTGACGCTATTAAAGAAAAAACTTTTCGCTCGCTGAAATATGTTCATTTGCTGAAAATCAACAAAACCACGAAAAGTTCTTGTATTTGAAGATAAAATCTTTTTGCTTTGAAGAAGAAAGATCCAGCTGACTGAAATAAGTTCATTGGATGAAAACCAACAAAAATTGACAAGAACCACGAAAAGTTCTTGTATTTTAGGATAAAATCTGATGCTATTAAAGAAAAAACTTCCAGCTCGCTGAAATATGTTCATTTGCTGAAAATCAACAAAACCACGAAAAGTTCTTGTATTTGAAGTTAAAATCTTTTTGCTTTGAAGAAGAAAGATCGAGGCGACTGAAATAAGTTCATTCCATTAAAATCAACAAAAATTGACAAGAACCACGAAAAGTTCTTGTATTTTAAGATAAAATATTGCGCTATTAAAGAAAAAACTTCCAGCTCGCTGAAATATGTTCATTTGCTGAAAACCAACAAAACCACGAAAAGTTCTTGTATTTGAAGATAAAATCTTGCGCTATGAAAGAAAAAAGCTTCCAGCTCGCTGAAATATGTTCATTTGCTGAAAATCAACAAAACCACGAAAAGTTCTTGTATTTGAAGATAAAATCTTTTTGCTTTGAAGAAGAAAGATCTCGCTGACTGAAATAAGTTCATTCGATCAAAACCAACAAAAATGGACAAGAACCACGAAAAGTTCTTGTATCTTAAGATAAAATCTGACGCTATCAAAGAAAAAACTTCTCGCTCGCTGAAATATGTTCATTTGCTGAAAATCAACAAAACCACGAAAAGTTCTTGTATTTGAAAATAAAATCTTTTTGCTTTGAAGAAGAAAGATCTCGCTGACTGAAATAAGTTCATCAGATGAAAACCAACAAAAATTGACAAGAACCACGAAAAGTTCTTGTATTTTAGGATAAAATCTGATGCTATTAAAGAAAAAACTTCTAGCTCGCTGAAATATGTTCATTTGCTGAAAATCAACAAAACCACGAAAAGTTCTTGTATTTGAAGATAAAATCTTTTTGCTTTGAAGTAGAAAGATCGAGGTGACTGAAATAAGTTAATTAGATGAAAACGAACAAAAATTGACAAGAACCACGAAAAGTTCTTGTATTTTAAGATAAAATCTGAGGCTATTAAAGAAAAAACTTCTCGCTCGCTGAAATATGTTCATTTGCTGAAAATCAACAAAACCACGAAAAGTTCTTGTATTTGAAGTTTAAATCTTTTTGCTTTGAAGAACAAAGATCGAGGTGACTGAAATAAGTTCATGAAATGAAAACCAACAAAAATGGACAAGAACCACGAAAAGTTCTTGTATTTTAAGATAAAATCTTGCGCTGTTAAAGAAAAAACTTCCAGCTCGCTGAAATATGTTCATTTGCTGAAAATCAACAAAACCACGAAAAGCTCTTGTATTTGAAGATAAAATCTTTTTGCTTTGAAGAAGAAAGATCGAGGTGACTGAAATAAGTTCATTGGATGAAAACCAACAAAAATTGACAAGAACCACGAAAAGTTCTTGTATTTTAAGATAAAATATTGCGCTATTAAAGAAAAAACTTCGAGCTCGCTGAAATATGTTCATTTGCTGAAAACCAACAAAACCACGAAAAGTTCTTGTATTTGAAGATAAAATCTTGCGCTATGAAAGAAAAAACTTCCAGCTCGCTGAAATATGTTCATTTGCTGAAAATCAACAAAACCACGAAAAGTTCTTGTATTTGAAGATAAAATCTTTTTGCTTTGAAGAAGAAAGATCTCGCTGACTGAAATAAGTTCATTCGATCAAACCCAACAAAAATTGACAAGAACCACGAAAAGTTCTTGTATCTTAAGATAAAATCTGACGCTATTAAAGAAAAAACTTCTCGCTCGCTGAAATATGTTCATTTGCTGAAAATCAACAAAACCACGAAAAGTTCTTGTATTTGAAGATAAAATCTTTTTGCTTTGAAGAAGAAAGATCGAGGTGACTGAAATAAGTTCATTAGATGAAAACCAACAAAAATTGACAAGAACCACGAAAAGTTCTTGTAATTTAAGATAAAATCTGAGGCTATTAAAGAAAAAACTTCTAGCTCGCTGAAATATGTTCATTTGCTGAAAATCAACAAAACCACGAAAAGTTCTTGTATTTGAAGTTAAAATCTTTTTGCTTTGAAGAACAAAGATCGAGGTGACTGAAATAAGTTCATGAAATGAAAACCAACAAAAATTGACAAGAACCATGAAAAGTTCTTGTATTTTAAGATAAAATCTTGCGCTGTTAAAGAAAAAACTTCCAGCTCGCTGAAATATGCTCATTTGCTGAAAATCAACAAAACCACGAAAGGTTCTTGTATTTGAAGATAGATTCTTTTTGCTTTGAAGAAGAAAGATCCAGCTGACTGAAATAAGTTCATTGGATGAAAAACAACAAAAATTGACAAGAACCACGAAAAGTTCTTGTATTTTAAGATAAAATCTGACGCTATTAAAGAAAAAACTTCTCCCTCGCTGAAATATGTTCATTTGCTGAAAATCAACAAAACCACGAAAAGTTCTTGTATTTGAAGATAAAATCTTTTTGCTTTGAAGAAGATCTCGCTGACTGAAATAAGTTCATTAGATGAAAACCAACAAAAATTGACAAGCACCACGAAAAGTTCTTGTATTTTAAGATAAAATCTGACGCTATTGAAGTAAAAACTTCTCGCTCGCTGAAATATGTTCATTTGCTGAAAACCAACAAAACCACGAAAAGTTCTTGTATTTGAAGATAAAATCTTTTTGCTTTGAAGAAGAAAGATCGAGGCGACTGAAATAAGTTCATTCCATTAAAATCAACAAAAATTGACAAGAACCACGAAAAGTTCTTGTATTTTAAGATAAAATCTGACGCTATTCAAGAAAAAACTTCTTGCTCGCTGAAATATGTTCATTTGCTGAAAATCAACAAAACCACGAAAAGTTCTTGGATTTGAAAATAAAATCTTTTTGCTTTGAAGAAGAAAGATCGAGGTGACTGTAATAAGTTCATTCGATCAAAACCAACAAAAATTGACAAGAACCACGAAAAGTTCTTGTATTTTAAGATAAAATCTGAGGCTATTAAAGAAAAAACTTCTCGCTCGCTGAAATATGTTCATTTGCTGAAAATCAACAAAACCACGAAAAGTTCTTGTATTTGAAGTTTAAATCTTTTTGCTTTGAAGAACAAAGATCGAGGTGACTGAAATAAGTTCATGAAATGAAAACCAACAAAAATGGACAAGAACCACGAAAAGTTCTTGTATTTTAAGATAAAATCTTGCGCTGTTAAAGAAAAAACTTCCAGCTCGCTGAAATATGTTCATTTGCTGAAAATCAACAAAACCACGAAAAGCTCTTGTATTTGAAGATAAAATCTTTTTGCTTTGAAGAAGAAAGATCGAGGTGACTGAAATAAGTTCATTGGATGAAAACCAACAAAAATTGACAAGAACCACGAAAAGTTCTTGTATTTTAAGATAAAATATTGCGCTATTAAAGAAAAAACTTCGAGCTCGCTGAAATATGTTCATTTGCTGAAAACCAACAAAACCACGAAAAGTTCTTGTATTTGAAGATAAAATCTTGCGCTATGAAAGAAAAAACTTCCAGCTCGCTGAAATATGTTCATTTGCTGAAAATCAACAAAACCACGAAAAGTTCTTGTATTTGAAGATAAAATCTTTTTGCTTTGAAGAAGAAAGATCTCGCTGACTGAAATAAGTTCATTCGATCAAACCCAACAAAAATTGACAAGAACCACGAAAAGTTCTTGTATCTTAAGATAAAATCTGACGCTATTAAAGAAAAAACTTCTCGCTCGCTGAAATATGTTCATTTGCTGAAAATCAACAAAACCACGAAAAGTTCTTGTATTTGAAGATAAAATCTTTTTGCTTTGAAGAAGAAAGATCGAGGTGACTGAAATAAGTTCATTAGATGAAAACCAACAAAAATTGACAAGAACCACGAAAAGTTCTTGTAATTTAAGATAAAATCTGAGGCTATTAAAGAAAAAACTTCTAGCTCGCTGAAATATGTTCATTTGCTGAAAATCAACAAAACCACGAAAAGTTCTTGTATTTGAAGTTAAAATCTTTTTGCTTTGAAGAACAAAGATCGAGGTGACTGAAATAAGTTCATGAAATGAAAACCAACAAAAATTGACAAGAACCATGAAAAGTTCTTGTATTTTAAGATAAAATCTTGCGCTGTTAAAGAAAAAACTTCCAGCTCGCTGAAATATGCTCATTTGCTGAAAATCAACAAAACCACGAAAGGTTCTTGTATTTGAAGATAGATTCTTTTTGCTTTGAAGAAGAAAGATCCAGCTGACTGAAATAAGTTCATTGGATGAAAAACAACAAAAATTGACAAGAACCACGAAAAGTTCTTGTATTTTAAGATAAAATCTGACGCTATTAAAGAAAAAACTTCTCCCTCGCTGAAATATGTTCATTTGCTGAAAATCAACAAAACCACGAAAAGTTCTTGTATTTGAAGATAAAATCTTTTTGCTTTGAAGAAGAAAGATCTCGCTGACTGAAATAAGTTCATTAGATGAAAACCAACAAAAATTGACAAGCACCACGAAAAGTTCTTGTATTTTAAGATAAAATCTGACGCTATTGAAGTAAAAACTTCTCGCTCGCTGAAATATGTTCATTTGCTGAAAACCAACAAAACCACGAAAAGTTCTTGTATTTGAAGATAAAATCTTTTTGCTTTGAAGAAGAAAGATCGAGGCGACTGAAATAAGTTCATTCCATTAAAATCAACAAAAATTGACAAGAACCACGAAAAGTTCTTGTATTTTAAGATAAAATCTGACGCTATTCAAGAAAAAACTTCTTGCTCGCTGAAATATGTTCATTTGCTGAAAATCAACAAAACCACGAAAAGTTCTTGGATTTGAAAATAAAATCTTTTTGCTTTGAAGAAGAAAGATCGAGGTGACTGTAATAAGTTCATTCGATCAAAACCAACAAAAATTGACAAGAACCACGAAAAGTTCTTGTATTTTAAGATAAAATCTGAGGCTATTAAAGAAAAAACTTCCAGCTCGCTGAAATATGTTGATTTGCTGAAAATCAACAAAACCACGAAAAGTTCTTGTATTTGAAGATAAAATCTTTTTGCTTTGAAGAAGAAAGATCGAGGTGACTGAAATAAGTTCATTAGATGCAAACCAACAAAAATTGACAAGAACCACGAAAAGTTCTTGTATTTTAAGATAAAATCTTGCGCTGTTAAAGAAAAAACTTCCAGCTCGCTGAAATATGTTCATTTGCTGAAAATCAACAAAACCACGAAAAGTTCTTGTATTTGAAGATAGAATCTTTTTGCTTTGAAGAAGTAAGATCCAGGTGACTGAAATAAGTTCATTGGATGAAAACCAACAAAAATTAACAAGAACCACGAAAAGTTCTTGTATTTTAAGATAAAATCTTGCGCTGTTAAAGAAAAAACTTCCAGCTCGCTGAAATATGTTCATTTGCTGAAAATCAACAAAACCACGAAAGGTTCTTGTATTTGAAGATAGATTCTTTTTGCTTTGAAGAAGAAAGATCCAGCTGACTGAAATAAGTTCATTGGATGAAAAACAACAAAAATTGACAAGAACCACGAAAAGTTCTTGTATTTTAAGATAAAATCTGACGCTATTAAAGAAAAAACTTCTCCCTCGCTGAAATATGTTCATTTGCTGAAAATCAACAAAACCACGAAAAGTTCTTGTATTTGAAGATAAAATCTTTTTGCTTTGAAGAAGAAAGATCTCGCTGACTGAAATAAGTTCATTAGATGAAAACCAACAAAAATTGACAAGCACCACGAAAAGTTCTTGTATTTTAAGATAAAATCTGACGCTATTGAAGTAAAAACTTCTCGCTCGCTGAAATATGTTCATTTGCTGAAAACCAACAAAACCACGAAAAGTTCTTGTATTTGAAGATAAAATCTTTTTGCTTTGAAGAAGAAAGATCGAGGCGACTGAAATAAGTTCATTCCATTAAAATCAACAAAAATTGACAAGAACCACGAAAAGTTCTTGTATTTTAAGATAAAATCTGACGCTATTCAAGAAAAAACTTCTTGCTCGCTGAAATATGTTCATTTGCTGAAAATCAACAAAACCACGAAAAGTTCTTGGATTTGAAAATAAAATCTTTTTGCTTTGAAGAAGAAAGATCGAGGTGACTGTAATAAGTTCATTCGATCAAAACCAACAAAAATTGACAAGAACCACGAAAAGTTCTTGTATTTGAAGATAAAATCTTTTTGCTTTGAAGAAGAAAGATCGAGGTGACTGAAATAAGTTCATTAGATGCAAACCAACAAAAATTGACAAGAACCACGAAAAGTTCTTGTATTTTAAGATAAAATCTTGCGCTGTTAAAGAAAAAACTTCCAGCTCGCTGAAATATGTTCATTTGCTGAAAATCAACAAAACCACGAAAAGTTCTTGTATTTGAAGATAGAATCTTTTTGCTTTGAAGAAGTAAGATCCAGGTGACTGAAATAAGTTCATTGGATGAAAACCAACAAAAATTGACAAGAACCACGAAAAGTTCTTGTATTTTAAGATAAAATCTGACGCTATTAAAGAAAAAACTTCTCCCTCGCTGAAATGTGTTCATTTGCTGAAAATCAACAAAACCTCGAAAACTTCCTGTATTTGAAGATAGAATCTTTTTGCTTTGAAGGAGAAAGATCTAGCTGACTGAAATAAGTTCATTGGATGAAAAACAACAAAAATTGACAAGAACCACGAAAAGTTCTTGTATTTTAAGAGAAAATCTGACGCTATTAAGGAAAAAACTTCTCACTCGCTGAAATGGTTTATTTGCTGAAAATCAACAAAACCACGAAAAGTTCTTGTATTTGAAGATAGAATCTTTTTCCTTTGAAGAAGAAAGATCTAGCTGACTGAAATAAGTTCATTGGATGAAAAACAACAAAAATTGACAAGAACCACGAAAAGTTCTTGTATTTTAAGATAAAATCTGACGCTATTCAAGAAAAAACTTCTCCCTCGCTGAAATATGTTCATTTGCTGAAAATCAACAAAACCACGAAAAGTTCTTGTATTTGAAGATAAAATCTTTTTGCTTTGAAGATGAAAGATCTTGGTGACTGAAATAAGTTCATTGGATGAAAACCAACAAAAATTGATAGGAACCACGAAAAGTTCTTGTATTTTAAGATAAAATCTGAGGCTATTAAAGAAAAAACTTCCAGCTCGCTGAAATATGTTCATTTGCTGGAAATCAACAAAACCACGAAAAGTTCTTGTATTTGAAGATAAAATCTTTTTGCTTTGAAGAAGAAAGATCGAGGTGACTGAAATAAGTTCATTAAATGAAAACCAACAAAAATTGACAAGAACCACGAAAAGTTCTTGTATTTTAAGATAAAATCTTGCGCTGTTAAAGAAAAAACTTCTAGCTCGCTGAAATATGTTCATTTGCTGAAAACCAACAAAACCACGAAAAGTTCTTGTATTTGAAGATAAAATCTTTTTGCTTTGAAGAAGAAAGATCCAGCTGACTGAAATAAGTTCATCAGATGAAAATCAACAAAAATTGACAAGAACCACGAAAAGTTCTTGTATTCAAGATAAAATCTGACGCTATTAAAGAAAAAACTTTTTGCTCACTGAAATATGTTCATTTGCTGAAAATCAACAAAACCACGAAAAGTTCTTGTATTTGAAGATAAAATCTTTTTGCTTTGAAGAAGAAAGATCTAGCTGACTGAAATAAGTTCATTGGATGAAAACCAACCAAAATTGATAAGAACCACGAAAAGTTCTTGTATTTGAAGATAAAATCTGACGCTATTAAAGAAAAAACTTCGAGCTCGCTGAAATATGCTCATTTGCTGAAAATCAACAAAACCACGAAAAGTTCTTGTATTTGAAGATAAAATCTTTTTGCTTTGAAGAAGAAAGATCTCGCTGACTGAAATAAGTTCATTCGATCAAAACCAACAAAAATTGACAAGAACCACGAAAAGTTCTTGTATTTTAAGATAAAATCTGACGCTATTAAAGAAAAAACTTCTCGCTCGCTGAAATATGTTAATTTGCTGAAAATCAACAAAACCACGAAAAGTTCTTGTATTTGAAGATAAAATCTTTTTGCTTTGAAGAAGAAAGATCCAGCTGACTGAAATAAGTTCATTGGATGAAAACCAACAAAAATTGACAAGAACCACGAAAAGTTCTTGTATTTTAGGATAAAATCTGACGCGATTAAAGAAAAAACTTTTTGCTCTCTGAAATATGTTCATTTGCTGAAAATCAACAAAACCACGAAAAGTTCTTGTATTTGAAAATAAAATCTTTTTGCTTTGAAGAAGAAAGATCGAGGTGACTGAAATAAGTTCATTAGATGAAAACCAACAAAAATTGACAAGAACCACGAAAAGTTCTTGTATTTTAAGATAAAATCTGAGGCTATTAAAGAAAAAACTTCGAGCTCGCTGAAATATGTTCATTTGCTGAAAATCAACAAAACCACGAAAAGTTCTTGTATTTGAAGTTAAAATCTTTTTGCTTTGAAGAACAAAGATCGAGGTGACTGAAATAAGTTCATGAAATGAAAACCAACAAAAATTGACAAGAACCATGAAAAGTTCTTGTATTTTAAGATAAAATCTTGCGCTGTTAAAGAAAAAACTTCCAGCTCGCTGAAATATGTTCATTTGCTGAAAATCAACAAAACCACGAAAGGTTCTTGTATTTGAAGATAGATTCTTTTTGCTTTGAAGAAGAAAGATCCAGCTGACTGAAATAAGTTCATTGGATGAAAAACAACAAAAATTGACAAGAACCACGAAAAGTTCTTGTATTTTAAGATAAAATCTGACGCTATTAAAGAAAAAACTTCTCCCTCGCTGAAATATGTTCATTTGCTGAAAATCAACAAAACCACGAAAAGTTCTTGTATTTGAAGATAAAATCTTTTTGCTTTGAAGAAGAAAGATCTCGCTGACTGAAATAAGTTCATTAGATGAAAACCAACAAAAATTGACAAGCACCACGAAAAGTTCTTGTATTTTAAGATAAAATCTGACGCTATTGAAGTAAAAACTTCTCGCTCGCTGAAATATGTTCATTTGCTGAAAACCAACAAAACCACGAAAAGTTCTTGTATTTGAAGATAAAATCTTTTTGCTTTGAAGAAGAAAGATCGAGGCGACTGAAATAAGTTCATTCCATTAAAATCAACAAAAATTGACAAGAACCACGAAAAGTTCTTGTATTTTAAGATAAAATCTGACGCTATTCAAGAAAAAACTTCTTGCTCGCTGAAATATGTTCATTTGCTGAAAATCAACAAAACCACGAAAAGTTCTTGGATTTGAAAATAAAATCTTTTTGCTTTGAAGAAGAAAGATCGAGGTGACTGTAATAAGTTCATTCGATCAAAACCAACAAAAATTGACAAGAACCACGAAAAGTTCTTGTATTTTAAGATAAAATCTGAGGCTATTAAAGAAAAAACTTCCAGCTCGCTGAAATATGTTGATTTGCTGAAAATCAACAAAACCACGAAAAGTTCTTGTATTTGAAGATAAAATCTTTTTGCTTTGAAGAAGAAAGATCGAGGTGACTGAAATAAGTTCATTAGATGCAAACCAACAAAAATTGACAAGAACCACGAAAAGTTCTTGTATTTTAAGATAAAATCTTGCGCTGTTAAAGAAAAAACTTCCAGCTCGCTGAAATATGTTCATTTGCTGAAAATCAACAAAACCACGAAAAGTTCTTGTATTTGAAGATACAATCTTTTTGCTTTGAAGAAGTAAGATCCAGGTGACTGAAATAAGTTCATTGGATGAAAACCAACAAAAATTGACAAGAACCACGAAAAGTTCTTGTATTTTAAGATAAAATCTGACGCTATTAAAGAAAAAACTTCTCCCTCACTGAAATGTGTTCATTTGCTGAAAATCAACAAAACCTCGAAAACTTCCTGTATTTGAAGATAGAATCTTTTTGCTTTGAAGGAGAAAGATCTAGCTGACTGAAATAAGTTCATTGGATGAAAACCAACAAAAATTGACAAGAACCACGAAAAGTTCTTGTATTTGAAGATAAAATCTTGCGCTATGAAAGAAAAAACTTCCAACTCGCTGAAATGGTTTATTTGCTGAAAATCAACAAAACCACGAAAAGTTCTTGTATTTGAAGATAGAATCTTTTTCCTTTGAAGAAGAAAGATCTAGCTGACTGAAATAAGTTCATTGGATGAAAAACAACAAAAATTGACAAGAACCACGAAAAGTTCTTGTATTTTAAGATAAAATCTGACGCTATTCAAGAAAAAACTTCTCCCTCGCTGAAATATGTTCATTTGCTGAAAATCAACAAAACCACGAAAAGTTCTTGTATTTGAAGATAAAATCTTTTTGCTTTGAAGATGAAAGATCTTGGTGACTGAAATAAGTTCATTGGATGAAAACCAACAAAAATTGATAGGAACCACGAAAAGTTCTTGTATTTTAAGATAAAATCTGAGGCTATTAAAGAAAAAACTTCCAGCTCGCTGAAATATGTTCATTTGCTGGAAATCAACAAAACCACGAAAAGTTCTTGTATTTGAAGATAAAATCTTTTTGCTTTGAAGAAGAAAGATCGAGGTGACTGAAATAAGTTCATTAAATGAAAACCAACAAAAATTGACAAGAACCATGAAAAGTTCTTGTATTTTAAGATAAAATCTTGCGCTGTTAAAGAAAAAACTTCTAGCTCGCTGAAATATGTTCATTTGCTGAAAACCAACAAAACCACGAAAAGTTCTTGTATTTGAAGATAAAATCTTTTTGCTTTGAAGAAGAAAGATCCAGCTGACTGAAATAAGTTCATCAGATGAAAATCAACAAAAATTGACAAGAACCACGAAAAGTTCTTGTATTCAAGATAAAATCTGACGCTATTAAAGAAAAAACTTTTTGCTCACTGAAATATGTTCATTTGCTGAAAATCAACAAAACCACGAAAAGTTCTTGTATTTGAAGATAAAATCTTTTTGCTTTGAAGAAGAAAGATCCAGCTGACTGAAATAAGTTCATTGGATGAAAACCAACCAAAATTGATAAGAACCACGAAAAGTTCTTGTATTTTAAGATAAAATCTGACGCTATTAAAGAAAAAACTTCTAGCTCGCTGAAATATGCTCATTTGCTGAAAATCAACAAAACCACGAAAAGTTCTTGTATTTGAAGATAAAATCTTTTTGCTTTGAAGAAGAAAGATCTTGGTGACTGAAATAAGTTCATTCGATCAAAACCAACAAAAATTGACAAGAACCACGAAAAGTTCTTGTATTTTAAGATAAAATCTGACGCTATTAAAGAAAAAACTTCTCGCTCGCTGAAATATGTTAATTTGCTGAAAATCAACAAAACCACGAAAAGTTCTTGTATTTGAAGATAAAATCTTTTTGCTTTGAAGAAGAAAGATCCAGCTGACTGAAATAAGTTCATTGGATGAAAACCAACAAAAATTGACAAGAACCACGAAAAGTTCTTGTATTTTAGGATAAAATCTGATGCTATTAAAGAAAAAACTTGCAGCTCGCTGAAATATGTTCATTTGCTGAAAATCAACAAAACCACGAAAAGTTCTTGTATTTGAAGATAAAATCTTTTTGCTTTGAAGAAGAAAGATCCAGCTGACTGAAATAAGTTCATTGGATGAAAACCAACAAAAATTGACAAGAACCACGAAAAGTTCTTCTTTTCAAGATAAAATCTGACGCGATTAAAGAAAAAACTTTTTGCTCTCTGAAATATGTTCATTTGCTGAAAATCAACAAAACCACGAAAAGTTCTTGTATTTGAAAATAAAATCTTTTTGCTTTGAAGAAGAAAGATCGAGGTGACTGTCATAAGTTCATTCGATCAAAACCAACAAAAATTGACAAGAACCACGAAAAGTTCTTGTATTTTAAGATAAAATCTGAGGCTATTAAAGAAAAAACTTCCAGCTCGCTGAAATATGTTGATTTGCTGAAAATCAACAAAACCACGAAAAGTTCTTGTATTTGAAGATAAAATCTTTTTGCTTTGAAGAAGAAAGATCGAGGTGACTGAAATAAGTTCATTAGATGCAAACCAACAAAAATTGACAAGAACCACGAAAAGTTCTTGTATTTTAAGATAAAATCTTGCGCTGTTAAAGAAAAAACTTCGAGCTCGCTGAAATATGTTCATTTGCTGAAATTCAACAAAACCACGAAAAGTTCTTGTATTTGAAGATAAAATCTGACGCTATTCAAGAAAAAACTTCTTGCTCGCTGAAATATGTTCATTTGCTGAAAATCAACAAAACCACGAAAAGTTCTTGTATTTGAAAATAAAATCTTTTTGCTTTGAAGAAGAAAGATCGAGGTGACTGTAATAAGTTCATTCGATCAAAACCAACAAAAATTGACAAGAACCACGAAAAGTTCTTGTATTTTAAGATAAAATCTGAGGCTATTAAAGAAAAAACTTCCAGCTCGCTGAAATATGTTGATTTGCTGAAAATCAACAAAACCACGAAAAGTTCTTGTATTTGAAGATAAAATCTTTTTGCTTTGAAGAAGAAAGATCGAGGTGACTGAAATAAGTTCATTAGATGCAAACCAACAAAAATTGACAAGAACCACGAAAAGTTCTTGTATTTTAAGATAAAATCTTGCGCTGTTAAAGAAAAAACTTCCAGCTCGCTGAAATATGTTCATTTGCTGAAAATCAACAAAAACACGAAAAGTTCTTGTATTTGAAGATAGAATCTTTTTGCTTTGAAGAAGTAAGATCCAGGTGACTGAAATAAGTTCATTGGATGAAAACCAACAAAAATTGACAAGAACCACGAAAAGTTCTTGTATTTTAAGATAAAATCTGACGCTATTAAGGAAAAAACTTCTCACTCGCTGAAATGTGTTCATTTGCTGAAAATCAACAAAACCACGAAAAGTTCTTGTATTTGAAGATAGAATCTTTTTCCTTTGAAGAAGAAAGATCTAGCTGACTGAAATAAGTTCATTGGATGAAAAACAACAAAAATTGACAAGAACCACGAAAAGTTCTTGTATTTTAAGATAAAATCTGACGCTATTAAAGAAAAAACTTCCAGCTCGCTGAAATATGGTCATTTGCTGAAAACCAACAAAACCACGTAAAGTTCTTGTATTTGAAGATAAAATCTTTTTGCTTTGAAGAAGAAAGATCCAGCTGACTGAAATAAGTTCATTCGATCAAAACCAACAAAAATTGACAAGAACCACGAAAAGTTCTTGTATTTTAAGATAAAATCTGACGCTATTAAAGAAAAAACTTCTCGCTCGCTGAAATATGTTCATTTGCTGAAAATCAACAAAACCACGAAAAGTTCTTGTATTTGAAGATAAAATCTTTTTGCTTTGAAGAAGAAAGATCTAGCTGCCTGAAATAAGTTCACTGAATGAAAACCAACAAAAATTGAGAAGAACCACGAAAAGTTCTTGTATTTTAGGATAGAATCTGATGCTATTAAAGAACAAACTTGCAGCTCGCTGAAATATGTTCATTTGCTGAAAATCAACAAAACCACGAAAAGTTCTTGTATTTGAAGATAAAATCTTTTTGCTTTGAAGAAGAAAGATCCAGCTGACTGAAATAAGTTCATTGGATGAAAACCAACAAAAATTGACAAGAACCACGAAAAGTTCTTGTATTCAAGATAAAATCTGACGCTATTAAAGAAAAAACTTTTTGCTCACTGAAATATGTTCATTTGCTGAAAATCAACAAAACCACGAAAAGTTCTTGTATTTGAAGATAAAATCTTTTTGCTTTGAAGAAGAAAGATCTAGCTGACTGAAATAAGTTCATTGGATGAAAACCAACCAAAATTGATAAGAACCACGAAAAGTTCTTGTATTTTAAGATAAAATCTGACGCTATTAAAGAAAAAACTTCTAGCTCGCTGAAATATGCTCATTTGCTGAAAATCAACAAAACCACGAAAAGTTCTTGTATTTGAAGATAAAATCTTTTTGCTTTGAAGAAGAAAGATCTCGCTGACTGAAATAAGTTCATTCGATCAAAACCAACAAAAATTGACAAGAACCACGAAAAGTTCTTGTATTTTAAGATAAAATCTGACGCTATTAAAGAAAAAACTTCTCGCTCGCTGAAATATGTTAATTTGCTGAAAATCAACAAAACCACGAAAAGTTCTTGTATTTGAAGATAAAATCTTTTTGCTTCGAAGAAGAAAGATCCAGCTGACTGAAATAAGTTCATTGGATGAAAACCAACAAAAATTGACAAGAACCACGAAAAGTTCTTGTATTTTAGGATAAAATCTGATGCTATTAAAGAAAAAACTTGCAGCTCGCTGAAATATGTTCATTTGCTGAAAATCAACAAAACCACGAAAAGTTCTTGTATTTGAAGATAAAATCTTTTTGCTTTGAAGAAGAAAGATCCAGCTGACTGAAATAAGTTCATTGGATGAAAACCAACAAAAATTGACAAGAACCACGAAAAGTTCTTGTATTCAAGATAAAATCTGACGCTATTAAAGAAAAAACTTTTTGCTCTCTGAAATATGTTCATTTGCTGAAAATCAACAAAACCACGAAAAGTTCTTGTATTTGAAGATAAAATCTTTTTGATTTGAGGAATAAAGATCGAGGTGACTGAAATAAGTTCATGAAATGAAAACCAACAAAAATTGACAAGAACCACGAAAAGTTCTTGTATTTTAAGATAAAATCTGAGGCTATTAAAGAAAAAACTTCTAGCTCGCTGAAATATGTTCATTTGCTGAAAATCAACAAAACCACGAAAAGTTCTTGTATTTGAAGATAAAATCTTTTTGCTTTGAAGAAGAAAGATCTAGCTGACTGAAATAAGTTCATTGGATGAAAACCAGCAAAAATTGACAAGAACCACGAAAAGTTCTTGTATTTTAGGATAAAATCTGATGCTGTTAAAGAAAAAACTTCGAGCTCGCTGAAATATGTTCATTTGCTGAAAATCAACAAAACCACGAAAAGTTCTTGTATTTGAAGATAAAATCTGACGCTATTCAAGAAAAAACTTCTTGCTTGCTGAAATATGTTCATTTGCTGAAAATCAACAAAACCACGAAAAGTTCTTGTATTTGAAAATAAAATCTTTTTGCTTTGAAGAAGATAGATCGAGGTGACTGTAATAAGTACATTCGATCAAAACCAACAAAAATTGACAAGAACCACGAAAAGTTCTTGTATTTTAAGATAAAATCTGAGGCTATTAAAGAAAAAACTTCCAGCTCGCTGAAATATGTTGATTTGCTGAAAATCAACAAAACCACGAAAAGTTCTTGTATTTGAAGATAAAATCTTTTTGCTTTGAAGAAGAAAGATCGAGGTGACTGAAATAAGTTCATTAGATGCAAACCAACAAAAATTGACAAGAACCACGAAAAGTTCTTGTATTTTAAGATAAAATCTTGCGCTGTTAAAGAAAAAACTTCGAGCTCGCTGAAATATGTTCATTTGCTGAAAATCAACAAAACCACGAAAAGTTCTTGTATTTGAAGATAAAATCTTTTTCCTTTGAAGAAGAAAGATCTAGCTGACTGAAATAAGTTCATTGGATGAAAACCAACAAAAATTGACAAGAACCACGAAAAGTTCTTGTATTTTAGGATAAAATCTGATGCTGTTAAAGAAAAAACTTCGAGCTCGCTGAAATATGTTCATTTGCTGAAAATCAACAAAACCACGAAAAGTTCTTGTGTTTGAAGATAAAATCTGACGCTATTCAAGAAAAAACTTCTTGCTCGCTGAAATATGTTCATTTGCTGAAAATCAACAAAACCACGAAAAGTTCTTGTATTTGAAAATAAAATCTTTTTGCTTTGAAGAAGAAAGATCGAGGTGACTGTAATAAGTTCATTCGATCAAAACCAACAAAAATTGACAAGAACCACGAAAAGTTCTTGTATTTTAAGATAAAATCTGAGGCTATTAAAGAAAAAACTTCCAGCTCGCTGAAATATGTTGATTTGCTGAAAATCAACAAAACCACGAAAAGTTCTTGTATTTGAAGATAAAATCTTTTTGCTTTGAAGAAGAAAGATCGAGGTGACTGAAATAAGTTCATTAGATGCAAACCAACAAAAATTGACAAGAACCACGAAAAGTTCTTGTATTTTAAGATAATATCTTGCGCTGTTAAAGAAAAAACTTCCAGCTCGCTGAAATATGTTCATTTGCTGAAAATCAACAAAACCACGAAAAGTTCTTGTATTTGAAGATAGAATCTTTTTCCTTTGAAGAAGAAAGATCTAGCTGACTGAAATAAGTTCATTGGATGAAAAACAACAAAAATTGACAAGAACCACGAAAAGTTCTTGTATTTTAAGATAAAATCTGACGCTATTCAAGAAAAAACTTCTCCCTCGCTGAAATATGTTCATTTGCTGAAAATCAACCAAACCACAAAAAGTTCTTGTATTTGAAAATAAAATCTTTTTGCTTTGAAGATGAAAGATCTTGGTGACTGAAATAAGTTCATTGGATGAAAACCAACAAAAATTGATAGGAACCACGAAAAGTTCTTGTATTTTAAGATAAAATCTGAGGCTATTAAAGAAAAGACTTCCAGCTCGCTGAAATATGTTCATTTGCTGGAAATCAACAAAACCACGAAAAGTTCTTATATTTGAAGATAAAATCTTTTTGCTTTGAAGAAGAAAGATCGAGGTGACTGAAATAAGTTCATTAAATGAAAACCAACAAAAATTGACAAGAACCACGAAAAGTTCTTGTATTTTAAGATAAAATCTTGCGCTGTTAAAGAAAAAACTTCTAGCTCGCTGAAATATGTTCATTTGCTGAAAACCAACAAAACCACGAAAAGTTCTTGTATTTGAAGATAAAATCTTTTTGCTTTGAAGAAGAAAGATCCAGCTGACTGAAATAAGTTCATCAGATGAAAATCAACAAAAATTGACAAGAACCACGAAAAGTTCTTGTATTTTAAGATAAAATCTGACGCTATTAAAGAAAAAACTTCCAGCTCGCTGAAATATGGTCATTTGCTGAAAACCAACAAAACCACGTAAAGTTCTTGTATTTGAAGATAAAATCTTTTTGCTTTGAAGAAGAAAGATCCAGCTGACTGAAATAAGTTCATTCGATCAAAACCAACAAAAATTGACAAGAACCACGAAAAGTTCTTGTATTTTAAGATAAAATCTGACGCTATTAAAGAAAAAACTTCTCGCTCGCTGAAATATGTTCATTTGCTGAAAATCAACAAAACCACGAAAAGTTCTTGTATTTGAAGATAAAATCTTTTTGCTTTGAAGAAGAAAGATCTAGCTGCCTGAAATAAATTCACTGAATGAAAACCAACAAAAATTGAGAAGAACCACGAAAAGTTCTTGTATTTTAGGATAGAATCTGATGCTATTAAAGAACAAACTTGCAGCTCGCTGAAATATGTTCATTTGCTGAAAATCAACAAAACCACGAAAAGTTCTTGTATTTGAAGATAAAATCTTTTTGCTTTGAAGAAGAAAGATCTCGCTGACTGAAATAAGTTCATTGGATGAAAACCAACAAAAATTGACAAGAACCACGAAAAGTTCTTGTATTCAAGATAAAATCTGACGCTATTAAAGAAAAAACTTTTTGCTCACTGAAATATGTTCATTTGCTGAAAATCAACAAAACCACGAAAAGTTCTTGTATTTGAAGATAAAATCTTTTTGCTTTGAAGAAGAAAGATCTAGCGGACTGAAATAAGTTCATTGGATGAAAACCAACCAAAATTGATAAGAACCACGAAAAGTTCTTGTATTTTAAGATAAAATCTGACGCTATTAAAGAAAAAACTTCTAGCTCGCTGAAATATGCTCATTTGCTGAAAATCAACAAAACCACGAAAAGTTCTTGTATTTGAAGATAAAATCTTTTTGCTTTGAAGAAGAAAGATCTCGCTGACTGAAATAAGTTCATTCGATCAAAACCAACAAAAATTGACAAGAACCACGAAAAGTTCTTGTATTCAAGATAAAATCTGACGCTATTAAAGAAAAAACTTTTTGCTCTCTGAAATATGTTCATTTGCTGAAAATCAACAAAACCACGAAAAGTTCTTGTATTTGAAGATAAAATCTTTTTGATTTGAGGAATAAAGATCGAGGTGACTGAAATAAGTTCATGAAATGAAAACCAACAAAAATTGACAAGAACCACGAAAAGTTCTTGTATTTTAAGATAAAATCTGAGGCTATTAAAGAAAAAACTTCTAGCTCGCTGAAATATGTTCATTTGCTGAAAATCAACAAAACCACGAAAAGTTCTTGTATTTGAAGATAAAATCTTTTTGCTTTGAAGAAGAAAGATCTTGCTGACTGAAATAAGTTCATTCGATCAAAACCAACACAAATTGACAAGAACCACGAAAAGTTCTTGTATTTTAAGATAAAATCTGACGCTATTAAAGAAAAAACTTTTCGCTCGCTGAAATATGTTCATTTGCTGAAAATCAACAAAACCACGAAAAGTTCTTGTATTTGAAGATAAAATCTTTTTGCTTTGAAGAAGAAAGATCTCGCTGACTGAAATAAGTTCATTCGATCAAAACCAACAAAAATTGACAAGAACCACGAAAAGTTCTTGTATTCAAGATAAAATCTGACGCTATTAAAGAAAAAACTTTTTGCTCTCTGAAATATGTTCATTTGCTGAAAATCAACAAAACCACGAAAAGTTCTTGTATTTGAAGATAAAATCTTTTTGATTTGAGGAATAAAGATCGAGGTGACTGAAATAAGTTCATGAAATGAAAACCAACAAAAATTGACAAGAACCACGAAAAGTTCTTGTATTTTAAGATAAAATCTGAGGCTATTAAAGAAAAAACTTCTAGCTCGCTGAAATATGTTCATTTGCTGAAAATCAACAAAACCACGAAAAGTTCTTGTATTTGAAGATAAAATCTTTTTGCTTTGAAGAAGAAAGATCCAGCTGACTGAAATAAGTTCATTGGATGAAAACCAACAAAAATTGACAAGAACCACGAAAAGTTCTTGTATTCAAGATAAAATCTGACGCTATGAAAGAAAAAACTTTTTGCTCACTGAAATATGTTCATTTGCTGAAAATCAACAAAACCACGAAAAGTTCTTGTATTTGAAGATAAAATCTTTTTGCTTTGAAGAAGAAAGATCTAGCTGACTGAAATAAGTTCATTGGATGAAAACCAACCAAAATTGATAAGAACCACGAAAAGTTCTTGTATTTTAAGATAAAATCTGACGCTATTAAAGAAAAAACTTCTAGCTCGCTGAAATATGCTCATTTGCTGAAAATCAACAAAACCACGAAAAGTTCTTGTATTTGAAGATAAAATCTTTTTGCTTTGAAGAAGAAAGATCTCGCTGACTGAAATAAGTTCATTCGATCAAAACCAACAAAAATTGACAAGAACCACGAAAAGTTCTTGTATTCAAGATAAAATCTGACGCTATTAAAGAAAAAACTTTTTCCTCTCTGAAATATGTTCATTTGCTGAAAATCAACAAAACCACGAAAAGTTCTTGTATTTGAAGATAAAATCTTTTTGATTTGAGGAATAAAGATCGAGGTGACTGAAATAAGTTCATGAAATGAAAACCAACAAAAATTGACAAGAACCACGAAAAGTTCTTGTATTTTAAGATAAAATCTGAGGCTATTAAAGAAAAAACTTCTAGCTCGCTGAAATATGTTCATTTGCTGAAAATCAACAAAACCACGAAAAGTTCTTGTATTTGAAGATAAAATCTTTTTGCTTTGAAGAAGAAAGATCTTGCTGACTGAAATAAGTTCATTCGATCAAAACCAACAAAAATTGACAAGAACCACGAAAAGTTCTTGTATTTTAAGCTAAAATCTGACGCTATTAAAGAAAAAACTTTTCGCTCGCTGAAATATGTTCATTTGCTGAAAATCAACAAAACCACGAAAAGTTCTTGTATTTGAAGATAAAATCTTTTTGCTTTGAAGAAGAAATATCTAGCTGACTGAAATAAGTTCATTGGATGAAAACCAGCAAAAATTGACAAGAACCACGAAAAGTTCTTGTATTTTAGGATAAAATCTGATGCTGTTAAAGAAAAAACTTCGAGCTCGCTGAAATATGTTCATTTGCTGAAAATCAACAAAACCACGAAAAGTTCTTGTATTTGAAGATAAAATCTTTTTGCTTTGAAGAAGAAAGATCCAGCTGACTGAAATAAGTTCATTAGATGAAAACCAACAAAAATTGACAAGAACCACGAAAGGTTCTTGTATTTTAGGATAAAATCTGATGCTATTAAAGAAAAAACTTCTAGCTCGCTGAAATATGTTCATTTGCTGAAAATCAACAAAACCACGAAAAGTTCTTGTATTTGAAGATAAAATCTTTTTGCTTTGAAGAAGAAAGATCGAGGTGACTGAAATAAGTTCATTAGATGAAAACCAACAAAAATTGACAAGAACCACGAAAAGTTCTTGTATTTTAAGATAAAATATTGCGCTATTAAAGAAAAAACTTCCAGCTCGCTGAAATATGTTCATTTGCTGAAAACCAACAAAACCACGAAAAGTTCTTGTATTTGAAGATAAAATCTTGCGCTATGAAAGAAAAAACTTCCAGCTCGCTGAAATATGTTCATTTGCTGAAAATCAACAAAACCACGAAAAGTTCTTGTATTTGAAGATAAAATCTTTTTGCTTTGAAGAAGAAAGATCTCGCTGACTGAAATAAGTTCATTCGATCAAAACCAACAAAAATTGACAAGAACCACGAAAAGTTCTTGTATCTTAAGATAAAATCTGACGCTATTAAAGAAAAAACTTCTCCCTCGCTGAAATATGTTCATTTGCTGAAAATCAACAAAACCACGAAAAGTTCTTGTATTTGAAGATAAAACCTTTTTGCTTTGAAGAAGAAAGATCTCGCTGACTGAAATAAGTTCATTAGATGAAAACCAACAAAAATTGACAAGAACCACGAAAAGTTCTTGTATTTTAAGATAAAATCTGACGCTATTGAAGAAAAAACTTCTCGCTCGCTGAAATATGTTCATTTGCTGAAAACCAACAAAACCACGAAAAGTTCTTGTATTTGAAGATAAAATCTTTTTGCTTTGAAGAAGAAAGATCGAGGCGACTGAAATAAGTTCATTCCATTAAAATCAACAAAAATTGACAAGAACCACGAAAAGTTCTTGTATTTTAAGATAAAATCTGACGCTATTCAAGAAAAAACTTCTTGCTCGCTGAAATATGTTCATTTGCTGAAAATCAACAAAACCACGAAAAGTTCTTGTATTTGAAAATAAAATCTTTTTGCTTTGAAGAAGAAAGATCGAGGTGACTGTAATAAGTTCATTCGATCAAAACCAACAAAAATTGACAAGAACCACGAAAAGTTCTTGTATTTTAAGATAAAATCTGAGGCTATTAAAGAAAAAACTTCTAGCTCGCTGAAATATGTTCATTTGCTGAAAATCAACAAAACCACGAAAAGTTCTTGTATTTGAAGATAAAATCTTTTTGCTTTGAAGAAGAAAGATCTTGCTGACTGAAATAAGTTCATTCGATCAAAACCAACACAAATTGACAAGAACCACGAAAAGTTCTTGTATTTTAAGATAAAATCTGACGCTATTAAAGAAAAAACTTTTCGCTCGCTGAAATATGTTCATTTGCTGAAAATCAACAAAACCACGAAAAGTTCTTGTATTTGAAGATAAAATCTTTTTGCTTTGAAGAAGAAAGATCTCGCTGACTGAAATAAGTTCATTCGATCAAAACCAACAAAAATTGACAAGAACCACGAAAAGTTCTTGTATTCAAGATAAAATCTGACGCTATTAAAGAAAAAACTTTTTGCTCTCTGAAATATGTTCATTTGCTGAAAATCAACAAAACCACGAAAAGTTCTTGTATTTGAAGATAAAATCTTTTTGATTTGAAGAATAAAGATCGAGGTGACTGAAATAAGTTCATGAAATGAAAACCAACAAAAATTGACAAGAACCACGAAAAGTTCTTGTATTTTAAGATAAAATCTGAGGCTATTAAAGAAAAAACTTCTAGCTCGCTGAAATATGTTCATTTGCTGAAAATCAACAAAACCACGAAAAGTTCTTGTATTTGAAGATAAAATCTTTTTGCTTTGAAGAAGAAAGATCCAGCTGACTGAAATAAGTTCATTGGATGAAAACCAACAAAAATTGACAAGAACCACGAAAAGTTCTTGTATTCAAGATAAAATCTGACGCTATGAAAGAAAAAACTTTTTGCTCACTGAAATATGTTCATTTGCTGAAAATCAACAAAACCACGAAAAGTTCTTGTATTTGAAGATAAAATCTTTTTGCTTTGAAGAAGAAAGATCTAGCTGACTGAAATAAGTTCATTGGATGAAAACCAACCAAAATTGATAAGAACCACGAAAAGTTCTTGTATTTTAAGATAAAATCTGACGCTATTAAAGAAAAAACTTCTAGCTCGCTGAAATATGCTCATTTGCTGAAAATCAACAAAACCACGAAAAGTTCTTGTATTTGAAGATAAAATCTTTTTGCTTTGAAGAAGAAAGATCTCGCTGACTGAAATAAGTTCATTCGATCAAAACCAACAAAAATTGACAAGAACCACGAAAAGTTCTTGTATTCAAGATAAAATCTGACGCTATTAAAGAAAAAACTTTTTCCTCTCTGAAATATGTTCATTTGCTGAAAATCAACAAAACCACGAAAAGTTCTTGTATTTGAAGATAAAATCTTTTTGATTTGAGGAATAAAGATCGAGGTGACTGAAATAAGTTCATGAAATGAAAACCAACAAAAATTGACAAGAACCACGAAAAGTTCTTGTATTTTAAGATAAAATCTGAGGCTATTAAAGAAAAAACTTCTAGCTCGCTGAAATATGTTCATTTGCTGAAAATCAACAAAACCACGAAAAGTTCTTGTATTTGAAGATAAAATCTTTTTGCTTTGAAGAAGAAAGATCTTGCTGACTGAAATAAGTTCATTCGATCAAAACCAACAAAAATTGACAAGAACCACGAAAAGTTCTTGTATTTTAAGCTAAAATCTGACGCTATTAAAGAAAAAACTTTTCGCTCGCTGAAATATGTTCATTTGCTGAAAATCAACAAAACCACGAAAAGTTCTTGTATTTGAAGATAAAATCTTTTTGCTTTGAAGAAGAAATATCTAGCTGACTGAAATAAGTTCATTGGATGAAAACCAGCAAAAATTGACAAGAACCACGAAAAGTTCTTGTATTTTAGGATAAAATCTGATGCTGTTAAAGAAAAAACTTCGAGCTCGCTGAAATATGTTCATTTGCTGAAAATCAACAAAACCACGAAAAGTTCTTGTATTTGAAGATAAAATCTTTTTGCTTTGAAGAAGAAAGATCCAGCTGACTGAAATAAGTTCATTAGATGAAAACCAACAAAAATTGACAAGAACCACGAAAGGTTCTTGTATTTTAGGATAAAATCTGATGCTATTAAAGAAAAAACTTCTAGCTCGCTGAAATATGTTCATTTGCTGAAAATCAACAAAACCACGAAAAGTTCTTGTATTTGAAGATAAAATCTTTTTGCTTTGAAGAAGAAAGATCGAGGTGACTGAAATAAGTTCATTAGATGAAAACCAACAAAAATTGACAAGAACCACGAAAAGTTCTTGTATTTTAAGATAAAATATTGCGCTATTAAAGAAAAAACTTCCAGCTCGCTGAAATATGTTCATTTGCTGAAAACCAACAAAACCACGAAAAGTTCTTGTATTTGAAGATAAAATCTTGCGCTATGAAAGAAAAAACTTCCAGCTCGCTGAAATATGTTCATTTGCTGAAAATCAACAAAACCACGAAAAGTTCTTGTATTTGAAGATAAAATCTTTTTGCTTTGAAGAAGAAAGATCTCGCTGACTGAAATAAGTTCATTCGATCAAAACCAACAAAAATTGACAAGAACCACGAAAAGTTCTTGTATCTTAAGATAAAATCTGACGCTATTAAAGAAAAAACTTCTCCCTCGCTGAAATATGTTCATTTGCTGAAAATCAACAAAACCACGAAAAGTTCTTGTATTTGAAGATAAAACCTTTTTGCTTTGAAGAAGAAAGATCTCGCTGACTGAAATAAGTTCATTAGATGAAAACCAACAAAAATTGACAAGAACCACGAAAAGTTCTTGTATTTTAAGATAAAATCTGACGCTATTGAAGAAAAAACTTCTCGCTCGCTGAAATATGTTCATTTGCTGAAAACCAACAAAACCACGAAAAGTTCTTGTATTTGAAGATAAAATCTTTTTGCTTTGAAGAAGTAAGATCGAGGCGACTGAAATAAGTTCATTCCATTAAAATCAACAAAAATTGACAAGAACCACGAAAAGTTCTTGTATTTTAAGATAAAATCTGACGCTATTCAAGAAAAAACTTCTTGCTCGCTGAAATATGTTCATTTGCTGAAAATCAACAAAACCACGAAAAGTTCTTGTATTTGAAAATAAAATCTTTTTGCTTTGAAGAAGAAAGATCGAGGTGACTGTAATAAGTTCATTCGATCAAAACCAACAAAAATTGACAAGAACCACGAAAAGTTCTTGTATTTTAAGATAAAATCTGAGGCTATTAAAGAAAAAACTTCTAGCTCGCTGAAATATGTTCATTTGCTGAAAATCAACAAAACCACGAAAAGTTCTTGTATTTGAAGATAAAATCTTTTTGCTTTGAAGAAGAAAGATCTAGCTGCCTGAAATAAGTTCACTGAATGAAAACCAACAAAAATTGAGAAGAACCACGAAAAGTTCTTGTATTTTAGGATAGAATCTGATGCTATTAAAGAACAAACTTGCAGCTCGCTGAAATATGTTCATTTGCTGAAAATCAACAAAACCACGAAAAGTTCTTGTATTTGAAGATAAAATCTTTTTGCTTTGAAGAAGAAAGATCCAGCTGACTGAAATAAGTTCATTGGATGAAAACCAACAAAAATTGACAAGAACCACGAAAAGTTCTTGTATTCAAGATAAAATCTGACGCTATTAAAGAAAAAACTTTTTGCTCACTGAAATATGTTCATTTGCTGAAAATCAACAAAACCACGAAAAGTTCTTGTATTTCAAGATAAAATCTTTTTGCTTTGAAGAAGAAAGATCTAGCTGACTGAAATAAGTTCATTGGATGAAAACCAACAAAAATTGACAAGAAACACGAAAAGTTCTTGTATTTTAGGATAAAATCTGAAGCTATTAAAGAAAAAACTTGCAGCTCGCTGAAATATGTTCATTTGCTGAAAATCAACAAAACCACGAAAAGTTCTTGTATTTGAAGATAAAATCTTTTTGCTTTGAAGAAGAAAGATCCAGCTGACTGAAATAAGTTCATTGGATGAAAACCAACAAAAATTGACAAGAACCACGAAAAGTTCTTGTATTCAAGATAAAATCTGACGCTATTAAAGAAAAAGCTTTTTGCTCTCTGAAATATGTTCATTTGCTGAAAATCAACAAAACCACGAAAAGTTCTTGTATTTGAAGATAAAATCTTTTTGATTTGAGGAATAAAGATCGAGGTGACTGAAATAAGTTCATGAAATGAAAACCAACAAAAATTGACAAGAACCACGAAAAGTTCTTGTATTTTAAGATAAAATCTGAGGCTATTAAAGAAAAAACTTCTAGCTCGCTGAAATATGTTCATTTGCTGAAAATCAACAAAACCACGAAAAGTTCTTGTATTTGAAGATAAAATCTTTTTGCTTTGAAGAAGAAAGATCTAGCTGACTGAAATAAGTTCATTCGATCAAAACCAACAAAAATTGACAAGAACCACGAAAAGTTCTTGTATTTTAAGATAAAATCTGACGCTATTAAAGAAAAAACTTTTCGCTCGCTGAAATATGTTCATTTGCTGAAAATCAACAAAACCACGAAAAGTTCTTGTATTTGAAGATAAAATCTTTTTGCTTTGAAGAAGAAAGATCTAGCTGACTGAAATAAGTTCATTGGATGAAAACCAGCAAAAATTGACAAGAACCACGAAAAGTTCTTGTATTTTAGGATAAAATCTGATGCTGTTAAAGAAAAAACTTCGAGCTCGCTGAAATATGTTCATTTGCTGAAAATCAACAAAACCACGAAAAGTTCTTGTATTTGAAGATAAAATCTTTTTGCTTTGAAGAAGAAAGATCTAGCTGACTGAAATAAGTTCATTGGATGAAAACCAACAAAAATTGACAAGAACCACGAAAAGTTCTTGTATTTTAGGATAAAATCTGATGCTATTAAAGAAAAAACTTCTAGCTCGCTGAAATATGTTCATTTGCTGAAAATCAACAAAACCACGAAAAGTTCTTGTATTTGAAGATAAAATCTTTTTGCTTTGAAGAAGAAAGATCGAGGTGACTGAAATAAGTTCATTAGATGAAAACCAACAAAAATTGACAAGAACCACGAAAAGTTCTTGTATTTTAAGATAAAATCTTGCGCTGTTAAAGAAAAAACTTCCAGCTCGCTGAAATATGTTCATTTGCTGAAAATCAACAAAACCACGAAAAGATCTTGTATTTGAAGATAAAATCTTTTTGCTTTGAAGAAGCAAGTTCTCGCTGACTGAAATAAGTTCATTAGATGAAAACCAACAAAAATTGACAAGAACCACGAAAAGTTCTTGTATTTTAAGATAAAATCTGACGCTATTGAAGAAAAAACTTCTCGCTCGCTGAAATATGTTCATTTGCTGAAAACCAACAAAACCACGAAAAGTTCTTGTATTTGAAGATAAAATCTTTTTGCTTTGAAGAAGAAAGATCGAGGCGACTGAAATAAGTTCATTCCATTAAAATCAACAAAAATTGACAAGAACCACGAAAAGTTCTTGTATTTTAAGATAAAATCTGACGCTATTAAAGAAAAAACTTCTTGCTCGCTGAAATATGTTCATTTGCTGAAAATCAACAAAACCACGAAAAGTTCTTGTATTTGAAAATAAAATATTTTTGCTTTGAAGAAGAAAGATCGAGGTGACTGAAATAAGTTCATGAGATGAAAACCAACAAAAATTGACAAGAACCACGAAAAGTTCTTGTATTTTAAGATAAAATATTGCGCTATTAAAGAAAAAACTTCCAGCTCGCTGAAATATGTTCATTTGCTGAAAACCAACAAAACCACGAAAAGTTCTTGTATTTGAAGATAAAATCTTGCGCTATGAAAGAAAAAACTTCCAGCTCGCTGAAATATGTTCATTTGCTGAAAATCAACAAAACCACGAAAAGATCTTGTATTTGAAGATAAAATCTTTTTGCTTTGAAGAAGAAAGATCTCGCTGACTGAAATAAGTTCATTAGATGAAAACCAACAAAAATTGACAAGAACCACGAAAAGTTCTTGTATTTTAAGATAAAATCTGACGCTATTGAAGAAAAAACTTCTCGCTCGCTGAAATATGTTCATTTGCTGAAAACCAACAAAACCACGAAAAGTTCTTGTATTTGAAGATAAAGTCTTTTTGCTTTGAAGAAGAAAGATCGAGGCGACTGAAATAAGTTCATTCCATTAAAATCAACAAAAATTGACAAGAACCACGAAAAGTTCTTGTATTTTAAGATAAAATCTGACGCTATTAAAGAAAAAACTTCTTGCTCGCTGAAATATGTTCATTTGCTGAAAATCAACAAAACCACGAAAAGTTCTTGTATTTGAAAATAAAATATTTTTGCTTTGAAGAAGAAAGATCGAGGTGACTGAAATAAGTTCATTAGATGAAAACCAACAAAAATTGACAAGAACCACGAAAAGTTCTTGTATTTTAAGATAAAATATTGCGCTATTAAAGAAAAAACTTCCAGCTCGCTGAAATATGTTCATTTGCTGAAAACCAACAAAACCACGAAAAGTTCTTGTATTTGAAGATAAAATCTTGCGCTATGAAAGAAAAAACTTCCAGCTCGCTGAAATATGTTCATTTGCTGAAAATCAACAAAACCACGAAAAGTTCTTGTATTTGAAGATAAAATCTTTTTGCTTTGAAGAAGAAAGATCTCGCTGACTGAAATAAGTTCATTCGATCAAAACCAACAAAAATTGACAAGAACCACGAAAAATTCTTGTATCTTAAGATAAAATCTGACGCTATTGAAGAAAAAACTTCTCGCTGGCTGAAATATGTTCATTTGCTGAAAATCAACAAAACCACGAAAAGTTCTTGTATTTGAAAATAAAATCTTTTTGCTTTGAAGAAGAAAGATCTAGCTGACTGAAATAAGTTCATTGGATGAAAACCAACAAAAATTGACAAGAACCACGAAAAGTTCTTGTATTTTAGGATAAAATCTGATGCTATTAAAGAAAAAACTTCTAGCTCGCTGAAATATGTTCATTTGCTGAAAATCAACAAAACCACGAAAAGTTCTTGTATTTGAAGATAATATCTTTTTGCTTTGAAGAAGAAAGATCGAGGTGACTGAAATAAGTTAATTAGATGAAAACCAACAAAAATTAACAAGAACCACGAAAAGTTCTTGTATTTTAAGAAAAAATCTGAGGCTTTTTAAGAAAAAACTTCTAGCTCGCTGAAATATGTTCATTTGCTGAAAATCAACAAAACCACGAAAAGTTCTTGTATTTGAAGTTAAAATCTTTTTGCTTTGAAGAACAAAGATCGAGGTGACTGAAATAAGTTCATGAAATGAAAACCAACAAAAATTGACAAGAACCACGAAAAGTTCTTGTATTTTAAGATAAAATCTGACGCTATTGAAGAAAAAACTTCTCGCTCGCTGAAATATGTTCATTTGCTGAAAATCAACAAAACCACGAAAAGCTCTTGTATTTGAAGATAAAATCTTTTTGCTTTGAAGAAGAAAGATCGAGGTGACTGAAATAAGTTCATTGGATGAAAACCAACAAAAATTGACAAGAACCACGAAAAGTTCTTGTATTTTAAGATAAAATATTGCGCTATTAAAGAAAAAACTTCTAGCTCGCTGAAATATGTTCATTTGCTGAAAACCAACAAAACCACGAAAAGTTCTTGTATTTGAAGATAAAATCTTGCGCTATGAAAGAAAAAACTTCCAGCTCGCTGAAATATGTTCATTTGCTGAAAATCAACAAAACCACGAAAAGTTCTTGTATTTGAAGATAAAATCTTTTTGCTTTGAAGAAGAAAGATCTCGCTGACTGAAATAAGTTCATTCGATCAAAACCAACAAAAATTGACAAGAACCACGAAAAGTTCTTGTATCTTAAGATAAAATCTGACGCTATTAAAGAAAAAACTTCTCGCTCGCTGAAATATGTTCATTTGCTGAAAATCAACAAAACCACGAAAAGTTCTTGTATTTGAAAATAAAATCTTTTTGCTTTGAAGAAGAAAGATCTAGCTGACTGAAATAAGTTCATTAGATGAAAACCAACAAAAATTGACAAGAACCACGAAAAGTTCTTGTATTTTAGGATAAAATCTGATGCTATTAAAGAAAAAAGTTCTAGCTCGCTGAAATATGTTCATTTGCTGAAAATCAACAAAACCACGAAAAGTTCTTGTATTTGAAGATAAAATCTTTTTGCTTTGAAGAAGAAAGATCGAGGTGACTGAAATAAGTTCATTAGATGAAAACCAACAAAAACTGACAAGAACCACGAAAAGTTCTTGTATTTTAAGATAAAATCTGAGGCTATTAAAGAAAAAACTTCTAGCTCGCTGAAATATGTTCATTTGCTGAAAATCAACAAAACCACGAAAAGTTCTTGTATTTGAAGTTAAAATCTTTTTGCTTTGAAGAACAAAGATCGAGGTGACTGAAATAAGTTCATGAAATGAAAACCAACAAAAATTGACAAGAACCATGAAAAGTTCTTGTATTTTAAGATAAAATCTTGCGCTGTTAAAGAAAAAACTTCCAGCTTGCTGAAATATGTTCATTTGCTGAAAATCAACAAAACCACGAAAGGTTCTTGTATTTGAAGATAGATTCTTTTTGCTTTGAAGAAGAAAGATCCAGCTGACTGAAATAAGTTCATTGGATGAAAAACAACAAAAATTGACAAGAACCACGAAAAGTTCTTGTATTTTAAGATAAAATCTGACGCTATTAAAGAAAAAACTTCTCACTCGCTGAAATATGTTCATTTGCTGAAAATCAACAAAACCACGAAAAGTTCTTGTATTTGAAGATAAAATCTTTTTGCTTTGAAGAAGAAAGATCTCGCTGACTGAAATAAGTTCATTAGATGAAAACCAACAAAAATTGACAAGAACCACGAAAAGTTCTTGTATTTTAAGATAAAATCTGACGCTATTGAAGAAAAAACTTCTCGCTCGCTGAAATATGTTCATTTGCTGAAAACCAACAAAACCACGAAATGTTCTTGTATTTGAAGATAAAATCTTTTTGCTTTGAAGAAGAAAGATCTCGCTGACTGAAATAAGTTCATTAGATGAAAACCAACAAAAATTGACAAGAACCACGAAAAGTTCTTGTATTTTAAGATAAAATCTGACGCTATTGAAGAAAAAACTTCTCGCTCGCTGAAATATGTTCATTTGCTGAAAACCAACAAAACCACGAAATGTTCTTGTATTTGAAGATAAAATCTTTTTGCTTTGAAGAAGAAAGATCGAGGCGACTGAAATAAGTTCATTCCATTAAAATCAACAAAATTTGACAAGAACCACGAAAAGTTCTTGTATTTTAAGATAAAATCTGACGCTATTCAAGAAAAAACTTCTTGCTCGCTGAAATATGTTCATTTGCTGAAAATCAACAAAACCACGAAAAGTTCTTGTATTTGAAAATAAAATCTTTTTGCTTTGAAGAAGAAAGATCGAGGTGACTGTAATAAGTTCATTCGATCAAAACCAACAAAAATTGACAAGAACCACGAAAAGTTCTTGTATTTTAAGATAAAATCTGAGGCTATTAAAGAAAAAAACTTCTCGCTCGCTGAAATATGTTCATTTGCTGAAAATCAACAAAACCACGAAAAGTTCTTGTATTTAAGATAAAATCTTTTTGCTTTGAAGAAGAAAGATCGAGGTGACTGAAATAAGTTCATTAGATGAAAACCAACAAAAATTGACAAGAACCACGAAAAGTTCTTGTATTTTAAGATAAAATCTTGCGCTGTTAAAGAAAAAACTTCCAGCTCGCTGAAATATGTTCATTTGCTGAAAATCAACAAAACCACGAAAGGTTCTTGTATTTGAAGATAGATTCTTTTTGCTTTGAAGAAGAAAGATCCAGCTGACTGAAATAAGTTCATTGGATGAAAAACAACAAAAATTGACAAGAACCACGAAAAGTTCTTGTATTTTAAGATAAAATCTGACGCTATTAAAGAAAAAACTTCTCCCTCGCTGAAATATGTTCATTTGCTGAAAATCAACAAAACCACGAAAAGTTCTTGTATTTGAAGATAAAATCTTTTTGCTTTGAAGAAGAATGATCTCGCTGACTGAAATAAGTTCATTAAATGAAAACCAACAAAAATTGGCAAGAACCACGAAAAGTTCTTGTATTTTTAGATAAAATCTGAGGCTATTAAAGAAAAAACTTCTCGCTCGCTGAAATATGTTCATTTGCTGAAAACCAACAAAACCACGAAATGTTCTTGTATTTGAAGATAAAATCTTTTTGCTTTGAAGAAGAAAGATCTCGCTGACTGAAATAAGTTCATTAGATGAAAACCAACAAAAATTGACAAGAACCACGAAAAGTTCTTGTATTTTAAGATAAAATCTGACGCTATTGAAGAAAAAACTTCTCGCTCGCTGAAATATGTTCATTTGCTGAAAACCAACAAAACCACGAAATGTTCTTGTATTTGAAGATAAAATCTTTTTGCTTTGAAGAAGAAAGATCGAGGCGACTGAAATAAGTTCATTCCATTAAAATCAACAAAATTTGACAAGAACCACGAAAAGTTCTTGTATTTTAAGATAAAATCTGACGCTATTCAAGAAAAAACTTCTTGCTCGCTGAAATATGTTCATTTGCTGAAAATCAACAAAACCACGAAAAGTTCTTGTATTTGAAAATAAAATCTTTTTGCTTTGAAGAAGAAAGATCGAGGTGACTGTAATAAGTTCATTCGATCAAAACCAACAAAAATTGACAAGAACCACGAAAAGTTCTTGTATTTTAAGATAAAATCTGAGGCTATTAAAGAAAAAAACTTCTAGCTCGCTGAAATATGTTCATTTGCTGAAAATCAACAAAACCACGAAAAGTTCTTGTATTTAACATAAAATCTTTTTGCTTTGAAGAAGAAAGATCGAGGTGACTGAAATAAGTTCATTAGATGAAAACCAACAAAAATTGACAAGAACCACGAAAAGTTCTTGTATTTTAAGATAAAATCTTGCGCTGTTAAAGAAAAAACTTCCAGCTCGCTGAAATATGTTCATTTGCTGAAAATCAACAAAACCACGAAAGGTTCTTGTATTTGAAGATAGATTCTTTTTGCTTTGAAGAAGAAAGATCCAGCTGACTGAAATAAGTTCATTGGATGAAAAACAACAAAAATTGACAAGAACCACGAAAAGTTCTTGTATTTTAAGATAAAATCTGACGCTATTAAAGAAAAAACTTCTCCCTCGCTGAAATATGTTCATTTGCTGAAAATCAACAAAACCACAAAAAGTTCTTGTATTTGAAGATAAAATCTTTTTGCTTTGAAGAAGAATGATCTCGCTGACTGAAATAAGTTCATTAAATGAAAACCAACAAAAATTGGCAAGAACCACGAAAAGTTCTTGTATTTTTAGATAAAATCTGAGGCTATTAAAGAAAAAACTTCTCGCTCGCTGAAATATGTTCATTTGCTGAAAATCAACAAAACCACGAAAAGTTCTTGCATTTGAAGATAAAATCTTTTTGCTTTGAAGAAGAAAGATCGAGGTGACTGAAATAAGTTCATTAGATGAAAACCAACAAAAATTGACAAGAACCACGAAAAGTTCTTGTATTTTAAGATAGAATCTGTGGCTATTAAAGAAAAAACTTGCAGCTCGCTGAAATATGTTCATTTGCTGAAAATCAACAAAACCACGAAAAGTTCTTGTATTTGAAGATAAAATCTTTTTGCTTTGAAGAAGAAAGATCCAGCTGACTGAAATAAGTTCATTGGATGAAAACCAACAAAAATTGACAAGAACCACGAAAAGTTCTTGTATTCAAGATAAAATCTGACGCTATTAAAGAAAAAGCTTTTTGCTCTCTGAAATATGTTCATTTGCTGAAAATCAACAAAACCACGAAAAGTTCTTGTATTTGAAGATAAAATCTTTTTGATTTGAGGAATAAAGATCGAGGTGACTGAAATAAGTTCATGAAATGAAAACCAACAAAAATTGACAAGAACCACGAAAAGTTCTTGTATTTTAAGATAAAATCTGAGGCTATTAAAGAAAAAACTTCTAGCTCGCTGAAATATGTTCATTTGCTGAAAATCAACAAAACCACGAAAAGTTCTTGTATTTGAAGATAAAATCTTTTTGCTTTGAAGAAGAAAGATCTAGCTGACTGAAATAAGTTCATTCGATCAAAACCAACAAAAATTGACAAGAACCACGAAAAGTTCTTGTATTTTAAGATAAAATCTGACGCTATTAAAGAAAAAACTTTTCGCTCGCTGAAATATGTTCATTTGCTGAAAATCAACAAAACCACGAAAAGTTCTTGTATTTGAAGATAAAATCTTTTTGCTTTGAAGAAGAAAGATCTAGCTGACTGAAATAAGTTCATTGGATGAAAACCAGCAAAAATTGACAAGAACCACGAAAAGTTCTTGTATTTTAGGATAAAATCTGATGCTGTTAAAGAAAAAACTTCGAGCTCGCTGAAATATGTTCATTTGCTGAAAATCAACAAAACCACGAAAAGTTCTTGTATTTGAAGATAAAATCTTTTTGCTTTGAAGAAGAAAGATCTAGCTGACTGAAATAAGTTCATTGGATGAAAACCAACAAAAATTGACAAGAACCACGAAAAGTTCTTGTATTTTAGGATAAAATCTGATGCTATTAAAGAAAAAACTTCTAGCTCGCTGAAATATGTTCATTTGCTGAAAATCAACAAAACCACGAAAAGTTCTTGTATTTGAAAATAAAATATTTTTGCTTTGAAGAAGAAAGATCGAGGTGACTGAAATAAGTTCATGAGATGAAAACCAACAAAAATTGACAAGAACCACGAAAAGTTCTTGTATTTTAAGATAAAATATTGCGCTATTAAAGAAAAAACTTCCAGCTCGCTGAAATATGTTCATTTGCTGAAAACCAACAAAACCACGAAAAGTTCTTGTATTTGAAGATAAAATCTTGCGCTATGAAAGAAAAAACTTCCAGCTCGCTGAAATATGTTCATTTGCTGAAAATCAACAAAACCACGAAAAGATCTTGTATTTGAAGATAAAATCTTTTTGCTTTGAAGAAGAAAGATCTCGCTGACTGAAATAAGTTCATTAGATGAAAACCAACAAAAATTGACAAGAACCACGAAAAGTTCTTGTATTTTAAGATAAAATCTGACGCTATTGAAGAAAAAACTTCTCGCTCGCTGAAATATGTTCATTTGCTGAAAACCAACAAAACCACGAAAAGTTCTTGTATTTGAAGATAAAGTCTTTTTGCTTTGAAGAAGAAAGATCGAGGCGACTGAAATAAGTTCATTCCATTAAAATCAACAAAAATTGACAAGAACCACGAAAAGTTCTTGTATTTTAAGATAAAATCTGACGCTATTAAAGAAAAAACTTCTTGCTCGCTGAAATATGTTCATTTGCTGAAAATCAACAAAACCACGAAAAGTTCTTGTATTTGAAAATAAAATATTTTTGCTTTGAAGAAGAAAGATCGAGGTGACTGAAATAAGTTCATTAGATGAAAACCAACAAAAATTGACAAGAACCACGAAAAGTTCTTGTATTTTAAGATAAAATATTGCGCTATTAAAGAAAAAACTTCCAGCTCGCTGAAATATGTTCATTTGCTGAAAACCAACAAAACCACGAAAAGTTCTTGTATTTGAAGATAAAATCTTGCGCTATGAAAGAAAAAACTTCCAGCTCGCTGAAATATGTTCATTTGCTGAAAATCAACAAAACCACGAAAAGTTCTTGTATTTGAAGATAAAATCTTTTTGCTTTGAAGAAGAAAGATCTCGCTGACTGAAATAAGTTCATTCGATCAAAACCAACAAAAATTGACAAGAACCACGAAAAATTCTTGTATCTTAAGATAAAATCTGACGCTATTGAAGAAAAAACTTCTCGCTGGCTGAAATATGTTCATTTGCTGAAAATCAACAAAACCACGAAAAGTTCTTGTATTTGAAAATAAAATCTTTTTGCTTTGAAGAAGAAAGATCTAGCTGACTGAAATAAGTTCATTGGATGAAAACCAACAAAAATTGACAAGAACCACGAAAAGTTCTTGTATTTTAGGATAAAATCTGATGCTATTAAAGAAAAAACTTCTAGCTCGCTGAAATATGTTCATTTGCTGAAAATCAACAAAACCACGAAAAGTTCTTGTATTTGAAGATAAAATCTTTTTGCATTGAAGAAGAAAGATCGAGGTGACTGAAATAAGTTAATTAGATGAAAACCAACAAAAATTAACAAGAACCACGAAAAGTTCTTGTATTTTAAGAAAAAATCTGAGGCTTTTTAAGAAAAAACTTCTAGCTCGCTGAAATATGTTCATTTGCTGAAAATCAACAAAACCACGAAAAGTTCTTGTATTTGAAGTTAAAATCTTTTTGCTTTGAAGAACAAAGATCGAGGTGACTGAAATAAGTTCATGAAATGAAAACCAACAAAAATTGACAAGAACCACGAAAAGTTCTTGTATTTTAAGATAAAATCTGACGCTATTGAAGAAAAAACTTCTCGCTCGCTGAAATATGTTCATTTGCTGAAAACCAACAAAACCACGAAAAGTTCTTGTATTTGAAAATAAAATATTTTTGCTTTGAAGAAGAAAGATCGAGGTGACTGAAATAAGTTCATTAGATGAAAACCAACAAAAATTGACAAGAACCACGAAAAGTTCTTGTATTTTAAGATAGAATCTGTGGCTATTAAAGAAAAAACTTCTTGCTCGCTGAAATATGTTCATTTGCTGAAAATCAACAAAACCACGAAAAGCTCTTGTATTTGAAGATAAAATCTTTTTGCTTTGAAGAAGAAAGATCGAGGTGACTGAAATAAGTTCATTGGATGAAAACCAACAAAAATTGACAAGAACCACGAAAAGTTCTTGTATTTTAAGATAAAATATTGCGCTATTAAAGAAAAAACTTCTAGCTCGCTGAAATATGTTCATTTGCTGAAAACCAACAAAACCACGAAAAGTTCTTGTATTTGAAGATAAAATCTTGCGCTATGAAAGAAAAAACTTCCAGCTCGCTGAAATATGTTCATTTGCTGAAAATCAACAAAACCACGAAAAGTTCTTGTATTTGAAGATAAAATCTTTTTGCTTTGAAGAAGAAAGATCTCGCTGACTGAAATAAGTTCATTCGATCAAAACCAACAAAAATTGACAAGAACCACGAAAAGTTCTTGTATCTTAAGATAAAATCTGACGCTATTAAAGAAAAAACTTCTCGCTCGCTGAAATATGTTCATTTGCTGAAAATCAACAAAACCACGAAAAGTTCTTGTATTTGAAAATAAAATCTTTTTGCTTTGAAGAAGAAAGATCTAGCTGACTGAAATAAGTTCATTAGATGAAAACCAACAAAAATTGACAAGAACCACGAAAAGTTCTTGTATTTTAGGATAAAATCTGATGCTATTAAAGAAAAAAGTTCTAGCTCGCTGAAATATGTTCATTTGCTGAAAATCAACAAAACCACGAAAAGTTCTTGTATTTGAAGATAAAATCTTTTTGCTTTGAAGAAGAAAGATCGAGGTGACTGAAATAAGTTCATTAGATGAAAACCAACAAAAACTGACAAGAACCACGAAAAGTTCTTGTATTTTAAGATAAAATCTGAGGCTATTAAAGAAAAAACTTCTAGCTCGCTGAAATATGTTCATTTGCTGAAAATCAACAAAACCACGAAAAGTTCTTGTATTTGAAGTTAAAATCTTTTTGCTTTGAAGAACAAAGATCGAGGTGACTGAAATAAGTTCATGAAATGAAAACCAACAAAAATTGACAAGAACCATGAAAAGTTCTTGTATTTTAAGATAAAATCTTGCGCTGTTAAAGAAAAAACTTCCAGCTTGCTGAAATATGTTCATTTGCTGAAAATCAACAAAACCACGAAAGGTTCTTGTATTTGAAGATAGATTCTTTTTGCTTTGAAGAAGAAAGATCCAGCTGACTGAAATAAGTTCATTGGATGAAAAACAACAAAAATTGACAAGAACCACGAAAAGTTCTTGTATTTTAAGATAAAATCTGACGCTATTAAAGAAAAAACTTCTCACTCGCTGAAATATGTTCATTTGCTGAAAATCAACAAAACCACGAAAAGTTCTTGTATTTGAAGATAAAATCTTTTTGCTTTGAAGAAGAAAGATCTCGCTGACTGAAATAAGTTCATTAGATGAAAACCAACAAAAATTGACAAGAACCACGAAAAGTTCTTGTATTTTAAGATAAAATCTGACGCTATTGAAGAAAAAACTTCTCGCTCGCTGAAATATGTTCATTTGCTGAAAACCAACAAAACCACGAAATGTTCTTGTATTTGAAGATAAAATCTTTTTGCTTTGAAGAAGAAAGATCTCGCTGACTGAAATAAGTTCATTAGATGAAAACCAACAAAAATTGACAAGAACCACGAAAAGTTCTTGTATTTTAAGATAAAATCTGACGCTATTGAAGAAAAAACTTCTCGCTCGCTGAAATATGTTCATTTGCTGAAAACCAACAAAACCACGAAATGTTCTTGTATTTGAAGATAAAATCTTTTTGCTTTGAAGAAGAAAGATCGAGGCGACTGAAATAAGTTCATTCCATTAAAATCAACAAAATTTGACAAGAACCACGAAAAGTTCTTGTATTTTAAGATAAAATCTGACGCTATTCAAGAAAAAACTTCTTGCTCGCTGAAATATGTTCATTTGCTGAAAATCAACAAAACCACGAAAAGTTCTTGTATTTGAAAATAAAATCTTTTTGCTTTGAAGAAGAAAGATCGAGGTGACTGTAATAAGTTCATTCGATCAAAACCAACAAAAATTGACAAGAACCACGAAAAGTTCTTGTATTTTAAGATAAAATCTGAGGCTATTAAAGAAAAAAACTTCTCGCTCGCTGAAATATGTTCATTTGCTGAAAATCAACAAAACCACGAAAAGTTCTTGTATTTAAGATAAAATCTTTTTGCTTTGAAGAAGAAAGATCGAGGTGACTGAAATAAGTTCATTAGATGAAAACCAACAAAAATTGACAAGAACCACGAAAAGTTCTTGTATTTTAAGATAAAATCTTGCGCTGTTAAAGAAAAAACTTCCAGCTCGCTGAAATATGTTCATTTGCTGAAAATCAACAAAACCACGAAAGGTTCTTGTATTTGAAGATAGATTCTTTTTGCTTTGAAGAAGAAAGATCCAGCTGACTGAAATAAGTTCATTGGATGAAAAACAACAAAAATTGACAAGAACCACGAAAAGTTCTTGTATTTTAAGATAAAATCTGACGCTATTAAAGAAAAAACTTCTCCCTCGCTGAAATATGTTCATTTGCTGAAAATCAACAAAACCACGAAAAGTTCTTGTATTTGAAGATAAAATCTTTTTGCTTTGAAGAAGAATGATCTCGCTGACTGAAATAAGTTCATTAAATGAAAACCAACAAAAATTGGCAAGAACCACGAAAAGTTCTTGTATTTTTAGATAAAATCTGAGGCTATTAAAGAAAAAACTTCTCGCTCGCTGAAATATGTTCATTTGCTGAAAACCAACAAAACCACGAAATGTTCTTGTATTTGAAGATAAAATCTTTTTGCTTTGAAGAAGAAAGATCTCGCTGACTGAAATAAGTTCATTAGATGAAAACCAACAAAAATTGACAAGAACCACGAAAAGTTCTTGTATTTTAAGATAAAATCTGACGCTATTGAAGAAAAAACTTCTCGCTCGCTGAAATATGTTCATTTGCTGAAAACCAACAAAACCACGAAATGTTCTTGTATTTGAAGATAAAATCTTTTTGCTTTGAAGAAGAAAGATCGAGGCGACTGAAATAAGTTCATTCCATTAAAATCAACAAAATTTGACAAGAACCACGAAAAGTTCTTGTATTTTAAGATAAAATCTGACGCTATTCAAGAAAAAACTTCTTGCTCGCTGAAATATGTTCATTTGCTGAAAATCAACAAAACCACGAAAAGTTCTTGTATTTGAAAATAAAATCTTTTTGCTTTGAAGAAGAAAGATCGAGGTGACTGTAATAAGTTCATTCGATCAAAACCAACAAAAATTGACAAGAACCACGAAAAGTTCTTGTATTTTAAGATAAAATCTGAGGCTATTAAAGAAAAAAACTTCTAGCTCGCTGAAATATGTGCATTTGCTGAAAATCAACAAAACCACGAAAAGTTCTTGTATTTAACATAAAATCTTTTTGCTTTGAAGAAGAAAGATCGAGGTGACTGAAATAAGTTCATTAGATGAAAACCAACAAAAATTGACAAGAACCACGAAAAGTTCTTGTATTTTAAGATAAAATCTTGCGCTGTTAAAGAAAAAACTTCCAGCTCGCTGAAATATGTTCATTTGCTGAAAATCAACAAAACCACGAAAGGTTCTTGTATTTGAAGATAGATTCTTTTTGCTTTGAAGAAGAAAGATCCAGCTGACTGAAATAAGTTCATTGGATGAAAAACAACAAAAATTGACAAGAACCACGAAAAGTTCTTGTATTTTAAGATAAAATCTGACGCTATTAAAGAAAAAACTTCTCCCTCGCTGAAATATGTTCATTTGCTGAAAATCAACAAAACCACAAAAAGTTCTTGTATTTGAAGATAAAATCTTTTTGCTTTGAAGAAGAATGATCTCGCTGACTGAAATAAGTTCATTAAATGAAAACCAACAAAAATTGGCAAGAACCACGAAAAGTTCTTGTATTTTTAGATAAAATCTGAGGCTATTAAAGAAAAAACTTCTCGCTCGCTGAAATATGTTCATTTGCTGAAAATCAACAAAACCACGAAAAGTTCTTGCATTTGAAGATAAAATCTTTTTGCTTTGAAGAAGAAAGATCGAGGTGACTGAAATAAGTTCATTAGATGAAAACCAACAAAAATTGACAAGAACCACGAAAAGTTCTTGTATTTTAAGATAAAATCTGAGGCTATTAAAGAAAAAACTTCCAGCTCGCTGAAATATGTTCATTTGCTGAAAATCAACAAAACCACGAAAAGTTCTTCTATTTGAAGTTAAAATCTTTTTGCTTTGAAGAAGAAAGATCGAGGTGACTGAAATAAGTTCATGAAATGAAAACCAACAAAAATTGACAAGAACCACGAAAAGTTCTTGTATTTAAAGATAAAATCTGACGCTATTAAAGAAAAAACTTCTCGCTCGCTGAAATATGTTCATTTGCTGAAAATCAACAAAACCACGAAAAGTTCTTGTATTTGAAGATAAAATCTTTTTGCTTTGAAGAAGAAAGATCCAGCTGACTGAAATAAGTTCATTAGATGAAAACCAACAAAAATTGACAAGATCCACGAAAAGTTCTTGTATTTTAGGATAAAATCTGATGCTATTAAAGAAAAAACTTCCAGCTCGCTGAAATATGTTCATTTGCTGAGAATCAACAAAACCACGAAAAGTTCTTGTATTTGAAGATAGAATCTTTTTGCTTTGACGAAGTAAGATCTAGGTGACTGAAATAAGTTCATTGGATGAAAAACAACAAAAATTGACAAGAACCACGAAAAGTTCTTGTATTTTAAGATAAAATCTGACGCTATTAAAGAAGAAACTTCTCCCTCGCTGAAATGTGTTCATTTGCTGAAAATCAACAAAACCTCGAAAAGTTCCTGTATTTGAAGATAAAATCTTTTTGCTTTGAAGAAGAAAGATCTAGGTGACGGAAATAAGTTCATCAGATGAAAACCAACAAAAATTGACAAGAACCACGAAAAGTTCTTGTATTTAGGATAAAATCTGATGCTATTGAAGAAAAAACTTCCAGCTCGCTGAAATATGTTCATTTGCTGAAAATCAACAAAACCACGAAAAGTTCTTGTATTTGAAGATAGAATCTTTTTGCTTTGAAGAAGAAAGATCCAGCTGACTGAAATAAGTTCATTGGATGAAAAACAACAAAAATTGACAAGAAGCACGAAAACTTCTTGTATTTTAAGATAAAATCTGACGCTATTCAAGAAAAAACTTCGCCCTCGCTGAAATATGTTCATTTGCTGAAAATCAACAAAACCACGAAAAGTTCTTGTATTTGAAGATAAAATCTTTTTGCTTTGAAGAAGAAAGATCGAGGTGACTGAAATAAGTTCATTAAATGAAAACCAACAAAAATTGACAAGAACCACGAAAAGTTCTTGTATTTTAAGATAAAATCTTGCGCTATTAAAGAAAAAACTTCTAGCTCGCTGAAATATGTTCATTTGCTGAAAACCAACAAAACCACGAAAAGTTCTTGTGTTTGAAGATAAAATCTTATTGCTTTAAAGAGGAAAGATCTTGGTGACTGAAATAAGTTCATTGGATGAAAACCAACAAAAATTGACAAGAACCACGAAAAGTTCTTGTCTTTTAAGATAAAATCTTGCGCTATGAAAGAAAAAACTTCCAGCTCGCTGAAATATGTTCATTTGCTGAAAATCAACAAAACCACGAAAAGTTCTTGTATTTGAAGATAAAATCTTTTTGCTTTGAAGAAGAAAGATGTCGCTGACTGAAATAAGTTCATTGGATGAAAACCAACAAAAATTGACAAGAACCACGAAAAGTTCTTGTATTTTAAGATAAAATCTGACGCTATTAAAGTAAAAACTTCTCCCTCGCTGAAATGTGTTCATTTGCTGAAAATCAACAAAAACTCAAAAAGTTCCTGTATTTGAAGATAAAATCTTTTTGCTTTGAAGAAGAAAGATCTAGGTGACTGAAATAAGTTCATCAGATGAAAACCAACAAAAATTGACAAGAAGCACGAAAACTTCTTGTATTTTAAGATAAAATCTGACGCTATTCAAGAAAAAACTTCGCCGTCGCTGAAATATGTTCATTTGCTGAAAATCAACAAAACCACGAAAAGTTCTTGTATTTGAAGATAAAATCTTTTTGCTTTGAAGAAGAAAGATCGAGGTGACTGAAATAAGTTCATTAGATGAAAACCAACAAAAATTGACAAGAACCACGAAAAGTTCTTGTATTTTAAGATAAAATCTGAGGCTATGAAAGAAAAAACTTCTAGCTCGCTGAAATATGTTCATTTGCTGAAAATCAACAAAACCACGAAAAGTTCTTGTATTTGAAGATAAAATCTTTTTGCTTTGAAGAAGAAAGATCGAGGTGACTGAAATAAGTTCATTAAATGAAAACCAACAAAAATTGACAAGAACCACGAAAAGTTCTTGTATTTTAAGATAAAATCTTGCGCTATTAAAGAAAAAACTTCTCGCACGCTGATATATGTTCATTTGCTGAAAACCAACAAAACCACGAAAAGTTCTTGTATTTGAAGATAAAATCTTTTTGCTTTGAAGATGAAAGATCTTGGTGACTGAAATAAGTTCATTGGATGAAAACCAACAAAAATTGACAAGAACCACGAAAAGTTCTTGTATTTTAAGATAAAATCTTGCGCTATGAAAGAAAAAACTTCCAGCTCGCTGAAATATGTTAATTTGCTGAAAATCAACAAAACCACGAAAAGTTCTTGTATTTGAAGATAAAATCTTTTTGCTTTGAAGAAGAAAGATCTCGCTGACTGAAATAAGTTCATTGGATGAAAACCAACAAACATTGACAAGAACCACGAAAAGTTCTTGTATTTTAAGATAAAATCTGACGCTATTAAAGAAAAAACATCTCGCTCGCTGAAATATGTTCATTTGCTGAAAATCAACAAAACCACGAAAAGTTCTTGTATTTGAAGATAAAATCTTTTTGATTTGAAGAGGAAAGATCGAGGTGACTGAAATAAGTTCATTAAATGAAAACCAACAAAAATTGGCAAGAACCACGAAAAGTTCTTGTATTTTAGGATAAAATCTGATGCTATTAAAGAAAAAACTTCCAGCTCGCTGAAATATGTTCATTTGCTGAAAATCATCAAAACCACGAAAAGTTCTTGTCTTTGAAGATAGAATCTTTTTGCTTTGAAGAAGTAAGATCTAGGTGACTGAAATAAGTTCATTGGATGAAAAACAACAAAAATTGACAAGAACCACGAAAAGTTCTTGTATTTTAAGATAAAATCTGACGCTATTAAAGAAAAAACTTCTCCCTCACTGAAATGCGTTCATTTGCTGAAAATCAACAAAACCACGAAAAGTTCTTGTATTTGAAGATAGAATCTTTTTGCTTTGAAGAAGTAAGATCTAGGTGACTGAAATAAGTTCATTGGATGAAAAACAACAATAATTGACAAGAACCACGAAAAGTTCTTGTATTTTAAGATAAAATCTGACGCTATTGAAGAAAAAACTTCTCCCTCGCTGAAATGTGTTCATTTGCTGAAAATCAACAAAACCTCGAAAAGTTCCTGTATTTGAAGATAAAATCTTTTTGCTTTGAAGATGAAAGATCTTGGTGACTGAAATAAGTTCATTGGATGAAAACCAACAAAAATTGACAAGAACCACGAAAAGTTCTTGTATTTTAAGATAAAATCTTGCGCTATGAAAGAAAAAACTTCCAGCTCGCTGAAATATGTTCATTTGCTGAAAATCAACAAAACCACGAAAAGTTCTTGTATTTGAAGATAAAATCTTTTTGCTTTGAAGAAGAAAGATCTCGCTGACTGAAATAAGTTCATTGGATGAAAACCAACAAAAATTGACAAGAACCACGAAAAGTTCTTGTATTTTAAGATAAAATCTGACGCTATTAAAGAAAAAACATCTCGCTCGCTGAAATATGTTCATTTGCTGAAAATCAACAAAACCACGAAAAGTTCTTGTATTTGAAGATAAAATCTTTTTGATTTGAAGAGGAAAGATCGAGGTGACTGAAATAAGTTCATTAAATGAAAACCAACAAAAATTGGCAAGAACCACGAAAAGTTCTTGTATTTTAGGATAAAATCTGATGCTATTAAAGAAAAAACTTCCAGCTCGCTGAAATATGTTCATTTGCTGAAAATCATCAAAACCACGAAAAGTTCTTGTCTTTGAAGATAGAATCTTTTTGCTTTGAAGAAGTAAGATCTAGGTGACTGAAATAAGTTCATTGGATGAAAAACAACAAAAATTGACAAGAACCACGAAAAGTTCTTGTATTTTAAGATAAAATCTGACGCTATTAAAGAAAAAACTTCTCCCTCACTGAAATGCGTTCATTTGCTGAAAATCAACAAAACCACGAAAAGTTCTTGTATTTGAAGATAGAATCTTTTTGCTTTGAAGAAGTAAGATCTAGGTGACTGAAATAAGTTCATTGGATGAAAAACAACAATAATTGACAAGAACCACGAAAAGTTCTTGTATTTGAAGATAAAATCTGACGCTATTGAAGAAAAAACTTCTCCCTCGCTGAAATGTGTTCATTTGCTGAAAATCAACAAAACCTCGAAAAGTTCCTGTATTTGAAGATAAAATCTTTTTGCTTTGAAGAAGAAAGATCTAGGTGACTGAAATAAGTTCATCAGATGAAAACCAACAAAAATTGACAAGAACCACGAAAAGTTCTTGTATTTTAGGATAAAATCTGATGCTATTAAAGAAAAAACTTCCAGCTCGCTGAAATATGTTCATTTGCTGAAAATCAACAAAACCACGAAAAGTTCTTGTATTTGAAGATAGAATCTTTTTGCTTTGAAGAAGAAAGATCCAGCTGACTGAAATAAGTTCATTGGATGAAAAACAACAAAAATTGACAAGAAGCACGAAAAATTCTTGTATTTTAAGATAAAATCTGACGCTATTCAAGAAAAAACTTCTAGCTCGCTGAAATATGTTCATTTGCTGAAAACCAACAAAACCACGAAAAGTTCTTGTGTTTGAAGATAAAATATTTTTGCTTTGAAGATGAAAGATCTTGGTGACTGAAATAAGTTCATTGGATGAAAACCAATAAAAATTGATAGGATCCACGAAAAGTTCTTGTATTTTAAGATAAAATCTGACGCTATTAAAGAAAAAACTTCTCCCTCGCTGAAATATGTTCATTTGCTGAAAATCAACAAAACCACGAAAAGTTCTTGTATTTGAAGATAAAATCTTTTTGCTTTGAAGAAGAAAGATCGAGGTGACTGAAATAAGTTCATTCAATGAAAACCAACAAAAATTGACAAGAACCACGAAAAGTTCTTGTATTTTAGGATAAAATCTGATGCTATTAAAGAAAAAACTTCTCCCTCGCTGAAATGTGTTCATTTGCTGAAAATCAACAAAACCTCGAAAAGTTCCTGTATTTGAAGATAAAATCTTTTTGCTTTGAAGAAGAAAGATCTAGGTGACTGAAATAAGTTCATCAGATGAAAACCAACAAAAATTGACAAGAACCACGAAAAGTTCTTGTATTTAGGATAAAATCTGATGCTATTGAAGAAAAAACTTCCAGCTCGCTGAAATATGTTCATTTGCTGAAAATCAACAAAACCACGAAAAGTTCTTGTATTTGAAGATAGAATCTTTTTGCTTTGAAGAAGAAAGATCCAGCTGACTGAAATAAGTTCATTGGATGAAAAACAACAAAAATTGACAAGAAGCACGAAAACTTCTTGTATTTTAAGATAAAATCTGACGCTATTCAAGAAAAAACTTCGCCCTCGCTGAAATATGTTCATTTGCTGAAAATCAACAAAACCACGAAAAGTTCTTGTATTTGAAGATAAAATCTTTTTGCTTTGAAGAAGAAAGATCGAGGTGACTGAAATAAGTTCATTAAATGAAAACCAACAAAAATTGACAAGAACCACGAAAAGTTCTTGTATTTTAAGATAAAATCTTGCGCTATTAAAGAAAAAACTTCTAGCTCGCTGAAATATGTTCATTTGCTGAAAACCAACAAAACCACGAAAAGTTCTTGTGTTTGAAGATAAAATCTTTTTGCTTTAAAGATGAAAGATCTTGGTGACTGAAATAAGTTCATTGGATGAAAACCAACAAAAATTGACAAGAACCACGAAAAGTTCTTGTCTTTTAAGATAAAATCTTGCGCTATGAAAGAAAAAACTTCCAGCTCGCTGAAATATGTTCATTTGCTGAAAATCAACAAAACCACGAAAAGTTCTTGTATTTGAAGATAAAATCTTTTTGCTATGAAGAAGAAAGATGTCGCTGACTGAAATAAGTTCATTGGATGAAAACCAACAAAAATTGACAAGAACCACGAAAAGTTCTTGTATTTTAAGATAAAATCTGACGCTATTAAAGTAAAAACTTCTCCCTCGCTGAAATGTGTTCATTTGCTGAAAATCAACAAAAACTCAAAAAGTTCCTGTATTTGAAGATAAAATCTTTTTGCTTTGAAGAAGAAAGATCTAGGTGACTGAAATAAGTTCATCAGATGAAAACCAACAAAAATTGACAAGAAGCACGAAAACTTCTTGTATTTTAAGATAAAATCTGACGCTATTCAAGAAAAAACTTCGCCGTCGCTGAAATATGTTCATTTGCTGAAAATCAACAAAACCACGAAAAGTTCTTGTATTTGAAGATAAAATCTTTTTGCTTTGAAGAAGAAAGATCGAGGTGACTGAAATAAGTTCATTAGATGAAAACCAACAAAAATTGACAAGAACCACGAAAAGTTCTTGTATTTTAAGATAAAATCTGAGGCTATGAAAGAAAAAACTTCTAGCTCGCTGAAATATGTTCATTTGCTGAAAATCAACAAAACCACGAAAAGTTCTTGTATTTGAAGATAAAATCTTTTTGCTTTGAAGAAGAAAGATCGAGGTGACTGAAATAAGTTCATTAAATGAAAACCAACAAAAATTGACAAGAACCACGAAAAGTTCTTGTATTTTAAGATAAAATCTTGCGCTATTAAAGAAAAAACTTCTCGCACGCTGAAATATGTTCATTTGCTGAAAACCAACAAAACCACGAAAAGTTCTTGTATTTGAAGATAAAATCTTTTTGCTTTGAAGATGAAAGATCTTGGTGACTGAAATAAGTTCATTGGATGAAAACCAACAAAAATTGACAAGAACCACGAAAAGTTCTTGTATTTTAAGATAAAATCTTGCGCTATGAAAGAAAAAACTTCCAGCTCGCTGAAATATGTTCATTTGCTGAAAATCAACAAAACCACGAAAAGTTCTTGTATTTGAAGATAAAATCTTTTTGCTTTGAAGAAGAAAGATCTCGCTGACTGAAATAAGTTCATTGGATGAAAACCAACAAAAATTGACAAGAACCACGAAAAGTTCTTGTATTTTAAGATAAAATCTGACGCTATTAAAGAAAAAACATCTCGCTCGCTGAAATATGTTCATTTGCTGAAAATCAACAAAACCACGAAAAGTTCTTGTATTTGAAGATAAAATCTTTTTGATTTGAAGAGGAAAGATCGAGGTGACTGAAATAAGTTCATTAAATGAAAACCAACAAAAATTGGCAAGAACCACGAAAAGTTCTTGTATTTTAGGATAAAATCTGATGCTATTAAAGAAAAAACTTCCAGCTCGCTGAAATATGTTCATTTGCTGAAAATCATCAAAACCACGAAAAGTTCTTGTCTTTGAAGATAGAATCTTTTTGCTTTGAAGAAGTAAGATCTAGGTGACTGAAATAAGTTCATTGGATGAAAAACAACAAAAATTGACAAGAACCACGAAAAGTTCTTGTATTTTAAGATAAAATCTGACGCTATTAAAGAAAAAACTTCTCCCTCACTGAAATGCGTTCATTTGCTGAAAATCAACAAAACCACGAAAAGTTCTTGTATTTGAAGATAGAATCTTTTTGCTTTGAAGAAGTAAGATCTAGGTGACTGAAATAAGTTCATTGGATGAAAAACAACAATAATTGACAAGAACCACGAAAAGTTCTTGTATTTTAAGATAAAATCTGACGCTATTGAAGAAAAAACTTCTCCCTCGCTGAAATGTGTTCATTTGCTGAAAATCAACAAAACCTCGAAAAGTTCCTGTATTTGAAGATAAAATCTTTTTCCTTTGAAGAAGAAAGATCTAGGTGACTGAAATAAGTTCATCAGATGAAAACCAACAAAAATTGACAAGAACCACGAAAAGTTCTTGTATTTTAGGATAAAATCTGATGCTATTAAAGAAAAAACTTCCAGCTCGCTGAAATATGTTCATTTGCTGAAAATCAACAAAACCACGAAAAGTTCTTGTATTTGAAGATAGAATCTTTTTGCTTTGAAGAAGAAAGATCCAGCTGACTGAAATAAGTTCATTGGATGAAAAACAACAAAAATTGACAAGAAGCACGAAAAATTCTTGTATTTTAAGATAAAATCTGACGCTATTCAAGAAAAAACTTCTAGCTCGCTGAAATATGTTCATTTGCTGAAAACCAACAAAACCACGAAAAGTTCTTGTGTTTGAAGATAAAATATTTTTGCTTTGAAGATGAAAGATCTTGGTGACTGAAATAAGTTCATTGGATGAAAACCAATAAAAATTGATAGGATCCACGAAAAGTTCTTGTATTTTAAGATAAAATCTGACGCTATTAAAGAAAAAACTTCTCCCTCGCTGAAATATGTTCATTTGCTGAAAATCAACAAAACCACGAAAAGTTCTTGTATTTGAAGATAAAATCTTTTTGCTTTGAAGAAGAAAGATCGAGGTGACTGAAATAAGTTCATTCAATGAAAACCAACAAAAATTGACAAGAACCACGAAAAGTTCTTGTATTTTAAGATAAAATCTTGCGCTATTAAAGAAAAAACTTCTAGCTCGCTGAAATATGTTCATTTGCTGAAAACCAACAAAACCACGAAAAGTTCTTGTGTTTGAAGATAAAATCTTTTTGCTTTGAAGATGAAAGATCTTGGTGACTGAAATAAGTTCATTGGATGTAAACCAACAAAAATTGACAAGAACCACGAAAAGTTCTTGTATTTTAAGATAAAATCTTGCGCTATGAAAGAAAAAACTTCCAGCTCGCTGAAATATGTTCATTTGCTGAAAATCAACAAAACCACGAAAAGTTCTTGTATTTGAAGATAAAATCTTTTTGCTTTGAAGAAGAAAGATGTCGCTGACTGAAATAAGTTCATTGGATGAAAACCAACAAAAATTGACAAGAACCACGAAAAGTTCTTGTATTTTAAGATAAAATCTGACGCTATTAAAGTAAAAACTTCTCTCTCGCTGAAATGTGTTCATTTGCTGAAAATCAACAAAACCTCAAAAAGTTCCTGTATTTGAAGATAAAATCTTTTTGCTTTGAAGAAGAAAGATCTAGGTGACTGAAATAAGTTCATCAGATGAAAACCAACAAAAATTGACAAGAACCACGAAAAGTTCTTGTATTTTAGGATAAAATCTGATGCTATGAAAGAAAAAACTTCCAGCTCGCTGAAATATGTTCATTTGCTGAAAATCAACAAAACCACGAAAAGTTCTTGTTTTTGAAGATAGAATCTTTTTGCTTTGAAGAAGAAAGATCCAGCTGACTGAAATAAGTTCATTGGATGAAAAACAACAAAAATTGACAAGAAGCACGAAAAGTTCTTGTATTTTAAGATAAAATCTGACGCTATTCAAGAAAAAACTTCGCCGTCGCTGAAATATGTTCATTTGCTGAAAATCAACAAAACCACGAAAAGTTCTTGTATTCGAAGATAAAATCTTTTTGCTTTGAAGAAGAAAGATCGAGGTGACTGAAATAAGTTCATTAGATGAAAACCAACAAAAATTGACAAGAACCACGAAAAGTTCTTGTATTTTAAGATAAAATCTGAGGCTATGAAAGAAAAAACTTCTAGCTCGCTGAAATATGTTCATTTGCTGAAAATCAACAAAACCACGAAAAGTTCTTGTATTTGAAGATAAAATCTTTTTGCTTTGAAGAAGAAAGATCGAGGTGACTGAAATAAGTTCATTAAATGAAAACCAACAAAAATTGACAAGAACCACGAAAAGTTCTTGTATTTTAAGATAAAATCTTGCGCTTTTAAAGAAAAAACTTCTAGCACGCTGAAATATGTTCATTTGCTGAAAACCAACAAAACCACGAAAAGTTCTTGTATTTGAAGATAAAATCTTTTTGCTTTGAAGATGAAAGATCTTGGTGACTGAAATAAGTTCATTGGATGAAAACCAACAAAAATTGACAAGAACCACGAAAAGTTCCTGTATTTTAAGATAAAATCTTGCGCTATGAAAGAAAAAACTTCCAGCTCGCTGAAATATGTTCATTTGCTGAAAATCAACAAAACCACGAAAAGTTCTTGTATTTGAAGATAAAATCTTTTTGCTTTGAAGAAGAAAGATCTCGCTGACTGAAATAAGTTCATTGGATGAAAACCAACAAAAATTGACAAGAAACACGAAAAGTTCTTGTATTTTAAGATAAAATCTGACGCTATTAAAGAAAAAACATCTCGCTCGCTGAAATATGTTCATTTGCTGAAAATCAACAAAACCACGAAAAGTTCTTGTATTTGAAGATAAAATCTTTTTGATTTGAAGAGGAAAGATCGAGGTGACTGAAATAAGTTCATTAAATGAAAACCAACAAAAATTGGCAAGAACCACGAAAAGTTCTTGTATTTTAGGATAAAATCTGATGCTATTAAAGAAAAAACTTCCATCTCGCTGAAATATGTTCATTTGCTGAAAATCAACAAAACCACGAAAAGTTCTTGTCTTTGAAGATAGAATCTTTTTGCTTTGAAGAAGTAAGATCTCGGTGACTGAAATAAGTTCATTGGATGAAAAACAACAAAAATTGACAAGAACCACGAAAAGTTCTTGTATTTTGAGATAAAATCTGACGCTATTAAAGAAAAAACTTCTCCCTCACTGAAATGCGTTCATTTGCTGAAAATCAACAAAACCTCGAAAAGTTCCTGTATTTGAAGATAAAATCTTTTTGCTTTGAAGAAGAAAGATCTAGGTGACTGAAATAAGTTCATCAGATGAAAACCAACAAAAATTGACAAGAACCACGAAAAGTTCTTGTATTTTAGGATAAAATCTGATGCTATTAAAGAAAAAACTTCCAGCTCGCTGAAATATGTTCATTTGCTGAAAATCAACAAAACCACGAAAAGTTCTTGTATTTGAACATAGAATCTTTTTGCTTTGAAGAAGAAAGATCCAGCTGACTGAAATAAGTTCATTGGATGAAAAACAACAAAAATTGACAAGAAGCACGAAAAGTTCTTGTATTTTAAGATAAAATCTGACGCTATTCAAGAAAAAACTTCGCCCTCGCTGAAATATGTTCATTTGCTGAAAATCAACAAAACCACGAAAAGTTCTTGTATTTGAAGATAAAATCTTTTTGCTTTGAAGATGAAAGATCTTGGTGACTGAAATAAGTTCATTGGATGAAAACCAACACAAATTGATAGGAACCACGAAAAGTTCTTGTATTTTAAGATAAAATCTGATGCTATTCAAGAAAAGACTTCTCCCTCGCTGAAATATGTTCATTTGCTGAAAATCAACAAAACCACGAAAAGTTCTTGTATTTGAAGATAAAATCTTTTTGCTTTGAAGATGAAAGATCTTGGTGACTGAAATAAGTTCATTGGATGAAAACCAACACAAATTGATAGGAACCACGAAAAGCTCTTGTATTTTAAGATACAATCTGATGCTATTCAAGAAAAGACTTCTCCCTCGCTGAAATATGTTCATTTGCTGAAAATCAACAAAACCACGAAAAGTTCTTGTATTTGAAGATAAAATCTTTTTGCTTTGAAGAAGAAAGATCTAGGTGACTGAAATAAGTTCATCAGATGAAAACCAACAAAAATTGACAAGAACCACGAAAAGTTCTTGTATTTTAGGATAAAATCTGATGCTATTAAAGAAAAAACTTCCAGCTCGCTGAAATATGTTCATTTGCTGAAAATCAACAAAACCACGAAAAGTTCTTGTATTTGAAGATAGAATCTTTTTGCTTTGAAGAAGAAAGATCCAGCTGACTGAAATAAGTTCATTGGATGAAAAACAACAAAAATTGACAAGAAGCACGAAAAGTTCTTGTATTTTAAGATAAAATCTGACGCTATTCAAGAAAAAACTTCGCCCTCGCTGAAATATGTTCATTTGCTGAAAATCAACAAAACCACGAAAAGTTCTTGTATTTGAAGATAAATTCTTTTTGCTTTGAAGAAGAAAGTTCGAGCTGACTGAAATAAGTTCATTCGATCAACACCAACAAAAATTGACAAGAACCACGAAAAGTTCTTGTATTTTAAGATAAAATCTGACGCTATTAAAGAAAAAACTTGTCCCTCGCTGAAATATGTTCATTTGCTGAAAATCAACAAAACCACGAAAAGTTCTTGTATTTGAAGATAAAATCTTTTTGATTTGAAGAAGAAAGATCCAGCTGACTGAAATAAGTACATTAGATGAAAACCAACAAAAATTGACAAGAACCACGAAAAGTTCTTGTATTTTAGGATAAAATCTGATGCTATTAAAGAAAAAACTTGCAGCGCGCTGAAATATGTTCATTTGCTGAAAATCAACAAAACCACGAAAAGTTCTTGTATTTGAAGATAAAATCTTTTTGATTTGAAGAAGAAAGATCGAGGTGACTGAAATAAGTTCATTAAATGAAAACCAACAAAAATTGACAAGAACCACGAAAAGTTCTTGTATTTTAAGATAAAATCTGACGCTATTAAAGAAAAAACTTCTAGCTCGCTGAAATATGTTCATTTGCTGAAAATCAACAAAACCACGAAAAGTTCTTGTATTTGAAGATAAAATCTTTTTGCTTTGAAGAAGAAAGATCTAGCTGACTGAAATATGTTCATTCGATCAAAACCAACAAAAATTGACAAGAACCACGAAAAGTTCTTGTATTTTAAGATAAAATCTGATGCTATTAAAGAAGAAACTTCCAGCTCGCTGAAATATGTTCATTTGCTGAAAATCAACAAAACCACGAAAAGTTCTTGTATTTGAAGATAGAATCCTTTTGCTTTGAAGGAGAAAGATCCAGCTGACTGAAATAAGTTCATTGGATGAAAAACAACAAAAATTGACAAGAACCACGAAAAGTTCTTGTATTTTAAGTTAAAATCTGAGGCTATTAAAGAAAAAACTTCCAGCTCGCTGAAATATGTTCATTTGCTGAAAATCACCAAAACCACGAAAAGTTCTTGTATTTGAAGATAGAATCTTTTTGCTTTGAAGAAGAAAGATCTAGCTGACTGAAATAAGTTCATTGGATGAAAAACAACAAAAATCAACAAAACCACGAAAAGTTCTTGTATTTAAAGATAAAATCTTTTTGCTTTGAAGATGAAAGATCTTGGTGACTGAAATAAGTTCATTGGATGAAAACCAACACAAATTGATAGGAACCACGAAAAGTTCTTGTATTTTAAGATAAAATCTGACGCGATTCAAGAAAAAACTTCTCCCTCGCTGAAATATGTTCATTTGCTGAAAATCAACAAAACCACGAAAAGTTCTTGTATTTGAAGATAAAATCTTTTTGCTTTGAAGAAGAAAGATCCAGCTGACTGAAATCAGTTCATCAGATGAAAATCAACAAAAATTGACAAGAACCACGAAAAGTTCTTGTATTTTAAGATAAAATCTGACGCTATTAAAGAAAAAATTTCTAGCTCGCTGAAATATGTTCATTTGCTGAAAACCAACAAAACCACGAAAAGTTCTTGTATTTGAAGATAAAATCTTTTTGCTTTGAAGAAGAAAGATCCAGCTGACTGAAATAAGTTCATCAGATGAAAATCAACAAAAATTGACAAGAACCACGAAAAGTTCTTGTATTTTAAGATAAAATCTGACGCTATTAAAGAAAAAAACTTCTTGCTCGCTGAAATATGTTCATTTGCTGAAAATCAACAAAACCACGAAAAGTTCTTGTATTTGAAGATAAATTCTTTTTGCTTTGAAGAAGAAAGTTCGAGCTGACTGAAATAAGTTCATTCGATCAACACCAACAAAAATTGACAAGAACCACGAAAAGTTCTTGTATTTTAAGATAAAATCTGACGCTATTAAAGAAAAAACTTGTCCCTCGCTGAAATATGTTCATTTGCTGAAAATCAACAAAACCACGAAAAGTTCTTGTATTTGAAGATGAAATCTCTTTGCTTTGAAGATGAAAGATCTTGGTGACTGAAATAAGTTCATTGGATGAAAACCAACACAAATTGATAGGAACCACGAAAAGTTCTTGTATTTTAAGATAAAATCTGACGCTATTCAAGAAAAAACTTCTCCCTCGCTGAAATATGTTCATTTGCTGAAAATCAACAAAACCACGAAAAGTTCTTGTATTTGAAGATAAAATCTTTTTGCTTTGAAGAAGAAAGATCGAGGTGACTGAAATCAGTTCATTCAATGAAAACCAACAAAAATTGACAAGAACCACGAAAATTTCTTGTATTTTAAGATAAAATCTTGCGCTATTAAAGAAAAAACTTCTAGCTCGCTGAAATATGTTCATTTGCTGAAAACCAACAAAACCACGAAAAGTTCTTGTATTTGAAGATAAAATCTTTTTGCTTTGAAGAAGAAAGATCCAGCTGACTGAAATAAGTTCATCAGATGAAAATTAACAAAAATTGACAAGAACCACGAAAAGTTCTTGTATTTTAAGATAAAATCTGACGCTATTAAAGAAAAAAACTTCTTGCTCGCTGAAATATGTTCATTTGCTGAAAATCAACAAAACCACGAAAAGTTCTTGTATTTGAAAATAAAATCTTTTTGCTTTGAAGAAGAAAGATCGAGGTGACTGAAATAAGTTCATTTGATGAAAACCAACAAAAATTGACAAGAACCACGAAAAGTTCTTGCATTTTAAGATAAATTATGAGGCTATTAAAGAAAAAACTTCTCCCTCGCTGAAATATGTTCATTTGCTGAAAATCAACAAAACCACGAAAAGTTCTTGTATTTGAAGATAAAATCTTTTTGCTTTGAAGAAGAAAGATCCAGCTGACTGAAATAAGTTCATTGGATGAAAAACAACAAAAATTGACAAGAACCACGAAAAGTTCTTGTATTTTAAGATAAAAAATGACGCTATTCAAGAAAAAACTTCGCCCTCGCTGAAATATGTTCATTTGCTGAAAATCAACAAAACCACGAAAAGTTCTTGTATTTGAAGATAAATTCTTTTTGCTTTGAAGAAGAAAGTTCGAGCTGACTGAAATAAGTTCATTCGATCAACACCAACAAAAATTGACAAGAACCACGAAAAGTTCTTGTATTTTAAGATAAAATCTGACGCTATTAAAGAAAAAACTTGTCCCTCGCTGAAATATGTTCATTTGCTGAAAATCAACAAAACCACGAAAAGTTCTTGTATTTGAAGATAAAATCTTTTTGATTTGAAGAAGAAAGATCCAGCTGACTGAAATAAGTACATTAGATGAAAACCAACAAAAATTGACAAGAACCACGAAAAGTTCTTGTATTTTAGGATAAAATCTGATGCTATTAAAGAAAAAACTTGCAGCGCGCTGAAATATGTTCATTTGCTGAAAATCAACAAAACCACGAAAAGTTCTTGTATTTGAAGATAAAATCTTTTTGATTTGAAGAAGAAAGATCGAGGTGACTGAAATAAGTTCATTAAATGAAAACCAACAAAAATTGACAAGAACCACGAAAAGTTCTTGTATTTTAAGATAAAATCTGACGCTATTAAAGAAAAAACTTCTAGCTCGCTGAAATATGTTCATTTGCTGAAAATCAACAAAACCACGAAAAGTTCTTGTATTTGAAGATAAAATCTTTTTGCTTTGAAGAAGAAAGATCTAGCTGACTGAAATATGTTCATTCGATCAAAACCAACAAAAATTGACAAGAACCACGAAAAGTTCTTGTATTTTAAGATAAAATCTGATGCTATTAAAGAAGAAACTTCCAGCTCGCTGAAATATGTTCATTTGCTGAAAATCAACAAAACCACGAAAAGTTCTTGTATTTGAAGATAGAATCCTTTTGCTTTGAAGGAGAAAGATCCAGCTGACTGAAATAAGTTCATTGGATGAAAAACAACAAAAATTGACAAGAACCACGAAAAGTTCTTGTATTTTAAGTTAAAATCTGAGGCTATTAAAGAAAAAACTTCCAGCTCGCTGAAATATGTTCATTTGCTGAAAATCACCAAAACCACGAAAAGTTCTTGTATTTGAAGATAGAATCTTTTTGCTTTGAAGAAGAAAGATCTAGCTGACTGAAATAAGTTCATTGGATGAAAAACAACAAAAATCAACAAAACCACGAAAAGTTCTTGTATTTAAAGATAAAATCTTTTTGCTTTGAAGATGAAAGATCTTGGTGACTGAAATAAGTTCATTGGATGAAAACCAACACAAATTGATAGGAACCACGAAAAGTTCTTGTATTTTAAGATAAAATCTGACGCGATTCAAGAAAAAACTTCTCCCTCGCTGAAATATGTTCATTTGCTGAAAATCAACAAAACCACGAAAAGTTCTTGTATTTGAAGATAAAATCTTTTTGCTTTGAAGAAGAAAGATCCAGCTGACTGAAATCAGTTCATCAGATGAAAATCAACAAAAATTGACAAGAACCACGAAAAGTTCTTGTATTTTAAGATAAAATCTGACGCTATTAAAGAAAAAATTTCTAGCTCGCTGAAATATGTTCATTTGCTGAAAACCAACAAAACCACGAAAAGTTCTTGTATTTGAAGATAAAATCTTTTTGCTTTGAAGAAGAAAGATCCAGCTGACTGAAATAAGTTCATCAGATGAAAATCAACAAAAATTGACAAGAACCACGAAAAGTTCTTGTATTTTAAGATAAAATCTGACGCTATTAAAGAAAAAAACTTCTTGCTCGCTGAAATATGTTCATTTGCTGAAAATCAACAAAACCACGAAAAGTTCTTGTATTTGAAGATAAATTCTTTTTGCTTTGAAGAAGAAAGTTCGAGCTGACTGAAATAAGTTCATTCGATCAACACCAACAAAAATTGACAAGAACCACGAAAAGTTCTTGTATTTTAAGATAAAATCTGACGCTATTAAAGAAAAAACTTGTCCCTCGCTGAAATATGTTCATTTGCTGAAAATCAACAAAACCACGAAAAGTTCTTGTATTTGAAGATGAAATCTCTTTGCTTTGAAGATGAAAGATCTTGGTGACTGAAATAAGTTCATTGGATGAAAACCAACACAAATTGATAGGAACCACGAAAAGTTCTTGTATTTTAAGATAAAATCTGACGCTATTCAAGAAAAAACTTCTCCCTCGCTGAAATATGTTCATTTGCTGAAAATCAACAAAACCACGAAAAGTTCTTGTATTTGAAGATAAAATCTTTTTGCTTTGAAGAAGAAAGATCGAGGTGACTGAAATCAGTTCATTCAATGAAAACCAACAAAAATTGACAAGAACCACGAAAATTTCTTGTATTTTAAGATAAAATCTTGCGCTATTAAAGAAAAAACTTCTAGCTCGCTGAAATATGTTCATTTGCTGAAAACCAACAAAACCACGAAAAGTTCTTGTATTTGAAGATAAAATCTTTTTGCTTTGAAGAAGAAAGATCCAGCTGACTGAAATAAGTTCATCAGATGAAAATTAACAAAAATTGACAAGAACCACGAAAAGTTCTTGTATTTTAAGATAAAATCTGACGCTATTAAAGAAAAAAACTTCTTGCTCGCTGAAATATGTTCATTTGCTGAAAATCAACAAAACCACGAAAAGTTCTTGTATTTGAAAATAAAATCTTTTTGCTTTGAAGAAGAAAGATCGAGGTGACTGAAATAAGTTCATTTGATGAAAACCAACAAAAATTGACAAGAACCACGAAAAGTTCTTGCATTTTAAGATAAATTATGAGGCTATTAAAGAAAAAACTTCTCCCTCGCTGAAATATGTTCATTTGCTGAAAATCAACAAAACCACGAAAAGTTCTTGTATTTGAAGATAAAATCTTTTTGCTTTGAAGAAGAAAGATCCAGCTGACTGAAATAAGTTCATTGGATGAAAAACAACAAAAATTGACAAGAACCACGAAAAGTTCTTGTATTTTAAGATAAAAAATGACGCTATTAAAGAAAAAACTTCTCCCTCGCTGAAATATGTTCATTTGCTGAAAATCAACAAAACCACGAAAAGTTCTTCTATTTGAAGATAAAATCTTTTTGCTTTGAAGAAGAAAGATCTCGCTGACTGAAATAAGTTCATTAGATGAAAACCAACAAAAATTGACAAGAACCACGAAAAGTTCTTGTATTTTAAGATAAAATCTGACGCTATTGAAGAAAAAACTTCTCGCTCGCTGAAATATGTTCATTTGCTGAAAACCAACAAAACCACGAAAAGTTCTTGTATTTGAAGATAAAATCTTTTTGCTTTGAAGAAGAAAGATCGAGGCGACTGAAATAAGTTCATTCCATTAAAATCAACAAAAATTGACAAGAACCACGAAAAGTTCTTGTATTTTAAGATAAAATCTGACGCTATTCAAGAAAAAACTTCTTGCTCGCTGAAATATGTTCATTTGCTGAAAATCAACAAAACCACGAAAAGTTCTTGTATTTGAAAATAAAATCTTTTTGCTTTGAAGAAGAAAGATCGAGGTGACTGTAATAAGTTCATTCGATCAAAACCAACAAAAATTGACAAGAACCACGAAAAGTTCTTGTATTTTAAGATAAAATCTGAGGCTATTAAAGAAAAAACTTCTAGCTCGCTGAAATATGTTCATTTGCTGAAAATCAACAAAACCACGAAAAGTTCTTGTATTTGAAGATAAAATCTTTTTGCTTTGAAGAAGAAAGATCGAGGTGACTGAAATAAGTTCATTAGATGAAAACCAACAAAAATTGACAAGAACCACGAAAAGTTCTTGTATTTTAAGATAAAATCTTGCGCTGTTAAAGAAAAAACTTCCAGCTCGCTGAAATATGTTCATTTGCTGAAAATCAACAAAACCACGAAAGGTTCTTGTATTTGAAGATAGATTCGTTTTGCTTTGAAGAAGAAAGATCCAGCTGACTGAAATAAGTTCATTGGATGAAAAACAACAAAAATTGACAAGAACCACGAAAAGTTCTTGTATTTTAAGATAAAATCTGACGCTATTAAAGAAAAAACTTCTCCCTCGCTGAAATATGTTCATTTGCTGAAAATCAACAAAACCACGAAAAGTTCTTGTATTTGAAGATAAAATCTTTTTGCTTTGAAGAAGAAAGATCTCGCTGACTGAAATAAGTTCATTCGATGAAAACCAACAAAAATTGACAAGAACCACGAAAAGTTCTTGTATTTTAAGATAAAATCTGACGCTATTGAAGAAAAAACTTCTCGCTCGCTGAAATATGTTCATTTGCTGAAAACCAACAAAACCATGAAAAGTTCTTGTATTTGAAGATAAAATCTTTTTGCTTCGAAGAAGAAAGATCGAGGCGACTGAAATAAGTTCATTCCATTAAAATCAACAAAAATTGACAAGAACCACGAAAAGTTCTTGTATTTTAAGATAAAATCTGACGCTATTAAAGAAAAAACTTCTTGCTCGCTGAAATATGTTCATTTGCTGAAAATCAACAAAACCACGAAAAGTTCTTGTATTTGAAAATAAAATCTTTTTGCTTTGAAGAAGAAAGATCGAGGTGACTGAAATAAGTTCATGAGATGAAAACCAACAAAAATTGACAAGAACCACGAAAAGTTCTTGTATTTTAAGATAAAATCTGAGGCTATTGAAGAAAAAACTTCTAGCTCGCTGAAATATGTTCATTTGCTGAAAATCAACAAAACCACGAAAAGTTCTTGTATTTGAAGATAAAATCTTTTTGCTTTGAAGAAGAAAGATCGAGGTGACTGAAACAAGTTCATTAGATGAAAACCAACAAAAATTGACAAGAACCACGAAAAGTTCTTGTATTTTAAGATAAAATCTGAGGCTATGAAAGAAAAAACTTCTCGCTCGCTGCAATATGTTCATTTGCTGAAAATCAACAAAACCACGAAAAGTTCTTGTATTTGAAGATAAAATCTTTTTGCTTTGAAGAAGAAAGATCGAGGTGACTGAAATAAGTTCATTAGATGAAAACCAACAAAAATTGACAAGAACCACGAAAAGTTCTTGTATTTTAAGATAAAATCTTGCGCTGTTAAAGAAAAAACTTCCAGCTCGCTGAAATATGTTCATTTGCTGAAAATCAACAAAACCACGAAAGGTTCTTGTATTTGAAGATAGATTCGTTTTGCTTTGAAGAAGAAAGATCCAGCTGACTGAAATAAGTTCATTGGATGAAAAACAACAAAAATTGACAAGAACCACGAAAAGTTCTTGTATTTTAAGATAAAATCTGACGCTATTAAAGAAAAAACTTCTCCCTCGCTGAAATATGTTCATTTGCTGAAAATCAACAAAACCACGAAAAGTTCTTGTATTTGAAGATAAAATCTTTTTGCTTTGAAGAAAAAAGATATCGCTGACTGAAATAAGTTCATTCGATCAAAACCAACAAAAATTGACAAGAACCATGAAAAGTTCTTGTATTTTAAGATAAAATCTGATGCTATCAAAGAAAAAACTTCTCGCTCGCTGAAATATGTTCATTTGCTGAAAATCAACAAAGCCACGAAAAGTTCTTGTGTTTGAAGATAAAATCTTTTTGCTTTGAAGAAGAAAGATCCAGCTGACTGAAATAAGTTCATGAGATGAAAACCAACAAAAATTGACAAGAACCACGAAAAGTTCTTGTATTTTAAGATAAAATCTGAGGCTATTGAAGAAAAAACTTCCAGCTCGCTGAAATATGTTCATTTGCTAAAAATCAACAAAGCCACGAAAAGTTCTTCTATTTGAAGTTAAAATCTTTTTGCTTTGAAGAAGAAAGATCGAGGTGACTGAAATAAGTTCATGAAATGAAAACCAACAAAAATTGACAAGAACCACGAAAAGTTCTTGTATTTAAAGATAAAATCTGACGCTATTAAAGAAAAAAACTTCTTGCTCGCTGAAATATGTTCATTTGCTGAAAATCAACAAAACCACGAAAAGTTCTTGTATTTGAAAATAAAATCTTTTTGCTTTGAAGAAGAAAGTTCGAGCTGACTGAAATAAGTTCATTCGATCAACACCAACAAAAATTGACAAGAACCACGAAAAGTTCTTGTATTTTAAGATAAAATCTGACGCTATTAAAGAAAAAACTTGTCCCTCGCTGAAATATGTTCATTTGCTGAAAATCAACAAAACCACGAAAAGTTCTTGTATTTGAAGATAAAATCTTTTTGCTTTGAAGAAGAAAGATCCAGCTGACTGAAATAAGTTCATTAGATGAAAACCAACAAAAATTGACAAGAACCACGAAAAGTTCTTGTATTTTAGGATAAAATCTGATGCTATTAAAGAAAAAACTTCCAGCTCGCTGAAATATGTTCATTTGCTGAAAATCAACAAAACCACGAAAAGTTCTTGTATTTGAACATAGAATCTTTTTGCTTTGAAGAAGAAAGATCCAGCTGACTGAAATAAGTTCATTGGATGAAAAACAACAAAAATTGACAAGAAGCACGAAAAGTTCTTGTATTTTAAGATAAAATCTGACGCTATTCAAGAAAAAACTTCGCCCTCGCTGAAATATGTTCATTTGCTGAAAATCAACAAAACCACGAAAAGTTCTTGTATTTGAAGATGAAATCTTTTTGCTTTGAAGATGAAAGATCTTGGTGACTGAAATAAGTTCATTGGATGAAAACCAACACAAATTGATAGGAACCACGAAAAGTTCTTGTATTTTAAGATAAAATCTGACGCGATTCAAGAAAAAACTTCTCCCTCGCTGAAATATGTTCATTTGCTGAAAATCAACAAAACCACGAAAAGTTCTTGTATTTGAAGATAAAATCTTTTTGCTTTGAAGAAGAAAGATCCAGCTGACTGAAATAAGTTCATCAGATGAAAATCAACAAAAATTGACAAGAACCACGAAAAGTTCTTGTATTTTAAGATAAAATCTGACGCTATTAAAGAAAAAAACTTCTTGCTCGCTGAAATATGTTCATTTGCTGAAAATCAACAAAACCACGAAAAGTTCTTGTATTTGAAAATAAAATCTTTTTGCTTTGAAGAAGAAAGATCGAGGTGACTGAAATAAGTTCATTTGATGAAAACCAACAAAAATTGACAAGAACCACGAAAAGTTCTTGCATTTTAAGATAAATTATGAGGCTATTAAAGAAAAAACTTCTCCCTCGCTGAAATATGTTCATTTGCTGAAAATCAAGAAAACCACGAAAAGTTCTTGTATTTGAAGATAAAATCTTTTTGCTTTGAAGAAGAAAGATCTCGCTGACTGAAATAAGTTCATTAGATGAAAACCAACAAAAATTGACAAGAACCACGAAAAGTTCTTGTATTTTAGGATAAAATCTGATGCTATTAAAGAAAAAACTTCCAGCTCGCTGAAATATGTTCATTTGCTGAAAATCAACAAAACCACGAAAAGTTCTTGTATTTGAACATAGAATCTTTTTGCTTTGAAGAAGAAAGATCCAGCTGACTGAAATAAGTTCATTGGATGAAAAACAACAAAAATTGACAAGAAGCACGAAAAGTTCTTGTATTTTAAGATAAAATCTGACGCCATTCAAGAAAAAACTTCGCCCTCGCTGAAATATGTTCATTTGCTGAAAATCAACAAAACCACGAAAAGTTCTTGTATTTGAAGATGAAATCTTTTTGCTTTGAAGATGAAAGATCTTGGTGACTGAAATAAGTTCATTGGATGAAAACCAACACAAATTGATAGGAACCACGAAAAGTTCTTGTATTTTAAGATAAAATCTGACGCGATTCAAGAAAAAACTTCTCCCTCGCTGAAATATGTTCATTTGCTGAAAATCAACAAAACCACGAAAAGTTCTTGTATTTGAAGATAAAATCTTTTTGCTTTGAAGAAGAAAGATCCAGCTGACTGAAATAAGTTCATCAGATGAAAATCAACAAAAATTGACAAGAACCACGAAAAGTTCTTGTATTTTAAGATAAAATCTGACGCTATTAAAGAAAAAAACTTCTTGCTCGCTGAAATATGTTCATTTGCTGAAAATCAACAAAACCACGAAAAGTTCTTGTATTTGAAAATAAAATCTTTTTGCTTTGAAGAAGAAAGATCGAGGTGACTGAAATAAGTTCATTTGATGAAAACCAACAAAAATTGACAAGAACCACGAAAAGTTCTTGCATTTTAAGATAAATTATGAGGCTATTAAAGAAAAAACTTCTCCCTCGCTGAAATATGTTCATTTGCTGAAAATCAAGAAAACCACGAAAAGTTCTTGTATTTGAAGATAAAATCTTTTTGCTTTGAAGAAGAAAGATCTCGCTGACTGAAATAAGTTCATTAGATGAAAACCAACAAAAATTGACAAGAACCACGAAAAGTTCTTGTATGTTAGGATAAAATCTGATGCTATTAAAGAAAAAACTTTTCGCTCGCTGAAATATGTTCATTTGCTGAAAATCAACAAAACCACGAAAAGTTCTTGTATTTGAAGTTAAAATCTTTTTGCTTTGAAGAACAAAGATCGAGGTGACTGAAATAAGTTCATGAAATGAAAACCAACAAAAATTGACAAGAACCACGAAAAGTTCTTGTATTTTAAGATAAAATCTTGCGCTGTTAAAGAAAAAACTTCCAGCTCGCTGAAATATGTTCATTTGCTGAAAATCAACAAAACCACGAAAGGTTCTTGTATTTGAAGATAGATTCTTTTTGCTTTGAAGAAGAAAGATCCAGCTGACTGAAATAAGTTCATTGGATGAAAAACAACAAAAATTGACAAGAACCACGAAAAGTTCTTGTATTTTAAGATAAAAAATGACGCTATTAAAGAAAAAACTTCTCCCTCGCTGAAATATGTTCATTTGCTGAAAATCAACAAAACCACGAAAAGTTCTTGTATTTGAAGATAAAATCTTTTTGCTTTGAAGAAGAAAGATCGAGGCGACTGAAATAAGTTCATTCCATTAAAATCAACAAAAATTGACAAGAACCACGAAAAGTTCTTGTATTTTAAGATAAAATCTGACGCTATTCAAGAAAAAACTTCTTGCTCGCTGAAATATGTTCATTTGCTGAAAATCAACAAAACCACGAAAAGTTCTTGTATTTGAAAATAAAATCTTTTTGCTTTGAAGAAGAAAGATCGAGGTGACTGTAATAAGTTCATTCGATCAAAACCAACAAAAATTGACAAGAACCACGAAAAGTTCTTGTATTTTAAGATAAAATCTGAGGCTATTAAAGAAAAAACTTCTCGCTCGCTGAAATATGTTCATTTGCTGAAAATCAACAAAACCACGAAAAGTTCTTGTATTTGAAGATAAAATCTTTTTGCTTTGAAGAAGAAAGATCGAGGTGACTGAAATAAGTTCATTAGATGAAAACCAACAAAAATTGACAAGAACCACGAAAAGTTCTTGTATTTTAAGATAAAATCTTGCGCTATTAAAGAAAAAACTTCCAGCTCGCTGAAATATGTTCATTTGCTGAAAATCAACAAAACCACGAAAGGTTCTTGTATTTGCAGATAGATTCGTTTTGCTTTGAAGAAGAAAGATCCAGCTGACTGAAATAAGTTCATTGGATGAAAAACAACAAAAATTGACAAGAACCACGAAAAGTTCTTGTATTTTAAGATAAAATCTGACGCTATTAAAGAAAAAACTTCTCCCTCGCTGAAATATGTTCATTTGCTGAAAATCAACAAAACCACGAAAAGTTCTTATATTTGAAGATAAAATCTTTTTGCTTTGAAGAAGAAAGATCTCGCTGACTGAAATAAGTTCATTAGATGAAAACCAACAAAAATTGACAAGAACCACGAAAAGTTCTTGTATTTTAAGATAAAATCTGACGCTATTGAAGAAAAAACTTCTCGCTCGCTGAAATATGTTCATTTGCTGAAAACCAACAAAACCATGAAAAGTTCTTGTATTTGAAGATAAAATCTTTTTGCTTCGAAGAAGAAAGATCGAGGCGACTGAAATAAGTTCATTCCATTAAAATCAACAAAAATTGACCAGAACCACGAAAAGTTCTTGTATTTTAAGATAAAATCTGACGCTATTAAAGAAAAAACTTCTTGCTCGCTGAAATATGTTCATTTGCTGAAAATCAACAAAACCACGAAAAGTTCTTGTATTTGAAAATGAAATCTTTTTGCTTTGAAGAAGAAAGATCGAGGTGACTGAAATAAGTTCATTAGATGAAAACCAACAAAAATTGACAAGAACCACGAAAAGTTCTTGTATTTTAAGATAAAATCTGAGGCTATGAAAGAAAAAACTTCTCGCTCGCTGCAATATGTTCATTTGCTGAAAATCAACAAAACCACGAAAAGTTCTTGTATTTGAAGATAAAATCTTTTTGCTTTGAAGAAGAAAGATCGAGGTGACTGAAATAAGTTCATGAAATGAAAACCAACAAAAATTGACAAGAACCACGAAAAGTTCTTGTATTTTAAGATAAAATAATGCGCTATTAAAGAAAAAACTTCTAGCTCGCTGAAATATGTTCATTTGCTGAAAACCAACAAAACCACGAAAAGTTCTTGTATTTGAAGATAAAATCTTTTTGCTTTGAAGAAGAAAGATCGAGGTGACTGAAATAAGTTCATTTGATGAAAACCAACAAAAATTGACAAGAACCACGAAAAGTTCTTGCATTTTAAGATAAATTATGAGGCTATTAAAGAAAAAACTTCTCCCTCGCTGAAATATGTTCATTTGCTGAAAATCAAGAAAACCACGAAAAGTTCTTGTATTTGAAGATAAAATCTTTTTGCTTTGAAGAAGAAAGATCTCGCTGACTGAAATAAGTTCATTAGATGAAAACCAACAAAAATTGACAAGAACCACGAAAAGTTCTTGTATGTTAGGATAAAATCTGATGCTATTAAAGAAAAAACTTTTCGCTCGCTGAAATATGTTCATTTGCTGAAAATCAACAAAACCACGAAAAGTTCTTGTATTTGAAGTTAAAATCTTTTTGCTTTGAAGTACTAAGATCGAGGTGACTGAAATAAGTTCATGAAATGAAAACCAACAAAAATTGACAAGAACCACGAAAAGTTCTTGTATTTTAAGATAAAATCTTGCGCTGTTAAAGAAAAAACTTCCAGCTCGCTGAAATATGTTCATTTGCTGAAAATCAACAAAACCACGAAAGGTTCTTGTATTTGAAGATAGATTCTTTTTGCTTTGAAGAAGAAAGATCCAGCTGACTGAAATAAGTTCATTGGATGAAAAACAACAAAAATTGACAAGAACCACGAAAAGTTCTTGTATTTTAAGATAAAAAATGACGCTATTAAAGAAAAAACTTCTCCCTCGCTGAAATATGTTCATTTGCTAAAAATCAACAAAACCACGAAAAGTTCTTGTATTTGAAGATAAAATCTTTTTGCTTTGAAGAAAGATCGAGGCGACTGAAATAAGTTCATTCCATTAAAATCAACAAAAATTGACAAGAACCACGAAAAGTTCTTGTATTTTAAGATAAAATCTGACGCTATTCAAGAAAAAACTTCTTGCTCGCTGAAATATGTTCATTTGCTGAAAATCAACAAAACCACGAAAAGTTCTTGTATTTGAAAATAAAATCTTTTTGCTTTGAAGAAGAAAGATCGAGGTGACTGTAATAAGTTCATTCGATCAAAACCAACAAAAATTGACAAGAACCACGAAAAGTTCTTGTATTTTAAGATAAAATCTGAGGCTATTAAAGAAAAAACTTCTCGCTCGCTGAAATATGTTCATTTGCTGAAAATCAACAAAACCACGAAAAGTTCTTGTATTTGAAGATAAAATCTTTTTGCTTTGAAGAAGAAAGATCGAGGTGACTGAAATAAGTTCATTAGATGAAAACCAACAAAAATTGACAAGAACCACGAAAAGTTCTTGTATTTTAAGATAAAATCTTGCGCTATTAAAGAAAAAACTTCCAGCTCGCTGAAATATGTTCATTTGCTGAAAATCAACAAAACCACGAAAGGTTCTTGTATTTGCAGATAGATTCGTTTTGCTTTGAAGAAGAAAGATCCAGCTGACTGAAATAAGTTCATTGGATGAAAAACAACAAAAATTGACAAGAACCACGAAAAGTTCTTGTATTTTAAGATAAAATCTGACGCTATTAAAGAAAAAACTTCTCCCTCGCTGAAATATGTTCATTTGCTGAAAATCAACAAAACCACGAAAAGTTCTTATATTTGAAGATAATATCTTTTTGCTTTGAAGAAGAAAGATCTCGCTGACTGAAATAAGTTCATTAGATGAAAACCAACAAAAATTGACAAGAACCACGAAAAGTTCTTGTATTTTAAGATAAAATCTGACGCTATTGAAGAAAAAACTTCTCGCTCGCTGAAATATGTTCATTTGCTGAAAACCAACAAAACCATGAAAAGTTCTTGTATTTGAAGATAAAATCTTTTTGCTTCGAAGAAGAAAGATCGAGGCGACTGAAATAAGTTCATTCCATTAAAATCAACAAAAATTGACCAGAACCACGAAAAGTTCTTGTATTTTAAGATAAAATCTGACGCTATTAAAGAAAAAACTTCTTGCTCGCTGAAATATGTTCATTTGCTGAAAATCAACAAAACCACGAAAAGTTCTTGTATTTGAAAATAAAATCTTTTTGCTTTGAAGAAGAATGATCTCGCTGACTGAAATAAGTTCATTAGATGAAAACCAACAAAAATTGACAAGAACCACGAAAAGTTCTTGTATTTTAAGATAAAATCTGAGGCTATGAAAGAAAAAACTTCTCGCTCGCTGCAATATGTTCATTTGCTGAAAATCAACAAAACCACGAAAAGTTCTTGTATTTGAAGATAAAATCTTTTTGCTTTGAAGAAGAAAGATCGAGGTGACTGAAATAAGTTCATTAAATGAAAACCAACAAAAATTGACAAGAACCACGAAAAGTTCTTGTATTTTAAGATAAAATAATGCGCTATTAAAGAAAAAACTTCTAGCTCGCTGAAATATGTTCATTTGCTGAAAACCAACAAAACCACGAAAAGTTCTTGTATTTGAAGATAAAATCTTTTTGCTTTGAAGATGAAAGATCTTGGTGACTCAAATAAGTTCATTCGATGAAAACCAACAAAAATTGACAAGAACCACGAAAAGTTCTTGTATTTTAAGATAAATCTTGCGCTATGAAAGAAAAAACTTCCAGCTCGCTGAAATATGTTCATTTGCTGAAAATCAACAAAACCACGAAAAGTTCTTGTATTTGAAGATAAAATCTTTTTGCTTTGAGGAAGAAAGATCTCGCTGACTGAAATAAGTTCATTCGATCAAAACCAACAAAAATTGACAAGAACCATGAAAAGTTCTTGTATTTTAAGATAAAATCTTGCGCTATTAAAGAAAAAACTTCTAGCTCGCTGAAATATGTTCATTTGCTGAAAACCAACAAAACCACGAAAAGTTCTTGTATTTGAAGATAAAATCTTTTTGCTTTGAAGAAGAAAGATCGAGGTGACTGTAATAAGTTCATTCGATCAAAACCAACAAAAATTGACAAGAACCACGAAAAGTTCTTGTATTTTAAGATAAAATCTGAGGCTATTAAAGAAAAAACTTCCAGCTCGCTGAAATATGTTCATTTGCTGAAAATCAACAAAACCACGAAAAGTTCTTGTATTTGAAGATAAAATCTTTTTGCTTTGAAGAAGAAAGATCGAGGTGACTGAAATAAGTTCATTAGATGAAAACCAACAAAAATTGACAAGAACCACGAAAAGTTCTTGTATTTTAAGATAAAATCTTGCGCTGTTAAAGAAAAAACTTCCAGCTCGCTGAAATATGTTCATTTGCTGAAAATCAACAAAACCACGAAAGGTTCTTGTATTTGAAGATAGATTCGTTTTGCTTTGAAGAAGAAAGATCCAGCTGACTGAAATAAGTTCATTGGATGAAAAACAACAAAAATTGACAAGAACCACGAAAAGTTCTTGTATTTTAAGATAAAATCTGACGCTATTAAAGAAAAAACTTCTCCCTCGCTGAAATATGTTCATTTGCTGAAAATCAACAAAACCAAGAAAAGTTCTTGTATTTTAAGATAAAATAATGCGCTATTAAAGAAAAAACTTCTAGCTCGCTGAAATATGTTCATTTGCTGAAAACCAACAAAACCACGAAAAGTTCTTGTATTTGAAGATAAAATCTTTTTGCTTTGAAGAAGAAAGATCTCGCTGACTGAAATAAGTTCATTCGATCAAAACCAACAAAAATTGACAAGAACCATGAAAAGTTCTTGTATTTTAAGATAAAATCTGACGCTATTAAAGAAAAAACTTCTCGCTCGCTGAAATATGTTCATTTGCTGAAAATCAACAAAACCACGAAAAGTTCTTCTATTTGAAGTTAAAATCTTTTTGCTTTGAAGAAGAAAGATCGAGGTGACTGAAATAAGTTCATGAAATGAAAACCAACAAAAATTGACAAGAACCACGAAAAGTTCTTGTATTTAAAGATAAAATCTGACGCTATTAAAGAAAAAACTTCTCGCTCGCTGAAATATGTTCATTTGCTGAAAATCAACAAAACCACGAAAAGTTCTTGTATTTGAAGATAAAATCTTTTTGCTTTGAAGAAGAAAGATCTAGCTGACTGAAATAAGTTCATTAGATGAAAACCAACAAAAATTGACAAGATCCACGAAAAGTTCTTGTATTTTAGGATAAAATCTGATGCTATTAAAGAAAAAACTTCCAGCTCGCTGAAATATGTTCATTTGCTGAGAATCAACAAAACCACGAAAAGTTCTTGTATTTGAAGATAGAATCTTTTTGCTTTGAAGAAGTAAGATCTAGGTGACTGAAATAAGTTCATTGGATGAAAAACAGCAAAAATTGACAAGAACCACGAAAAGTTCTTGTATTTTAAGATAAAATCTGACGCTATTAAAGAAAAAACTTCTCCCTCGCTGAAATGTGTTCATTTGCTGAAAATCAACAAAACCTCGAAAATTTCCTGTATTTGAAGATAAAATCTTTTTGCTTTGAAGAAGAAAGATCTAGGTGACTGAAATAAGTTCATCAGATGAAAACCAACAAAAATTGACAAGAACCACGAAAAGTTCTTGCATTTTAGGATAAAATCTGATGCTATTAAAGAAAAAACTTCCAGCTCGCTGAAATATGTTCATTTGCTGAAAATCAACCAAACCACGAAAAGTTCTTGTATTTGAAGATAAAATCTTTTTGCTTTGAAGAAGAAAGATCCAGCTGACTGAAATAAGTTCATTGGATGAAAAACAACAAAAATTGACAAGAAGCACGAAAAGTTCTTGTATTTTAAGATAAAATCTGACGCTATTCAAGAAAAAACTTCGCCCTCGCTGAAATATGTTCATTTGCTGAAAACCAACAAAACCATGAAAAGTTCTTGTATTTGAAGATAAAATCTTTTTGCTTCGAAGAAGAAAGATCGAGGCGACTGAAATAAGTTCATTCCATTAAAATCAACAAAAATTGACCAGAACCACGAAAAGTTCTTGTATTTTAAGATAAAATCTGACGCTATTAAAGAAAAAACTTCTTGCTCGCTGAAATATGTTCATTTGCTGAAAATCAACAAAACCACGAAAAGTTCTTGTATTTGAAAATAAAATCTTTTTGCTTTGAAGAAGAAAGATCGAGGTGACTGAAATAAGTTCATGAGATGAAAACCAACAAAAATTGACAAGAACCACTAAAAGTTCTTGTATTTTAAGATAAAATCTGAGGCTATTAAAGAAAAAACTTCCAGCTCGCTGAAATATGTTCATTTGCTGAAAACCAACAAAACCATGAAAAGTTCTTGTATTTGAAGATAAAATCTTTTTGCTTTGAAGAAGTAAGATCTAGGTGACTGAAATAAGTTCATTGGATGAAAAACAGCAAAAATTGACAAGAACCACGAAAAGTTCTTGTATTTTAAGATAAAATCTGACGCTATTAAAGAAAAAACTTCTCCCTCGCTGAAATGTGTTCATTTGCTGAAAATCAACAAAACCTCGAAAATTTCCTGTATTTGAAGATAAAATCTTTTTGCTTTGAAGAAGAAAGATCTAGGTGACTGAAATAAGTTCATCAGATGAAAACCAACAAAAATTGACAAGAACCACGAAAAGTTCTTGTATTTTAGGATAAAATCTGATGCTATTAAAGAAAAAACTTCCAGCTCGCTGAAATATGTTCATTTGCTGAAAATCAACAAAACCACGAAAAGTTCTTGTATTTGAAGATAGAATCTTTTTGCTTTGAAGAAGAAAGATCCAGCTGACTGAAATAAGTTCATTGGATGAAAAACAACAAAAATTGACAAGAAGCACGGAAAGTTCTTGTATTTTAAGATAAAATCTGACGCTATTGAAGAAAAAACTTCTCGCTCGCTGCAATATGTTCATTTGCTGAAAATCAACAAAACCACGAAAAGTTCTTGTATTTGAAGATAAAATCTTTTTGCTTTGAAGAAGAAAGATCGAGGTGACTGAAATAAGTTCATTAAATGAAAACCAACAAAAATTGACAAGAACCACGAAAAGTTCTTGTATTTTAAGATAAAATAATGCGCTATTAAAGAAAAAACTTCTAGCTCGCTGAAATATGTTCATTTGCTGAAAACCAACAAAACCACGAAAAGTTCTTGTATTTGAAGATAAAATCTTTTTGCTTTGAAGATGAAAGATCTTGGTGACTCAAATAAGTTCATTCGATGAAAACCAACAAAAATTGACAAGAACCACGAAAAGTTCTTGTATTTTAAGATAAATCTTGCGCTATGAAAGAAAAAACTTCCAGCTCGCTGAAATATGTTCATTTGCTGAAAATCAACAAAACCACGAAAAGTTCTTGTATTTGAAGATAAAATCTTTTTGCTTTGAGGAAGAAAGATCTCGCTGACTGAAATAAGTTCATTCGATCAAAACCAACAAAAATTGACAAGAACCATGAAAAGTTCTTGTATTTTAAGATAAAATCTTGCGCTATTAAAGAAAAAACTTCTAGCTCGCTGAAATATGTTCATTTGCTGAAAACCAACAAAACCACGAAAAGTTCTTGTATTTGAAGATAAAATCTTTTTGCTTTGAAGAAGAAAGATCGAGGTGACTGTAATAAGTTCATTCGATCAAAACCAACAAAAATTGACAAGAACCACGAAAAGTTCTTGTATTTTAAGATAAAATCTGAGGCTATTAAAGAAAAAACTTCTAGCTCGCTGAAATATGTTCATTTGCTGAAAATCAACAAAACCACGAAAAGTTCTTGTATTTGAAGATAAAATCTTTTTGCTTTGAAGAAGAAAGATCGAGGTGACTGAAATAAGTTCATTAGATGAAAACCAACAAAAATTGACAAGAACCACGAAAAGTTCTTGTATTTTAAGATAAAATCTTGCGCTGTTAAAGAAAAAACTTCCAGCTCGCTGAAATATGTTCATTTGCTGAAAATCAACAAAACCACGAAAGGTTCTTGTATTTGAAGATAGATTCGTTTTGCTTTGAAGAAGAAAGATCCAGCTGACTGAAATAAGTTCATTGGATGAAAAACAACAAAAATTGACAAGAACCACGAAAAGTTCTTGTATTTTAAGATAAAATCTGACGCTATTAAAGAAAAAACTTCTCCCTCGCTGAAATATGTTCATTTGCTGAAAATCAACAAAACCAAGAAAAGTTCTTGTATTTTAAGATAAAATAATGCGCTATTAAAGAAAAAACTTCTAGCTCGCTGAAATATGTTCATTTGCTGAAAACCAACAAAACCACGAAAAGTTCTTGTATTTGAAGATAAAATCTTTTTGCTTTGAAGAAGAAAGATCTCGCTGACTGAAATAAGTTCATTCGATCAAAACCAACAAAAATTGACAAGAACCATGAAAAGTTCTTGTATTTTAAGATAAAATCTGACGCTATTAAAGAAAAAACTTCTCGCTCGCTGAAATATGTTCATTTGCTGAAAATCAACAAAACCACGAAAAGTTCTTCTATTTGAAGTTAAAATCTTTTTGCTTTGAAGAAGAAAGATCGAGGTGACTGAAATAAGTTCATGAAATGAAAACCAACAAAAATTGACAAGAACCACGAAAAGTTCTTGTATTTAAAGATAAAATCTGACGCTATTAAAGAAAAAACTTCTCGCTCGCTGAAATATGTTCATTTGCTGAAAATCAACAAAACCACGAAAAGTTCTTGTATTTGAAGATAAAATCTTTTTGCTTTGAAGAAGAAAGATCTAGCTGACTGAAATAAGTTCATTAGATGAAAACCAACAAAAATTGACAAGATCCACGAAAAGTTCTTGTATTTTAGGATAAAATCTGATGCTATTAAAGAAAAAACTTCCAGCTCGCTGAAATATGTTCATTTGCTGAGAATCAACAAAACCACGAAAAGTTCTTGTATTTGAAGATAGAATCTTTTTGCTTTGAAGAAGTAAGATCTAGGTGACTGAAATAAGTTCATTGGATGAAAAACAGCAAAAATTGACAAGAACCACGAAAAGTTCTTGTATTTTAAGATAAAATCTGACGCTATTAAAGAAAAAACTTCTCCCTCGCTGAAATGTGTTCATTTGCTGAAAATCAACAAAACCTCGAAAATTTCCTGTATTTGAAGATAAAATCTTTTTGCTTTGAAGAAGAAAGATCTAGGTGACTGAAATAAGTTCATCAGATGAAAACCAACAAAAATTGACAAGAACCACGAAAAGTTCTTGCATTTTAGGATAAAATCTGATGCTATTAAAGAAAAAACTTCCAGCTCGCTGAAATATGTTCATTTGCTGAAAATCAACCAAACCACGAAAAGTTCTTGTATTTGAAGATAAAATCTTTTTGCTTTGAAGAAGAAAGATCCAGCTGACTGAAATAAGTTCATTGGATGAAAAACAACAAAAATTGACAAGAAGCACGAAAAGTTCTTGTATTTTAAGATAAAATCTGACGCTATTCAAGAAAAAACTTCGCCCTCGCTGAAATATGTTCATTTGCTGAAAACCAACAAAACCATGAAAAGTTCTTGTATTTGAAGATAAAATCTTTTTGCTTCGAAGAAGAAAGATCGAGGCGACTGAAATAAGTTCATTCCATTAAAATCAACAAAAATTGACCAGAACCACGAAAAGTTCTTGTATTTTAAGATAAAATCTGACGCTATTAAAGAAAAAACTTCTTGCTCGCTGAAATATGTTCATTTGCTGAAAATCAACAAAACCACGAAAAGTTCTTGTATTTGAAAATAAAATCTTTTTGCTTTGAAGAAGAAAGATCGAGGTGACTGAAATAAGTTCATGAGATGAAAACCAACAAAAATTGACAAGAACCACTAAAAGTTCTTGTATTTTAAGATAAAATCTGAGGCTATTAAAGAAAAAACTTCCAGCTCGCTGAAATATGTTCATTTGCTGAAAACCAACAAAACCATGAAAAGTTCTTGTATTTGAAGATAAAATCTTTTTGCTTTGAAGAAGTAAGATCTAGGTGACTGAAATAAGTTCATTGGATGAAAAACAGCAAAAATTGACAAGAACCACGAAAAGTTCTTGTATTTTAAGATAAAATCTGACGCTATTAAAGAAAAAACTTCTCCCTCGCTGAAATGTGTTCATTTGCTGAAAATCAACAAAACCTCGAAAATTTCCTGTATTTGAAGATAAAATCTTTTTGCTTTGAAGAAGAAAGATCTAGGTGACTGAAATAAGTTCATCAGATGAAAACCAACAAAAATTGACAAGAACCACGAAAAGTTCTTGTATTTTAGGATAAAATCTGATGCTATTAAAGAAAAAACTTCCAGCTCGCTGAAATATGTTCATTTGCTGAAAATCAACAAAACCACGAAAAGTTCTTGTATTTGAAGATAGAATCTTTTTGCTTTGAAGAAGAAAGATCCAGCTGACTGAAATAAGTTCATTGGATGAAAAACAACAAAAATTGACAAGAAGCACGGAAAGTTCTTGTATTTTAAGATAAAATCTGACGCTATTGAAGAAAAAACTTCTCGCTCGCTGAAATATGTTCATTTGCTGAAAACCAACAAAACCATGAAAAGTTCTTGCATTTGAAGATAAAATCTTTTTGCTTCGAAGAAGAAAGATCGAGGCGACTGAAATAAGTTCATTCCATTAAAATCAACAAAAATTGACCAGAACCACGAAAAGTTCTTGTATTTTAAGATAAAATCTGACGCTATTAAAGAAAAAACTTCTTGCTCGCTGAAATATGTTCATTTGCTGAAAATCAAGAAAATCACGAAAAGTTCTTGTATTTGAAAATAAAATCTTTTCGCTTTGAAGAAGAAAGATCGAGGTGACTGAAATAAGTTCATTAGATGAAAACCAACAAAAATTGACAAGAACCACGAAAAGTTCTTGTATTTTAAGATAAAATCTGAGGCTATGAAAGAAAAAACTTCTCGCTCGCTGAAATATGTTCATTTGCTGAAAATCAACAAAACCACGAAAAGTTCTTGTATTTGAAAATAAAATGTTTTGCTTTGAAGAAGAAAGATCGAGGTGACTGAAATAAGTTCATTTGATGAAAACCAACAAAAATTGACAAGAACCACGAAAAGTTCTTGCATTTTAAGATAAATTATGAGGCTATTAAAGAAAAAACTTCTCCCTCGCTGAAATATATTCATTTGCTGAAAATCAACAAAACCACGAAAAGTTCTTGTATTTGAAGATAAAATCTTTTTGCTTTGAAGAAGAAAGATCTCGCTGACTGAAATAAGTTCATGAGATGAAAACCAACAAAAATTGACAAGAACCACGAAAAGTTCTTGTATTTTAGGATAAAATCTGATGCTATTAAAGAAAAAACTTCTAGCTCACTGAAATATGTTCATTTGCTGAAAATCAACAAAACCGCGAAAAGTTCTTGTATTTGAAGATAAAATCTTTTTGCTTTGAAGAAGAAAGATCGAGGTGACTGAAATAAGTTCATTAGATGAAAACCAACAAAAATTGACAAGAACCACGAAAAGTTCTTGTATTTTAAGATAAAATCTGAGGCTATTGAAGAAAAAACTTTTCGCTCGCTGAAATATGTTCATTTGCTGAAAATCAACAAAACCACGAAAAGTTCTTGTATTTGAAGTTAAAATCTTTTTGCTTTGAAGAACAAAGATCGAGGTGACTGAAATAAGTTCATGAAATGAAAACCAACAAAAATTGACAAGAACCACGAAAAGTTCTTGTATTTTAAGATAAAATCTTGCGCTGTTAAAGAAAAAACTTCTCCCTCGCTGAAATATGTTCATTTGCTGAAAATCAACAAAACCACGAAAAGTTCTTGTATTTGAAGATAAAATCTTTTTGCTTTGAAGAAGAAAGATCTCGCTGACTGAAATAAGTTCATTAGATGAAAACCAACAAAAATTGACAAGAACCACGAAAAGTTCTTGTATTTTAAGATAAAATCTGACGCTATTCAAGAAAAAACTTCTTGCTCGCTGAAATATGTTCATTTGCTGAAAATCAACAAAACCACGAAAAGTTCTTGTATTTGAAAATAAAATCTTTTTGCTTTGAAGAAGAAAGATCGAGGTGACTGTAATAAGTTCATTCGATCAAAACCAACAAAAATTGACAAGAACCACGAAAAGTTCTTGTATTTTAAGATAAAATCTGACGCTATTAAAGAAAAAAACTTCTTGCTCGCTGAAATATGTTCATTTGCTGAAAATCAACAAAACCACGAAAAGTTCTTGTATTTGAAAATAAAATTTTTTGCTTTGAAGAAGAAAGATCGAGGTGACTGAAATAAGTTCATTTGATGAAAACCAACAAAAATTGACAAGAACCACGAAAAGTTCTTGCATTTTAAGATAAATTATGAGGCTATTAAAGAAAAAACTTCTCCCTCGCTGAAATATGTTCATTTGCTGAAAATCAACAAAACCACGAAAAGTTCTTGTATTTGAAGATAAAATCTTTTTGCTTTGAAGAAGAAAGATCTCGCTGACTGAAATAAGTTCATTAGATGAAAACCAACAAAAATTGACAAGAACCACGAAAAGTTCTTGTATTTTAGGATAAAATCTGATGCTATTAAAGAAAAAACTTCTAGCTCGCTGAAATATGTTCATTTGCTGAAAATCAACAAAACCGCGAAAAGTTCTTGTATTTGAAGATAAAATCTTTTTGCTTTGAAGAAGAAAGATCGAGGTGACTGAAATAAGTTCATTAGATGAAAACCAACAAAAATTGACAAGAACCACGAAAAGTTCTTGTATTTTAAGATAAAATCTGAGGCTATTGAAGAAAAAACTTTTCGCTCGCTGAAATATGTTCATTTGCTGAAAATCAACAAAACCACGAAAAGTTCTTGTATTTGAAGTTAAAATCTTTTTGCTTTGAAGAACAAAGATCGAGGTGACTGAAATAAGTTCATGAAATGAAAACCAACAAAAATTGACAAGAACCACGAAAAGTTCTTGTATTTTAAGATAAAATCTTGCGCTGTTAAAGAAAAAACTTCCAGCTCGCTGAAATATGTTCATTTGCTGAAAATCAACAAAACCACGAAAGGTTCTTGTATTTGAAGATAGATTCTTTTTGCTTTGAAGAAGAAAGATCCAGCTGACTGAAATAAGTTCATTGGATGAAAAACAACAAAAATTGACAAGAACCACGAAAAGTTCTTGTATTTTAAGATAAAAAATGACGCTATTAAAGAAAAAACTTCTCCCTCGCTGAAATATGTTCATTTGCTGAAAATCAACAAAACCACGAAAAGTTCTTGTATTTGAAGATAAAATCTTTTTGCTTTGAAGAAGAAAGATCTCGCTGACTGAAATAAGTTCATTAGATGAAAACCAACAAAAATTGACAAGAACCACGAAAAGTTCTTGTATTTTAAGATAAAATCTGACGCTATTGAAGAAAAAACTTCTCGCTCACTGAAATATGTTCATTTGCTGAAAACCAACAAAACCACGAAAAGTTCTTGTATTTGAAGATAAAATCTTTTTGCTTTGAAGAAGAAAGATCGAGGCGACTGAAATAAGTTCATTCCATTAAAATCAACAAAAATTGACAAGAACCACGAAAAGTTCTTGTATTTTAAGATAAAATCTGACGCTATTCAAGAAAAAACTTCTTGCTCGCTGAAATATGTTCATTTGCTGAAAATCAACAAAACCACGAAAAGTTCTTGTATTTGAAAATAAAATCTTTTTGCTTTGAAGAAGAAAGATCGAGGTGACTGTAATAAGTTCATTCGATCAAAACCAACAAAAATTGACAAGAACCACGAAAAGTTCTTGTATTTTAAGATAAAATCTGACGCTATTAAAGAAAAAACTTCTCCCTCGCTGAAATATGTTCATTTGCTGAAAATCAACAAAACCACGAAAAGTTCTTATATTTGAAGATAAAATCTTTTTGCTTTGAAGAAGAAAGATCTCGCTGACTGAAATAAGTTCATTAAATGAAAACCAACAAAAATTGACAAGAACCACGAAAAGTTCTTGTATTTTAAGATAAATCTTGCGCTATGAAAGAAAAAACTTCCAGCTCGCTGAAACATGTTCATTTGCTGAAAATCAACAAAACCACGAAAAGTTCTTGTATTTGAAGATAAAATCTTTTTGCTTTGAAGAAGAAAGATCTCGCTGACTGAAATAAGTTCATTCGATGAAAACCAACAAAAATTGACAAGAACCACGAAAAGTTCTTGTATTTTAAGATAAAATCTGACGCTATTGAAGAAAAAACTTCTCGCTCGCTGAAATATGTTCATTTGCTGAAAATCAACAAAACCACGAAAAGTTCTTCTATTTGAAGTTAAAATCTTTTTGCTTTGAAGAAGAAAGATCGAGGTGACTGAAATAAGTTCATGAAATGAAAACCAACAAAAATTGACAAGAACCACGAAAAGTTCTTGTATTTAAAGACAAAATCTGACGCTATTAAAGAAAAAACTTCTCGCTCGCTGAAATATGTTCATTTGCTGAAAATCAACAAAACCACGAAAAGTTCTTGTATTTGAAGATAAAATCTTTTTGCTTTGAAGAAGAAAGATCTAGCTGACTGAAATAAGTTCATTAGATGAAAACCAACAAAAATTGACAAGATCCACGAAAAGTTCTTGTATTTTAGGATAAAATCTGATGCTATTAAAGAAAAAACTTCCAGCTCGCTGAAATATGTCCATTTGCTGAGAATCAACAAAACCACGAAAAATTCTTGTATTTGAAGATAGAATCTTTTTGCTTTGAAGAAGTAAGATCTAGGTGACTGAAATCAGTTCATTAGATGAAAACCAACAAAAATTGACAAGAACCACGAAAAGTTCTTGTATTTTAAGATAAAATCTGAGGCTATGAAAGAAAAAACTTCTAGCTCGCTGAAATATGTTCATTTGCTGAAAAGCAACAAAACCACGAAAAGTTCTTGTATTTGAAGATAAAATCTTTTTGCTTTGAAGAAGAAAGATCGAGGTGACTGAAATAAGTTCATTAAATGAAAACCAACAAAAATTGACAAGAACCACGAAAAGTTCTTGTATTTTAAGATAAAATCTTGCGCTATTAAAGAAAAAACTTCTAGCTCGCTGAAATGTGTTCATTTGCTGAAAATCAACAAAACCTCAAAAAGTTCCTGTATTTGAAGATAAAATCTTTTTGCTTTGAAGAAGAAAGATCTAGGTGACTGAAATAAGTTAATCAGATGAAAACCAACAAAAATTGACAAGAAGCACGAAACGTTCTTGTATTTTAAGATAAAATCTGACGCTATTCAAGAAAAAACTTCGCCCTCGCTGAAATATGTTCATTTGCTGAAAATCAACAAAACCACGAAAAGTTCTTGTATTTGAAGATAAAATCTTTTTGCTTTGAAGAAGAAAGATCGAGGTGACTGAAATAAGTTCATTAAATGAAAACCAACAAAAATTGACAAGAACCACGAAAAGTTCTTGTATTTTAAGATAAAATCTTGCGCTATTAAAGAAAAAACTTCTAGCTCGCTGAAATATGTTCATTTGCAGAAAATCAACAAAACCACGAAAAGTTCTTGTATTTGAAGATAAAATCTTTTTGCTTTGAAGAAGAAAGATCTCGCTGACTGAAATAAGTTCATTCGATCAAAACCAACAAAAATTGACAAGAACCACGAAAAGTTCTTGTATTTTAAGATAAAATCTGACGCTATTAAAGAAAAAACTTCTCCCTCGCTGAAATGTGTTCATTTGCTGAAAATCAACAAAACCTCAAAAAGTTCCTGTATTTGAAGAGAAAATCTTTTTGCTTTGAAGAAGAAAGATCTACGTGACTGAAATAAGTTCATCAGATGAAAACCAACAAAAATTGACAACAACCACGAAAAGTTCTTGTATTTTAGGATAAAATCTGATGCTATTAAAGAAAAAACTTCCAACTCGCTGAAATATGTTCATTTGCTGAAAATCAACAAAACCCTGAAAAGTTCCTGTATTTGAAGATAAAATCTTTTTGCTTTGAAGAAGAAAGATCGAGGTGACTGAAATAAGTTCATCAGATGAAAACCAACAAAAATTGACAAGAACCACGAAAAGTTCTTGTATTTTAAGATAAAATCTGACGCTGTTCAAGAAAAAACTTCGCCCTCGCTGAAATATGTTCATTTGCTGAAAATCAACAAAACCACGAAAAGTTCTTGTATTTGAAGATAAAATCTTTTTGCTTTGAAGAAGAAAGATCGAGGTGACTGAAATAAGTTCATTAGATGAAAACCAACAAAAATTGACAAGAACCACGAAAAGTTCTTGTATTTTAAGATAAAATCTTGCGCTATTAAAGAAAAAACTTCTAGCTCGCTGAAATATGTTCATTTGCTGAAAACCAACAAAACCACGAAAAGTTCTTGTATTTGAAGATAAAATCTTTTTGCTTTGAAGATGAAAGATCTTGGTGACTGAAATAAGTTCATTGGATGAAAACCAACAAAAATTGACAAGAACCACGAAAAGTTCTTGTATTTTAAGATAAAATCTTGCGCTATGAAAGAAAAAACTTCCAGCTCGCTGAAATATGTTCATTTGATGAAAATCAACAAAACCACGAAAAGTTCTTGTATTTGAAGATAAAATCTTTTTGCTTTGAAGAAGAAAGATCTCGCTGACTGAAATAAGTTCATTGGATGAAAACCAACACAAATTGATAGGAACCACAAAAAGTTCTTGTATTTTAAGATAAAATCTGACGCTATTCAAGAAAAAACTTCTCCCTCGCTGAAATATGTTCATTTGCTGAAAATCAACAAAACCACGAAAAGTTCTTGTATTTGAAGATAAAATCTTTTTGCTTTGAAGAAGAAAGATCGAGGTGACTGAAATAAGTTCATTAGATGAAAACCAACAAAAATTGACAAGAACCACGAAAATTTCTTGTATTTTAAGATAAAATCTTGCGCTATTAAAGAAAAAACTTCGAGCTCGCTGAAATATGTTCATTTGCTGAAAACCAACAAAACCACAAATAGTTCTTGTATTTGAAGATAAAATCTTTTTGATTTTAAGAAGAAAGATCCAGCTGACTGAAATAAGTTCATCAGATGAAAATCAACAAAAATTGACAAGAACCACGAAAAGTTCTTGTATTTTAAGATAAAATCTGACGCTATTAAAGAAAAAAAACTTCTTGCTCGCTGAAATATGTTCATTTGCTGAAAATCAACAAAACCACGAAAAGTTCTTGTATTTGAAAATAAAATCTTTTTGCTTTGAAGAAGAAAGATCGAGGTGACTGAAATAAGTTCATTTGATGAAAACCAACAAGAATTGACAAGAACCACGAAAAGTTCTTGCATTTTAAGATAAATTATGAGGCTATTAAAGAAAAAACTGCTAGCTCGCTGAAATATGTTCATTTGCTGAAAATCAACAAAACCACGAAAAGTTCTTGTATTTGAAGATAAATTCTTTTTGCTTTGAAGAAGAAAGTTCGAGCTGACTGAAATAAGTTCATTCGATCAACACCAACAAAAATTGACAAGAACCACGAAAAGTTCTTGTGTTTTAAGATAAAATCTGACGCTATTGAAGAAAAAACTTGTCCCTCGCTGAAATATGTTCATTTGCTGAAAATCAACAAAACCACGAAAAGTTCTTGTATTTGAAGATAAAATCGTTTTAATTTGAAGAAGAAAGATCCAGCTGACTGAAATAAGTTCATTAGATGAAAACCAACAAAAATTGACAAGAACCACGAAAAGTTCTTGTATTTTAGGATAAAATCTGATGCTATTAAAGAAAAAACTTGCAGCGCGCTGAAATATGTTCATTTGCTGAAAATCAACAAAACCACGAAAAGTTCTTGTATTTGAAGATAAAATCTTTTTGATTTGAAGAAGAAAGATCGAGGTGACTGAAATAAGTTCATTAAATGAAAACCAACAAAAATTGACAAGAACCACGAAAAGTTCTTGTATTTTAAGATAAAATCTGATGCTATTAAAGAAAAAACTTCCAGCTCGCTGAAATATGTTCATTTGCTGAAAATCAACAAAACCACGAAAAGTTCTTGTATTTGAAGATAAAATCTTTTTGCTTTGAAGAAGAAAGATCGAGGTGACTGAAATAAGTTCATTCGATCAAAACCAACAAAAATTGACAAGAACCACGAAAAGTTCTTGTATTTTAAGATAAAATCTGATGCTATTAAAGAAAAAACTTCCAGCTCGCTGAAATATGTTCATTTGCTGAAAATCAACAAACCACGAAAAGTTCTTGTATTTGAAGATAGAAACTTTTTGCTTTGAAGGAGAAAGATCCAGCTGACTGAAATAAGTTCATTGGATGAAAAACAACAAAAATTGACAAGAACCACGAAAAGTTCTTGTATTTTAAGATAAAATCTGACGCTATTAAAGAAAAAACTTCTCCCTCGCTGAAATGTGTTCTTTTGCTGAAAATCAACAAAACCTCGAAAAGTTCCTGTATTTGAAGATAAAATCTTTTTGCTTTGAAGAAGAAAGATCTAGGTGACTGAAATAGGTTCATCAGATGAAAACCAACAAAAATTGACAAGAACCACGAAAAGTTCTTGTATTTTAAGTTAAAATCTGAGGCTATTAAAGAAAAAACTTCTTGCTCGCTGAAATATGTTCATTTGCTGAAAATCAACAAAACCACGAAAAGTTCTTGTATTTGAAGATAGAATCTTTTTGCTTTGAAGAAGAAAGATCTAGCTGACTGAAATAAGTTCATTGGATGAAAAACAACAAAAATCAACAAAACCACGAAAAGTTCTTGTATTTGAAGATAAAATCTTTTTGCTTTGAAGATGAAAGATCTTGGTGACTGAAATAAGTTCATTGGATGAAAACCAACACAAATTGATAGGAACCACGAAAAGTTCTTGTATTTTAAGATAAAATCTGACGCTATTCAAGAAAAAACTTCTCCCTCGCTGAAATATGTTCATTTGCTGAAAATCAACAAAACCACAAAAAGTTCTTGTATTTGAAGATAAAATCTTTTTGCTTTGAAGAAGAAAGATCGAGGTGACTGAAATAAGTTCATTAGATGAAAACCAACAAAAATTGACAAGAACCACGAAAAGTTCTTGTATTTTAAGATAAAATCTTGCGCTGTTAAAGAAAAAACTTCCAGCTCGCTGAAATATGTTCATTTGCTGAAAATCAACAAAACCACGAAAGGTTCTTGTATTTGAAGATAGATTCGTTTTGCTTTGAAGAAGAAAGATCCAGCTGACTGAAATAAGTTCATTGGATGAAAAACAACAAAAATTGACAAGAACCACGAAAAGTTCTTGTATTTTAAGATAAAATCTGACGCTATTAAAGAAAAAACTTCTCCCTCGCTGAAATATGTTCATTTGCTGAAAATCAACAAAACCACGAAAAGTTCTTATATTTGAAGATAAAATCTTTTTGCTTTGAAGAAGAAAGATCTCGCTGACTGAAATAAGTTCATTAAATGAAAACCAACAAAAATTGACAAGAACCACGAAAAGTTCTTGTATTTTAAGATAAAATAATGCGCTGTTAAAGAAAAAACTTCTAGCTCGCTGAAATATGTTCATTTGCTGAAAACCAACAAAACCACGAAAAGTTCTTGTATTTGAAGATAAAATCTTTTCGCTTTGAAGATGAAAGATCTTGGTGACTGAAATAAGTTCATTCGATGAAAACCAACAAAAATTGACAAGAACCACGAAAAGTTCTTGTATTTTAAGATAAATCTTGCGCTATGAAAGAAAAAACTTCCAGCTCGCTGAAATATGTTCATTTGCTGAAAATCAACAAAACCACGAAAAGTTCTTGTATTTGAAGATAAAATCTTTTTGCTTTGAAGAAGAAAGATCTCGCTGTCTGAAATAAGTTCATTCGATCAAAACCAACAAAAATTGACAAGAACCATGAAAAGTTCTTGTATTTTAAGATAAAATCTGATGCTATTAAAGAAAAAACTTCTCGCTCGCTGAAATATGTTCATTTGCTGAAAATCAACAAAACCACGAAAAGTTCTTCTATTTGAAGTTAAAATCTTTTTGCTTTGAAGAAGAAAGATCGAGGTGACTGAAATAAGTTCATGAAATGAAAACCAACAAAAATTGACAAGAACCACGAAAAGTTCTTGTATTTAAAGACAAAATCTGACGCTATTAAAGAAAAAACTTCTCGCTCGCTGAAATATGTTCATTTGCTGAAAATCAACAAAACCACGAAAAGTTCTTGTATTTGAAGATAAAATCTTTTTGCTTTGAAGAAGAAAGATCTCGCTGACTGAAATAAGTTCATTAGATGAAAACCAACAAAAATTGACAAGATCCACGAAAAGTTCTTGTATTTTAGGATAAAATCTGATGCTATTAAAGAAAAAACTTCCAGCTCGCTGAAATATGTTCATTTGCTGAGAATCAACAAAACCACGAAAAATTCTTGTATTTGAAGATAGAATCTTTTTGCTTTGAAGAAGTAAGATCTAGGTGACTGAAATAAGTTCATTAGATGAAAACCAACAAAAATTGACAAGAACCACGAAAAGTTCTTGTATTTTAAGATAAAATCTGATGCTATTAAAGAAAAAACTTCCAGCTCGCTGAAATATGTTCATTTGCTGAAAATCAACAAAACCACGAAAAGTTCTTGTAATTGAAGATAAAATCTTTTTGCTTTGAAGAAGAAAGATCGAGGTGACTGAAATAAGTTCATTCGATCAAAACCAACAAAAATTGACAAGAACCACGAAAAGTTCTTGTATTTTAAGATAAAATCTGATGCTATTAAAGAAAAAACTTCCAGCTCGCTGAAATATTTTCATTTGCTGAAAATCAACAAACCACGAAAAGTTCTTGTATTTGAAGATAGAAACTTTTTGCTTTGAAGGAGAAAGATCCAGCTGACTGAAATAAGTTCATTGGATGAAAAACAACAAAAATTGACAAGAACCACGAAAAGTTCTTGTATTTTAAGATAAAATCTGACGCTATTAAAGAAAAAACTTCTCCCTCGCTGAAATGTGTTCTTTTGCTGAAAATCAACAAAACCTCGAAAAGTTCCTGTATTTGAAGATAAAATCTTTTTGCTTTGAAGAAGAAAGATCTAGGTGACTGAAATAGGTTCATCAGATGAAAACCAACAAAAATTGACAAGAACCACGAAAAGTTCTTGTATTTTAAGTTAAAATCTGAGGCTATTAAAGAAAAAACTTCTTGCTCGCTGAAATATGTTCATTTGCTGAAAATCAACAAAACCACGAAAAGTTCTTGTATTTGAAGATAGAATCTTTTTGCTTTGAAGAAGAAAGATCTAGCTGACTGAAATAAGTTCATTGGATGAAAAACAACAAAAATCAACAAAACCACGAAAAGTTCTTGTATTTGAAGATAAAATCTTTTTGCTTTGAAGATGAAAGATCTTGGTGACTGAAATAAGTTCATTGGATGAAAACCAACACAAATTGATAGGAACCACGAAAAGTTCTTGTATTTTAAGATAAAATCTGACGCTATTCAAGAAAAAACTTCTCCCTCGCTGAAATATGTTCATTTGCTGAAAATCAACAAAACCACAAAAAGTTCTTGTATTTGAAGATAAAATCTTTTTGCTTTGAAGAAGAAAGATCGAGGTGACTGAAATAAGTTCATTAGATGAAAACCAACAAAAATTGACAAGAACCACGAAAAGTTCTTGTATTTTAAGATAAAATGTTGCGCTGTTAAAGAAAAAACTTCCAGCTCGCTGAAATATGTTCATTTGCTGAAAATCAACAAAACCACGAAAGGTTCTTGTATTTGAAGATAGATTCGTTTTGCTTTGAAGAAGAAAGATCCAGCTGACTGAAATAAGTTCATTGGATGAAAAACAACAAAAATTGACAAGAACCACGAAAAGTTCTTGTATTTTAAGATAAAATCTGACGCTATTAAAGAAAAAACTTCTCCCTCGCTGAAATATGTTCATTTGCTGAAAATCAACAAAACCACGAAAAGTTCTTGTATTTGAAGATAGAATCTTTTTGCTTTGAAGAAGAAAGATCTAGCTGACTGAAATAAGTTCATTGGATGAAAAACAACAAAAATCAACAAAACCACGAAAAGTTCTTGTATTTGAAGATAAAATCTTTTTGCTTTGAAGATGAAAGATCTTGGTGACTGAAATAAGTTCATTGGATGAAAACCAACACAAATTGATAGGAACCACGAAAAGTTCTTGTATTTTAAGATAAAATCTGACGCTATTCAAGAAAAAACTTCTCCCTCGCTGAAATATGTTCATTTGCTGAAAATCAACAAAACCACAAAAAGTTCTTGTATTTGAAGATAAAATCTTTTTGCTTTGAAGAAGAAAGATCGAGGTGACTGAAATAAGTTCATTAGATGAAAACCAACAAAAATTGACAAGAACCACGAAAAGTTCTTGTATTTTAAGATAAAATCTTGCGCTGTTAAAGAAAAAACTTCCAGCTCGCTGAAATATGTTCATTTGCTGAAAATCAACAAAACCACGAAAGGTTCTTGTATTTGAAGATAGATTCGTTTTGCTTTGAAGAAGAAAGATCCAGCTGACTGAAATAAGTTCATTGGATGAAAAACAACAAAAATTGACAAGAACCACGAAAAGTTCTTGTATTTTAAGATAAAATCTGACGCTATTAAAGAAAAAACTTCTCCCTCGCTGAAATATGTTCATTTGCTGAAAATCAACAAAACCACGAAAAGTTCTTATATTTGAAGATAAAATCTTTTTGCTTTGAAGAAGAAAGATCTCGCTGACTGAAATAAGTTCATTAAATGAAAACCAACAAAAATTGACAAGAACCACGAAAAGTTCTTGTATTTTAAGATAAAATAATGCGCTATTAAAGAAAAAACTTCTTGCTCGCTGAAATATGTTCATTTGCTGAAAACCAACAAAACCACGAAAAGTTCTTGTATTTGAAGATAAAATCTTTTCGCTTTGAAGATGAAAGATCTTGGTGACTGAAATAAGTTCATTCGATGAAAACCAACAAAAATTGACAAGAACCACGAAAAGTTCTTGTATTTTAAGATAAATCTTGCGCTATGAAAGAAAAAACTTCCAGCTCGCTGAAATATGTTCATTTGCTGAAAATCAACAAAACCACGAAAAGTTCTTGTATTTGAAGATAAAATCTTTTTGCTTTGAAGAAGAAAGATCTCGCTGTCTGAAATAAGTTCATTCGATCAAAACCAACAAAAATTGACAAGAACCATGAAAAGTTCTTGTATTTTAAGATAAAATCTGATGCTATTAAAGAAAAAACTTCTCGCTCGCTGAAATATGTTCATTTGCTGAAAATCAACAAAACCACGAAAAGTTCTTCTATTTGAAGTTAAAATCTTTTTGCTTTGAAGAAGAAAGATCGAGGTGACTGAAATAAGTTCATGAAATGAAAACCAACAAAAATTGACAAGAACCACGAAAAGTTCTTGTATTTAAAGACAAAATCTGACGCTATTAAAGAAAAAACTTCTCGCTCGCTGAAATATGTTCATTTGCTGAAAATCAACAAAACCACGAAAAGTTCTTGTATTTGAAGATAAAATCTTTTTGCTTTGAAGAAGAAAGATCTCGCTGACTGAAATAAGTTCATTAGATGAAAACCAACAAAAATTGACAAGATCCACGAAAAGTTCTTGTATTTTAGGATAAAATCTGATGCTATTAAAGAAAAAACTTCCAGCTCGCTGAAATATGTTCATTTGCTGAGAATCAACAAAACCACGAAAAATTCTTGTATTTGAAGATAGAATCTTTTTGCTTTGAAGAAGTAAGATCTAGGTGACTGAAATAAGTTCATTAGATGAAAACCAACAAAAATTGACAAGAACCACGAAAAGTTCTTGTATTTTAAGATAAAATCTGAGGCTATGAAAGAAAAAACTTCTAGCTCGCTGAAATATGTTCATTTGCTGAAAAGCAACAAAACCACGAAAAGTTCTTGTATTTGAAGATAAAATCTTTTTGCTTTGAAGAAGAAAGATCGAGGTGACTGAAATAAGTTCATTAAATGAAAACCAACAAAAATTGACAAGAACCACGAAAAGTTCTTGTATTTTAAGATAAAATCTTGCACTATTAAAGAAAAAACTTCTAGCTCGCTGAAATGTGTTCATTTGCTGAAAATCAACAAAACCTCAAAAAGTTCCTGTATTTGAAGATAAAATCTTTTTGCTTTGAAGAAGAAAGATCTAGGTGACTGAAATAAGTTCATCAGATGAAAACCAACAAAAATTGACAAGAACCACGAAAAGTTCTTGTATTTTAGGATAAAATCTGATGCTATTAAAGAAAAAAACTTCCAGCTCGCTGAAATATGTTCATTTGCTGAAAATCAACAAAACCACGAAAAGTTCTTGTATTTGAAGATAGAATCTTTTTGCTTTGAAGAAGAAAGATCCAGCTGACTGAAATAAGTTCATTGGATGAAAAACAACAAAAATTGACAAGAAGCACGAAAAGTTCTTGTATTTTAAGATAAAATCTGACGCTATTCAAGAAAAAACTTCGCCCTCGCTGAAATATGTTCATTTGCTGAAAATCAACAAAACCACGAAAAGTTCTTGTATTTGAAGATAGAATCTTTTTGCTTTGAAGAAGTAAGATCCAGGTGACTGAAATAAGTTCATTGGATGAAAACCAACAAAAATTGACAAGAACCACGAAAAGTTCTTGTATTTTAAGATAAAATCTGACGCTATTAAAGAAAAAACTTCTCCCTCGCTGAAATGTGTTCATTTGCTGAAAATCAACAAAACCTCAAAAAGTTCCTGTATTTGAAGAGAAAATCTTTTTGCTTTGAAGAAGAAAGATCTACGTGACTGAAATAAGTTCATCAGATGAAAACCAACAAAAATTGACAAGAACCACGAAAAGTTCTTGTATTTTAGGATAAAATCTGATGCTATTAAAGAAAAAACTTCCAACTCGCTGAAATATGTTCATTTGCTGAAAATCAACAAAACCCTGAAAAGTTCCTGTATTTGAAGATAAAATCTTTTTGCTTTGAAGAAGAAAGATCGAGGTGACTGAAATAAGTTCATCAGATGAAAACCAACAAAAATTGACAAGAACCACGAAAAGTTCTTGTATTTTAAGATAAAATCTGACGCTGTTCAAGAAAAAACTTCGCCCTCGCTGAAATATGTTCATTTGCTGAAAATCAACAAAACCACGAAAAGTTCCTGTATTTGAAGATAAAATCTTTTTGCTTTGAAGAAGAAAGATCTAGGTGACTGAAATAGGTTCATCAGATGAAAACCAACAAAAATTGACAAGAACCACGAAAAGTTCTTGTATTTTAAGTTAAAATCTGAGGCTATTAAAGAAAAAACTTCTTGCTCGCTGAAATATGTTCATTTGCTGAAAATCAACAAAACCACGAAAAGTTCTTGTATTTGAAGATAGAATCTTTTTGCTTTGAAGAAGAAAGATCTAGCTGACTGAAATAAGTTCATTGGATGAAAAACAACAAAAATCAACAAAACCACGAAAAGTTCTTGTATTTGAAGATAAAATCTTTTTGCTTTGAAGATGAAAGATCTTGGTGACTGAAATAAGTTCATTGGATGAAAACCAACACAAATTGATAGGAACCACGAAAAGTTCTTGTATTTTAAGATAAAATCTGACGCTATTCAAGAAAAAACTTCTCCCTCGCTGAAATATGTTCATTTGCTGAAAATCAACAAAACCACAAAAAGTTCTTGTATTTGAAGATAAAATCTTTTTGCTTTGAAGAAGAAAGATCGAGGTGACTGAAATAAGTTCATTAGATGAAAACCAACAAAAATTGACAAGAACCACGAAAAGTTCTTGTATTTTAAGATAAAATGTTGCGCTGTTAAAGAAAAAACTTCCAGCTCGCTGAAATATGTTCATTTGCTGAAAATCAACAAAACCACGAAAGGTTCTTGTATTTGAAGATAGATTCGTTTTGCTTTGAAGAAGAAAGATCCAGCTGACTGAAATAAGTTCATTGGATGAAAAACAACAAAAATTGACAAGAACCACGAAAAGTTCTTGTATTTTAAGATAAAATCTGACGCTATTAAAGAAAAAACTTCTCCCTCGCTGAAATATGTTCATTTGCTGAAAATCAACAAAACCACGAAAAGTTCTTGTATTTGAAGATAGAATCTTTTTGCTTTGAAGAAGAAAGATCTAGCTGACTGAAATAAGTTCATTGGATGAAAAACAACAAAAATCAACAAAACCACGAAAAGTTCTTGTATTTGAAGATAAAATCTTTTTGCTTTGAAGATGAAAGATCTTGGTGACTGAAATAAGTTCATTGGATGAAAACCAACACAAATTGATAGGAACCACGAAAAGTTCTTGTATTTTAAGATAAAATCTGACGCTATTCAAGAAAAAACTTCTCCCTCGCTGAAATATGTTCATTTGCTGAAAATCAACAAAACCACAAAAAGTTCTTGTATTTGAAGATAAAATCTTTTTGCTTTGAAGAAGAAAGATCGAGGTGACTGAAATAAGTTCATTAGATGAAAACCAACAAAAATTGACAAGAACCACGAAAAGTTCTTGTATTTTAAGATAAAATCTTGCGCTGTTAAAGAAAAAACTTCCAGCTCGCTGAAATATGTTCATTTGCTGAAAATCAACAAAACCACGAAAGGTTCTTGTATTTGAAGATAGATTCGTTTTGCTTTGAAGAAGAAAGATCCAGCTGACTGAAATAAGTTCATTGGATGAAAAACAACAAAAATTGACAAGAACCACGAAAAGTTCTTGTATTTTAAGATAAAATCTGACGCTATTAAAGAAAAAACTTCTCCCTCGCTGAAATATGTTCATTTGCTGAAAATCAACAAAACCACGAAAAGTTCTTATATTTGAAGATAAAATCTTTTTGCTTTGAAGAAGAAAGATCTCGCTGACTGAAATAAGTTCATTAAATGAAAACCAACAAAAATTGACAAGAACCACGAAAAGTTCTTGTATTTTAAGATAAAATAATGCGCTATTAAAGAAAAAACTTCTTGCTCGCTGAAATATGTTCATTTGCTGAAAACCAACAAAACCACGAAAAGTTCTTGTATTTGAAGATAAAATCTTTTCGCTTTGAAGATGAAAGATCTTGGTGACTGAAATAAGTTCATTCGATGAAAACCAACAAAAATTGACAAGAACCACGAAAAGTTCTTGTATTTTAAGATAAATCTTGCGCTATGAAAGAAAAAACTTCCAGCTCGCTGAAATATGTTCATTTGCTGAAAATCAACAAAACCACGAAAAGTTCTTGTATTTGAAGATAAAATCTTTTTGCTTTGAAGAAGAAAGATCTCGCTGTCTGAAATAAGTTCATTCGATCAAAACCAACAAAAATTGACAAGAACCATGAAAAGTTCTTGTATTTTAAGATAAAATCTGATGCTATTAAAGAAAAAACTTCTCGCTCGCTGAAATATGTTCATTTGCTGAAAATCAACAAAACCACGAAAAGTTCTTCTATTTGAAGTTAAAATCTTTTTGCTTTGAAGAAGAAAGATCGAGGTGACTGAAATAAGTTCATGAAATGAAAACCAACAAAAATTGACAAGAACCACGAAAAGTTCTTGTATTTAAAGACAAAATCTGACGCTATTAAAGAAAAAACTTCTCGCTCGCTGAAATATGTTCATTTGCTGAAAATCAACAAAACCACGAAAAGTTCTTGTATTTGAAGATAAAATCTTTTTGCTTTGAAGAAGAAAGATCTCGCTGACTGAAATAAGTTCATTAGATGAAAACCAACAAAAATTGACAAGATCCACGAAAAGTTCTTGTATTTTAGGATAAAATCTGATGCTATTAAAGAAAAAACTTCCAGCTCGCTGAAATATGTTCATTTGCTGAGAATCAACAAAACCACGAAAAATTCTTGTATTTGAAGATAGAATCTTTTTGCTTTGAAGAAGTAAGATCTAGGTGACTGAAATAAGTTCATTAGATGAAAACCAACAAAAATTGACAAGAACCACGAAAAGTTCTTGTATTTTAAGATAAAATCTGAGGCTATGAAAGAAAAAACTTCTAGCTCGCTGAAATATGTTCATTTGCTGAAAAGCAACAAAACCACGAAAAGTTCTTGTATTTGAAGATAAAATCTTTTTGCTTTGAAGAAGAAAGATCGAGGTGACTGAAATAAGTTCATTAAATGAAAACCAACAAAAATTGACAAGAACCACGAAAAGTTCTTGTATTTTAAGATAAAATCTTGCACTATTAAAGAAAAAACTTCTAGCTCGCTGAAATGTGTTCATTTGCTGAAAATCAACAAAACCTCAAAAAGTTCCTGTATTTGAAGATAAAATCTTTTTGCTTTGAAGAAGAAAGATCTAGGTGACTGAAATAAGTTCATCAGATGAAAACCAACAAAAATTGACAAGAACCACGAAAAGTTCTTGTATTTTAGGATAAAATCTGATGCTATTAAAGAAAAAAACTTCCAGCTCGCTGAAATATGTTCATTTGCTGAAAATCAACAAAACCACGAAAAGTTCTTGTATTTGAAGATAGAATCTTTTTGCTTTGAAGAAGAAAGATCCAGCTGACTGAAATAAGTTCATTGGATGAAAAACAACAAAAATTGACAAGAAGCACGAAAAGTTCTTGTATTTTAAGATAAAATCTGACGCTATTCAAGAAAAAACTTCGCCCTCGCTGAAATATGTTCATTTGCTGAAAATCAACAAAACCACGAAAAGTTCTTGTATTTGAAGATAGAATCTTTTTGCTTTGAAGAAGTAAGATCCAGGTGACTGAAATAAGTTCATTGGATGAAAACCAACAAAAATTGACAAGAACCACGAAAAGTTCTTGTATTTTAAGATAAAATCTGACGCTATTAAAGAAAAAACTTCTCCCTCGCTGAAATGTGTTCATTTGCTGAAAATCAACAAAACCTCAAAAAGTTCCTGTATTTGAAGAGAAAATCTTTTTGCTTTGAAGAAGAAAGATCTACGTGACTGAAATAAGTTCATCAGATGAAAACCAACAAAAATTGACAAGAACCACGAAAAGTTCTTGTATTTTAGGATAAAATCTGATGCTATTAAAGAAAAAACTTCCAACTCGCTGAAATATGTTCATTTGCTGAAAATCAACAAAACCCTGAAAAGTTCCTGTATTTGAAGATAAAATCTTTTTGCTTTGAAGAAGAAAGATCGAGGTGACTGAAATAAGTTCATCAGATGAAAACCAACAAAAATTGACAAGAACCACGAAAAGTTCTTGTATTTTAAGATAAAATCTGACGCTGTTCAAGAAAAAACTTCGCCCTCGCTGAAATATGTTCATTTGCTGAAAATCAACAAAACCACGAAAAGTTCTTGTATTTGAAGATATAATCTTTTTGCTTTGAAGAAGAAAGATCGAGGTGACTGAAATAAGTTCATTAGATGAAAACCAACAAAAATTGACAAGAACCACGAAAAGTTCTTGTATTTTAAGATAAAATCTTGCGCTATTAAAGAAAAAACTTCTAGCTCGCTGAAATATGTTCATTTGCTGAAAACCAACAAAACCACGAAAAGTTCTTGTATTTGAAGATAAAATCTTTTTGCTTTGAAGATGAAAGATCTTGGTGACTGAAATAAGTTCATTGGATGAAAACCAACAAAAATTGACAAGAACCACGAAAAGTTCTTGTATTTTAAGATAAAATCTTGCGCTATGAAAGAAAAAACTTCCAGCTCGCTGAAATATGTTCATTTGATGAAAATCAACAAAACCACGAAAAGTTCTTGTATTTGAAGATAAAATCTTTTTGCTTTGAAGAAGAAAGATCTCGCTGACTGAAATAAGTTCATTCGATCAAAACCAACAAAAATTGACAAGAAACACGAAAAGTTCTTGTATTTTAAGATAAAATCTGACGCTATTAAAGAAAAAACTTCTCGCTCGCTGAAATATGTTCATTTGCTGAAAATCAACAAAACCACGAAAAGTTCTTGTATTTGAAGATAAAATCTTTTTGATTTGAAGAGGAAAGATCGAGGTGACTGAAATAAGTTCATTAAATGAAAACCAACAAAAATTGGCAAGAACCACGAAAAGTTCTTGTATTTTAGGATAAAATCTGATGCTATTAAAGAAAAAACTTCCAGCTCGCTGAAATATGTTCATATGCTGAAAATCAACAAAACCACGAAAAGTTCTTGTCTTTGAAGATAGAATGTTTTTGCTTTGAAGAAGTAAGATCTAGGTGACTGAAATAAGTTCATTGGATGAAAAACAACAAAAATTGACAAGAACCACGAAAAGTTCTTGTATTTTAAGATAAAATCTGACGCTATTCAAGAAAAAACTTCGCCCTCGCTGAAATATGTTCATTTGCTGAAAATCAACAAAACCACGAAAAGTTCTTGTATTTGAAGATAAAATCTTTTTGCTTTGAAGATGAAAGATCTTGGTGACTGAAATAAGTTCATTGGATGAAAACCAACACAAATTGATAGGAACCACAAAAAGTTCTTGTATTTTAAGATAAAATCTGACGCTATTCAAGAAAAAACTTCTCCCTCGCTGAAATATGTTCATTTGCTGAAAATCAACAAAACCACGAAAAGTTCTTGTATTTGAAGATAAAATCTTTTTGCTTTGAAGAAGAAAGATCGAGGTGACTGAAATAAGTTCATTAGATGAAAACCAACAAAAATTGACAAGAACCACGAAAATTTCTTGTATTTTAAGATAAAATCTTGCGCTATTAAAGAAAAAACTTCTAGCTCGCTGAAATATGTTCATTTGCTGAAAACCAACAAAACCACGAATAGTTCTTGTATTTGAAGATAAAATCTTTTTGATTTTAAGAAGAAAGATCCAGCTGACTGAAATAAGTTCATCAGATGAAAATCAACAAAAATTGACAAGAACCACGAAAAGTTCTTGTATTTTAAGATAAAATCTGACGCTATTAAAGAAAAAAAACTTCTTGCTCGCTGAAATATGTTCATTTGCTGAAAATCAACAAAACCACGAAAAGTTCTTGTATTTGAAAATAAAATCTTTTTGCTTTGAAGAAGAAAGATCGAGGTGACTGAAATAAGTTCATTTGATGAAAACCAACAAGAATTGACAAGAACCACGAAAAGTTCTTGCATTTTAAGATAAATTATGAGGCTATTAAAGAAAAAACTGCTAGCTCGCTGAAATATGTTCATTTGCTGAAAATCAACAAAACCACGAAAAGTTCTTGTATTTGAAGATAAATTCTTTTTGCTTTGAAGAAGAAAGTTCGAGCTGACTGAAATAAGTTCATTCGATCAACACCAACAAAAATTGACAAGAACCACGAAAAGTTCTTGTGTTTTAAGATAAAATCTGACGCTATTGAAGAAAAAACTTGTCCCTCGCTGAAATATGTTCATTTGCTGAAAATCAACAAAACCACGAAAAGTTCTTGTATTTGAAGATAAAATCGTTTTAATTTGAAGAATAAAGATCCAGCTGACTGAAATAAGTTCATTAGATGAAAACCAACAAAAATTGACAAGAACCACGAAAAGTTCTTGTATTTTAGGATAAAATCTGATGCTATTAAAGAAAAAACTTGCAGCGCGCTGAAATATGTTCATTTGCTGAAAATCAACAAAACCACGAAAAGTTCTTGTATTTGAAGATAAAATCTTTTTGATTTGAAGAAGAAAGATCGAGGTGACTGAAATAAGTTCATTAAATGAAAACCAACAAAAATTGACAAGAACCACGAAAAGTTCTTGTATTTTAAGATAAAATCTGATGCTATTAAAGAAAAAACTTCCAGCTCGCTGAAATATGTTCATTTGCTGAAAATCAACAAAACCACGAAAAGTTCTTGTATTTGAAGATAAAATCTTTTTGCTTTGAAGAAGAAAGATCTAGCTGACTGAAATAAGTTCATTCGATCAAAACCAACAAAAATTGACAAGAACCACGAAAAGTTCTTGTATTTTAAGATAAAATCTGATGCTATTAAAGAAAAAACTTCCAGCTCGCTGAAATATGTTCATTTGCTGAAAATCAACAAACCACGAAAAGTTCTTGTATTTGAAGATAGAAACTTTTTGCTTTGAAGGAGAAAGATCCAGCTGACTGAAATAAGTTCATTGGATGAAAAACAACAAAAATTGACAAGAACCACGAAAAGTTCTTGTATTTTAAGATAAAATCTGACGCTATTAAAGAAAAAACTTCTCCCTCGCTGAAATGTGTTCTTTTGCTGAAAATCAACAAAACCTCGAAAAGTTCCTGTATTTGAAGATAAAATCTTTTTGCTTTGAAGAAGAAAGATCTAGGTGACTGAAATAGGTTCATCAGATGAAAACCAACAAAAATTGACAAGAACCACGAAAAGTTCTTGTATTTTAAGTTAAAATCTGAGGCTATTAAAGAAAAAACTTCTTGCTCGCTGAAATATGTTCATTTGCTGAAAATCAACAAAACCACGAAAAGTTCTTGTATTTGAAGATAGAATCTTTTTGCTTTGAAGAAGAAAGATCTAGCTGACTGAAATAAGTTCATTGGATGAAAAACAACAAAAATCAACAAAACCACGAATAGTTCTTGTATTTGAAGATAAAATCTTTTTGCTTTGAAGATGAAAGATCTTGGTGACTGAAATAAGTTCATTGGATGAAAACCAACACAAATTGATAGGAACCACGAAAAGTTCTTGTATTTTAAGATAAAATCTGACGCTATTCAAGAAAAAACTTCTCCCTCGCTGAAATATGTTCATTTGCTGAAAATCAACAAAACCACAAAAAGTTCTTGTATTTGAAGATAAAATCTTTTTGCTTTGAAGAAGAAAGATCGAGGTGACTGAAATAAGTTCATTAGATGAAAACCAACAAAAATTGACAAGAACCACGAAAAGTTCTTGTATTTTAAGATAAAATCTGAGGCTATTAAGGAAAAAACTTCTAGCTCGCTGAAATATGTTCATTTGCTGAAAACCAACAAAACCACAAAAAGTTCTTGTATTTGAAGATAAAATCTTTTTGCTTTGAAGAAGAAAGATCCAGCTGACTGAAATAAGTTCATCAGATGAAAATCAACAAAAATTGACAAGAACCACGAAAAGTTCTTGTATTTTAAGATAAAATCTGATGCTATTAAAGAAAAAACTTCCAGCTCGCTGAAATATGTTCATTTGCTGAAAATCAACAAAAGCACGAAAAGTTCTTGTATTTGAAGATAAAATCTTTTTGCTTTGAAGAAGAAAGATCTAGCTGACTGAAATAAGTTCATTCGATCAAAACCAACAAAAATTGACAAGAACCACGAAAAGTTCTTGTATTTTAAGATAAAATCTGATGCTATTAAAGAAAAAACTTCCAGCTCGCTGAAATATGTTCATTTGCTGAAAATCAACAAACCACGAAAAGTTCTTGTATTTGAAGATAGAATCTTTTTGCTTTGAAGGAGAAAGATCCAGCTGACTGTAATAAGTTCATTGGATGAAAAACAACAAAAATTGACAAGAACCACGAAAAGTTCTTGTATTTTAAGATAAAATCTGACGCTATTAAAGAAAAAACTTCTCCCTCGCTGAAATGTGTTCATTTGCTGAAAATCAACAAAACCTCGAAAAGTTCCTGTATTTGAAGATAAAATCTTTTTGCTTTGAAGAAGAAAGATCTAGGTGACTGAAATAAGTTCATCAGATGAAAACCAACAAAAATTGACAAGAACCACGAAAAGTTCTTGTATTTTAAGTTAAAATCTGAGGCTATTAAAGAAAAAACTTCCAGCTCGCTGAAATATGTTCATTTGCTGAAAATCAACAAAACCACGAAAAGTTCTTGTATTTGAAGATAGAATCTTTTTGCTTTGAAGAAGAAAGATCCAGCTGACTGAAATAAGTTCATCAGATGAAAATCAACAAAAATTGACAAGAACCACGAAAAGTTCTTCTATTTTAAGATAAAATCTGACGCTATTAAAGAAAAAAACTTCTTGCTCGCTGAAATATGTTCATTTGCTGAAAATCAACAAAACCACGAAAAGTTCTTGTATTTGAAAATAAAATCTTTTTGCATTGAAGAAGAAAGATCGAGGTGACTGAAATAAGTTCATTTGATGAAAACCAACAAAAATTGACAAGAACCACGAAAAGTTCTTCCATTTTAAGATAAAATATGAGGCTATTAAAGAAAAAACTTCCAGCTCGCTGAAATATGTTCATTTGCTGAAAATCAACAAAACCACGAAAAGTTCTTGTATTTGAAGATAAATTCTTTTTGCTTTGAAGAAGAAAGATCTAGCTGACTGAAATAAGTTCATCAGATGAAAACCAACAAAAATTGACAAGAACCACGAAAAGCTCTTGTATTTTAAGTTAAAATCTGAGGCTATTAAAGAAAAAACTTCTAGCTCGCTGAAATATGTTCATTTGCTGAAAATCAACAAAACCACGAAAAGTTCTTGTATTTGAAGATAGAATCTTTTTGCTTTGAAGAAGAAAGATCTCGCTGACTGAAATAAGTTCATTGGATGAAAAACAACAAAAATCAACAAAACCACGAAAAGTTCTTGTATTTGAAGATAAAATCTTTTTGCTTTGAAGATGAAAGATCTTGGTGACTGAAATAAGTTCATTGGATGAAAACCAACACAAATTGATAGGAACCACGAAAAGTTCTTGTATTTTAAGATAAAATCTGACGCTATTCAAGAAAAAACTTCTCCCTCGCTGAAATATGTTCATTTGCTGAAAATCAACAAAACCACGAAAAGTTCTTGTATTTGAAGATAAAATCTTTTTGCTTTGAAGAAGAAAGATCGAGGTGACTGAAATAAGTTCATTAGATGAAAACCAACAAAAATTGACAAGAACCACGAAAAGTTCTTGTATTTTAAGATAAAATCTGAGGCTGTTAAAGAAAAAACTTCTAGCTCGCTGAAATATGTTCATTTGCTGAAAACCAACAAAACCACAAAAAGTTCTTGTATTTGAAGATAAAATCTTTTTGCTTTGAAGAAGAAAGATCCAGCTGACTGAAATAAGTTCATCAGATGAAAATCAACAAAAATTGACAAGAACCACGAAAAGTTCTTGTATTTTAAGATAAAATCTGATGCTATTAAAGAAAAAACTTCCAGCTCGCTGAAATATGTTCATTTGCTGAAAATCAACAAAACCACGAAAAGTTCTTGTATTTGAAGATAAAATCTTTTTGCTTTGAAGAAGAAAGATCTAGCTGACTGAAATAAGTTCATTCGATCAAAACCAACAAAAATTGACAAGAACCACGAAAAGTTCTTGTATTTTAAGATAAAATCTGATGCTATTAAAGAAAAAACTTCCAGCTCGCTGAAATATGTTCATTTGCTGAAAATCAACAAACCACGAAAAGTTCTTGTATTTGAAGATAGAAACTTTTTGCTTTGAAGGAGAAAGATCCAGCTGACTGAAATAAGTTCATTGGATGAAAAACAACAAAAATTGACAAGAACCACGAAAAGTTCTTGTATTTTAAGATAAAATCTGACGCTATTAAAGAAAAAAACTTCTCCCTCGCTGAAATGTGTTCATTTGCTGAAAATCAACAAAACCTCGAAAAGTTCCTGTATTTGAAGATAAAATCTTTTTGCTTTGAAGAAGAAAGATCTAGGTGACTGAAATAAGTTCATCAGATGAAAACCAACAAAAATTGACAAGAACCACGAAAAGTTCTTGTATTTTAAGTTAAAATCTGAGGCTATTAAAGAAAAAACTTCCAGCTCGCTGAAATATGTTCATTTGCTGAAAATCAACAAAACCACGAAAAGTTCTTGTATTTGAAGATAGAATCTTTTTGCTTTGAAGAAGAAAGATCCAGCTGACTGAAATAAGTTCATCAGATGAAAATCAACAAAAATTGACAAGAACCACGAAAAGTTCTTGTATTTTAAGATAAAATCTGACGCTATTAAAGAAAAAAACTTCTTGCTCGCTGAAATATGTTCATTTGCTGAAAATCAACAAAACCACGAAAAGTTCTTGTATTTGAAAATAAAATCTTTTTGCATTGAAGAAGAAAGATCGAGGTGACTGAAATAAGTTCATTTGATGAAAACCAACAAAAATTGACAAGAACCACGAAAAGTTCTTGCATTTTAAGATAAAATATGAGGCTATTAAAGAAAAAACTTCCAGCTCGCTGAAATATGTTCATTTGCTGAAAATCAACAAAACCACGAAAAGTTCTTGTATTTGAAGATAAATTCTTTTTGCTTTGAAGAAGAAAGATCTAGCTGACTGAAATAAGTTCATCAGATGAAAACCAACAAAAATTGACAAGAACCACGAAAAGCTCTTGTATTTTAAGTTAAAATCTGAGGCTATTAAAGAAAAAACTTCTAGCTCGCTGAAATATGTTCATTTGCTGAAAATCAACAAAACCACGAAAAGTTCTTGTATTTGAAGATAGAATCTTTTTGCTTTGAAGAAGAAAGATCTCGCTGACTAAAATAAGTTCATTGGATGAAAAACAACAAAAATCAACAAAACCACGAAAAGTTCTTGTATTTGAAGATAAAATCTTTTTGCTTTGAAGATGAAAGATCTTGGTGACTGAAATAAGTTCATTGGATGAAAACCAACACAAATTGATAGGAACCACGAAAAGTTCTTGTATTTTAAGATAAAATCTGACGCTATTCAAGAAAAAACTTCTCCCTCGCTGAAATATGTTCATTTGCTGAAAATCAACAAAACCACGAAAAGTTCTTGTATTTGAAGATAAAATCTTTTTGCTTTGAAGAAGAAAGATCGAGGTGACTGAAATAAGTTCATTAGATGAAAACCAACAAAAATTGACAAGAACCACGAAAAGTTCTTGTATTTTAAGATAAAATCTGAGGCTATTAAAGAAAAAACTTCTAGCTCGCTGAAATATGTTCATTTGCTGAAAACCAACAAAACCACGAAAAGCTCTTGTATTTGAAGATAAAATCTTTTTGCTTTGAAGAAGAAAGATCCAGCTGACTGAAATAAGTTCATCAGATGAAAATCAACAAAAATTGACAAGAACCACGAAAAGTTCTTGTATTTTAAGATAAAATCTGACGCTATTAAAGAAAAAAACTTCTTGCTCGCTGAAATATGTTCATTTGCTGAAAATCAACAAAACCACGAAAAGTTCTTGTATTTGAAAATAAAATCTTTTTGCTTTGAAGAGGAAAGATCGAGGTGACTGAAATAAGTTCATTTGATGAAAACCAACAAAAATTGACAAGAACCACGAAAAGTTCTTGCATTTTAAGATAAAATATGAGGCTATTAAAGAAAAAACTTCCAGCTCGCTGAAATATGTTCATTTGCTGAAAATCAACAAAACCACGAAAAGTTCTTGTATTTGAAGATAAATTCTTTTTGCTTTGAAGAAGAAAGTTCGAACTGACTGAAATAAGTTCATTCGATCAACACCAACAAAAATTGACAAGAACCAGGAAAAGTTCTTGTATTTTAAGATAAAATCTGACGCTATTAAAGAAAAAACTTCTCGCTCGCTGAAATATGTTCATTTGCTGAAAATCAACAAAACCACGAAAAGTTCTTGTATTTGAAGATAAAATCTTTTTGCTTTGAAGAAGAAAGATCTCGGTGACTGAAATAAGTTCATCAGATGAAAACCAACAAAAATTGACAAGAACCACGAAAAGTTCTTGTATTTTAGGATAAAATCTGATGCTATTAAAGAAAAAACTTCTTGCTCGCTGAAATATGTTCATTTGCTGAAAATCAACAAAACCACGAAAAGTTCTTGTATTTGAAGATAGAATCTTTTTGCTTTGAAGAAGAAAGATCTAGCTGACTGAAATAAGTTCATTGGATGAAAAACAACAAAAATCAACAAAACCACGAAAAGTTCTTGTATTTGAAGATAAAATCTTTTTGCTTTGAAGATGAAAGATCTTGGTGACTGAAATAAGTTCATTGGATGAAAACCAACACAAATTGATAGGAACCACGAAAAGTTCTTGTATTTTAAGATAAAATCTGACGCTATTCAAGAAAAAACTTCTCCCTCGCTGAAATATGTTCATTTGCTGAAAATCAACAAAACCACAAAAAGTTCTTGTATTTGAAGATAAAATCTTTTTGCTTTGAAGAAGAAAGATCGAGGTGACTGAAATAAGTTCATTAGATGAAAACCAACAAAAATTGACAAGAACCACGAAAAGTTCTTGTATTTTAAGATAAAATCTGAGGCTATTAAAGAAAAAACTTCTAGCTCGCTGAAATATGTTCATTTGCTGAAAACCAACAAAACCACAAAAAGTTCTTGTATTTGAAGATAAAATCTTTTTGCTTTGAAGAAGAAAGATCCAGCTGACTGAAATAAGTTCATCAGATGAAAATCAACAAAAATTGACAAGAACCACGAAAAGTTCTTGTATTTTAAGATAAAATCTGATGCTATTAAAGAAAAAACTTCCAGCTCGCTGAAATATGTTCATTTGCTGAAAATCAACAAAACCACGAAAAGTTCTTGTATTTGAAGATAAAATCTTTTTGCTTTGAAGAAGAAAGATCTAGCTGACTGAAATAAGTTCATTCGATCAAAACCAACAAAAATTGACAAGAACCACGAAAAGTTCTTGTATTTTAAGATAAAATCTGATGCTATTAAAGAAAAAACTTCCAGCTCGCTGAAATATGTTCATTTGCTGAAAATCAACAAACCACGAAAAGTTCTTGTATTTGAAGATAGAATCTTTTTGCTTTGAAGGAGAAAGATCCAGCTGACTGTAATAAGTTCATTGGATGAAAAACAACAAAAATTGACAAGAACCACGAAAAGTTCTTGTATTTTAAGATAAAATCTGACGCTATTAAAGAAAAAACTTCTCCCTCGCTGAAATGTGTTCATTTGCTGAAAATCAACAAAACCTCGAAAAGTTCCTGTATTTGAAGATAAAATCTTTTTGCTTTGAAGAAGAAAGATCTAGGTGACTGAAATAAGTTCATCAGATGAAAACCAACAAAAATTGACAAGAACCACGAAAAGTTCTTGTATTTTAAGTTAAAATCTGAGGCTATTAAAGAAAAAACTTCCAGCTCGCTGAAATATGTTCATTTGCTGAAAATCAACAAAACCACGAAAAGTTCTTGTATTTGAAGATAGAATCTTTTTGCTTTGAAGAAGAAAGATCCAGCTGACTGAAATAAGTTCATCAGATGAAAATCAACAAAAATTGACAAGAACCACGAAAAGTTCTTGTATTTTAAGATAAAATCTGACGCTATTAAAGAAAAAAACTTCTTGCTCGCTGAAATATGTTCATTTGCTGAAAATCAACAAAACCACGAAAAGTTCTTGTATTTGAAAATAAAATCTTTTTGCATTGAAGAAGAAAGATCGAGGTGACTGAAATAAGTTCATTTGATGAAAACCAACAAAAATTGACAAGAACCACGAAAAGTTCTTGCATTTTAAGATAAAATATGAGGCTATTAAAGAAAAAACTTCCAGCTCGCTGAAATATGTTCATTTGCTGAAAATCAACAAAACCACGAAAAGTTCTTGTATTTGAAGATAAATTCTTTTTGCTTTGAAGAAGAAAGATCTAGCTGACTGAAATAAGTTCATCAGATGAAAACCAACAAAAATTGACAAGAACCACGAAAAGCTCTTGTATTTTAAGTTAAAATCTGAGGCTATTAAAGAAAAAACTTCTAGCTCGCTGAAATATGTTCATTTGCTGAAAATCAACAAAACCACGAAAAGTTCTTGTATTTGAAGATAGAATCTTTTTGCTTTGAAGAAGAAAGATCTCGCTGACTGAAATAAGTTCATTGGATGAAAAACAACAAAAATCAACAAAACCACGAAAAGTTCTTGTATTTGAAGATAAAATCTTTTTGCTTTGAAGATGAAAGATCTTGGTGACTGAAATAAGTTCATTGGATGAAAACCAACACAAATTGATAGGAACCACGAAAAGTTCTTGTATTTTAAGATAAAATCTGACGCTATTCAAGAAAAAACTTCTCCCTCGCTGAAATATGTTCATTTGCTGAAAATCAACAAAACCACGAAAAGTTCTTGTATTTGAAGATAAAATCTTTTTGCTTTGAAGAAGAAAGATCGAGGTGACTGAAATAAGTTCATTAGATGAAAACCAACAAAAATTGACAAGAACCACGAAAAGTTCTTGTATTTTAAGATAAAATCTGAGGCTATTAAAGAAAAAACTTCTAGCTCGCTGAAATATGTTCATTTGCTGAAAACCAACAAAACCACGAAAAGCTCTTGTATTTGAAGATAAAATCTTTTTGCTTTGAAGAAGAAAGATCCAGCTGACTGAAATAAGTTCATCAGATGAAAATCAACAAAAATTGACAAGAACCACGAAAAGTTCTTGTATTTTAAGATAAAATCTGACGCTATTAAAGAAAAAAACTTCTTGCTCGCTGAAATATGTTCATTTGCTGAAAATCAACAAAACCACGAAAAGTTCTTGTATTTGAAAATAAAATCTTTTTGCTTTGAAGAAGAAAGATCGAGGTGACTGAAATAAGTTCATTTGATGAAAACCAACAAAAATTGACAAGAACCACGAAAAGTTCTTGCATTTTAAGATAAAATATGAGGCTATTAAAGAAAAAACTTCCAGCTCGCTGAAATATGTTCATTTGCTGAAAATCAACAAAACCACGAAAAGTTCTTGTATTTGAAGATAAATTCTTTTTGCTTTGAAGAAGAAAGTTCGAACTGACTGAAATAAGTTCATTCGATCAACACCAACAAAAATTGACAAGAACCAGGAAAAGTTCTTGTATTTTAAGATAAAATCTGACGCTATTAAAGAAAAAACTTCTCGCTCGCTGAAATATGTTCATTTGCTGAAAATCAACAAAACCACGAAAAGTTCTTGTATTTGAAGATAAAATCTTTTTGCTTTGAAGAAGAAAGATCTCGGTGACTGAAATAAGTTCATCAGATGAAAACCAACAAAAATTGACAAGAACCACGAAAAGTTCTTGTATTTTAGGATAAAATCTGATGCTATTAAAGAAAAAACTTCTTGCTCGCTGAAATATGTTCATTTGCTGAAAATCAACAAAACCACGAAAAGTTCTTGTATTTGAAAATAAAATCTTTTTGCATTGAAGAAGAAAGATCGAGGTGACTGAAATAAGTTCATTTGATGAAAACCAACAAAAATTGACAAGAACCACGAAAAGTTCTTGCATTTTAAGATAAAATATGAGGCTATTAAAGAAAAAACTTCCAGCTCGCTGAAATATGTTCATTTGCTGAAAATCAACAAAACCACGAAAAGTTCTTGTATTTGAAGATAAATTCTTTTTGCTTTGAAGAAGAAAGATCTAGCTGACTGAAATAAGTTCATCAGATGAAAACCAACAAAAATTGACAAGAACCACGAAAAGCTCTTGTATTTTAAGTTAAAATCTGAGGCTATTAAAGAAAAAACTTCTAGCTCGCTGAAATATGTTCATTTGCTGAAAATCAACAAAACCACGAAAAGTTCTTGTATTTGAAGATAGAATCTTTTTGCTTTGAAGAAGAAAGATCTCGCTGACTGAAATAAGTTCATTGGATGAAAAACAACAAAAATCAACAAAACCACGAAAAGTTCTTGTATTTGAAGATAAAATCTTTTTGCTTTGAAGATGAAAGATCTTGGTGACTGAAATAAGTTCATTGGATGAAAACCAACACAAATTGATAGGAACCACGAAAAGTTCTTGTATTTTAAGATAAAATCTGACGCTATTCAAGAAAAAACTTCTCCCTCGCTGAAATATGTTCATTTGCTGAAAATCAACAAAACCACGAAAAGTTCTTGTATTTGAAGATAAAATCTTTTTGCTTTGAAGAAGAAAGATCGAGGTGACTGAAATAAGTTCATTAGATGAAAACCAACAAAAATTGACAAGAACCACGAAAAGTTCTTGTATTTTAAGATAAAATCTGAGGCTATTAAAGAAAAAACTTCTAGCTCGCTGAAATATGTTCATTTGCTGAAAACCAACAAAACCACGAAAAGCTCTTGCATTTGAAGATAAAATCTTTTTGCTTTGAAGAAGAAAGATCCAGCTGACTGAAATAAGTTCATCAGATGAAAATCAACAAAAATTGACAAGAACCACGAAAAGTTCTTGTATTTTAAGATAAAATCTGACGCTATTAAAGAAAAAAACTTCTTGCTCGCTGAAATATGTTCATTTGCTGAAAATCAACAAAACCACGAAAAGTTCTTGTATTTGAAAATAAAATCTTTTTGCTTTGAAGAAGAAAGATCGAGGTGACTGAAATAAGTTCATTTGATGAAAACCAACAAAAATTGACAAGAACCACGAAAAGTTCTTGCATTTTAAGATAAAATATGAGGCTATTAAAGAAAAAACTTCCAGCTCGCTGAAATATGTTCATTTGCTGAAAATCAACAAAACCACGAAAAGTTCTTGTATTTGAAGATAAATTCTTTTTGCTTTGAAGAAGAAAGTTCGAACTGACTGAAATAAGTTCATTCGATCAACACCAACAAAAATTGACAAGAACCAGGAAAAGTTCTTGTATTTTAAGATAAAATCTGACGCTATTAAAGAAAAAACTTCTCGCTCGCTGAAATATGTTCATTTGCTGAAAATCAACAAAACCACGAAAAGTTCTTGTATTTGAAGATAAAATCTTTTTGCTTTGAAGAAGAAAGATCTCGGTGACTGAAATAAGTTCATCAGATGAAAACCAACAAAAATTGACAAGAACCACGAAAAGTTCTTGTATTTTAGGATAAAATCTGATGCTATTAAAGAAAAAACTTCTTGCTCGCTGAAATATGTTCATTTGCTGAAAATCAACAAAACCACGAAAAGTTCTTGTATTTGAAGATAGAATCTTTTTGCTTTGAAGAAGAAAGATCTAGCTGACTGAAATAAGTTCATTGGATGAAAAACAACAAAAATCAACAAAACCACGAAAAGTTCTTGTATTTGAAGATAAAATCTTTTTGCTTTGAAGATGAAAGATCTTGGTGACTGAAATAAGTTCATTGGATGAAAACCAACACAAATTGATAGGAACCACGAAAAGTTCTTGTATTTTAAGATAAAATCTGACGCTATTCAAGAAAAAACTTCTCCCTCGCTGAAATATGTTCATTTGCTGAAAATCAACAAAACCACATAAAGTTCTTGTATTTGAAGATAAAATCTTTTTGCTTTGAAGAAGAAAGATCGAGGTGACTGAAATAAGTTCATTAGATGAAAACCAACAAAAATTGACAAGAACCACGAAAAGTTCTTGTATTTTAAGATAAAATCTGAGGCTATTAAAGAAAAAACTTCTAGCTCGCTGAAATATGTTCATTTGCTGAAAACCAACAAAACCACAAAAAGTTCTTGTATTTGAAGATAAAATCTTTTTGCTTTGAAGAAGAAAGATCCAGCTGACTGAAATAAGTTCATCAGATGAAAATCAACAAAAATTGACAAGAACCACGAAAAGTTCTTGTATTTTAAGATAAAATCTGATGCTATTAAAGAAAAAACTTCCAGCTCGCTGAAATATGTTCATTTGCTGAAAATCAACAAAACCACGAAAAGTTCTTGTATTTGAAGATAAAATCTTTTTGCTTTGAAGAAGAAAGATCTAGCTGACTGAAATAAGTTCATTCGATCAAAACCAACAAAAATTGACAAGAACCACGAAAAGTTCTTGTATTTTAAGATAAAATCTGATGCTATTAAAGAAAAAACTTCCAGCTCGCTGAAATATGTTCATTTGCTGAAAATCAACAAACCACGAAAAGTTCTTGTATTTGAAGATAGAATCTTTTTGCTTTGAAGGAGAAAGATCCAGCTGACTGTAATAAGTTCATTGGATGAAAAACAACAAAAATTGACAAGAACCACGAAAAGTTCTTGTATTTTAAGATAAAATCTGACGCTATTAAAGAAAAAACTTCTCCCTCGCTGAAATGTGTTCATTTGCTGAAAATCAACAAAACCTCGAAAAGTTCCTGTATTTGAAGATAAAATCTTTTTGCTTTGAAGAAGAAAGATCTAGGTGACTGAAATAAGTTCATCAGATGAAAACCAACAAAAATTGACAAGAACCACGAAAAGTTCTTGTATTTTAAGTTAAAATCTGAGGCTATTAAAGAAAAAACTTCCAGCTCGCTGAAATATGTTCATTTGCTGAAAATCAACAAAACCACGAAAAGTTCTTGTATTTGAAGATAGAATCTTTTTGCTTTGAAGAAGAAAGATCCAGCTGACTGAAATAAGTTCATCAGATGAAAATCAACAAAAATTGACAAGAACCACGAAAAGTTCTTGTATTTTAAGATAAAATCTGACGCTATTAAAGAAAAAAACTTCTTGCTCGCTGAAATATGTTCATTTGCTGAAAATCAACAAAACCACGAAAAGTTCTTGTATTTGAAAATAAAATCTTTTTGCATTGAAGAAGAAAGATCGAGGTGACTGAAATAAGTTCATTTGATGAAAACCAACAAAAATTGACAAGAACCACGAAAAGTTCTTGCATTTTAAGATAAAATATGAGGCTATTAAAGAAAAAACTTCCAGCTCGCTGAAATATGTTCATTTGCTGAAAATCAACAAAACCACGAAAAGTTCTTGTATTTGAAGATAAATTCTTTTTGCTTTGAAGAAGAAAGATCTAGCTGACTGAAATAAGTTCATCAGATGAAAACCAACAAAAATTGACAAGAACCACGAAAAGCTCTTGTATTTTAAGTTAAAATCTGAGGCTATTAAAGAAAAAACTTCTAGCTCGCTGAAATATGTTCATTTGCTGAAAATCAACAAAACCACGAAAAGTTCTTGTATTTGAAGATAGAATCTTTTTGCTTTGAAGAAGAAAGATCTCGCTGACTGAAATAAGTTCATTGGATGAAAAACAACAAAAATCAACAAAACCACGAAAAGTTCTTGTATTTGAAGATAAAATCTTTTTGCTTTGAAGATGAAAGATCTTGGTGACTGAAATAAGTTCATTGGATGAAAACCAACACAAATTGATAGGAACCACGAAAAGTTCTTGTATTTTAAGATAAAATCTGACGCTATTCAAGAAAAAACTTCTCCCTCGCTGAAATATGTTCATTTGCTGAAAATCAACAAAACCACGAAAAGTTCTTGTATTTGAAGATAAAATCTTTTTGCTTTGAAGAAGAAAGATCGAGGTGACTGAAATAAGTTCATTAGATGAAAACCAACAAAAATTGACAAGAACCACGAAAAGTTCTTGTATTTTAAGATAAAATCTGAGGCTATTAAAGAAAAAACTTCTAGCTCGCTGAAATATGTTCATTTGCTGAAAACCAACAAAACCACGAAAAGCTCTTGTATTTGAAGATAAAATCTTTTTGCTTTGAAGAAGAAAGATCCAGCTGACTGAAATAAGTTCATCAGATGAAAATCAACAAAAATTGACAAGAACCACGAAAAGTTCTTGTATTTTAAGATAAAATCTGACGCTATTAAAGAAAAAAACTTCTTGCTCGCTGAAATATGTTCATTTGCTGAAAATCAACAAAACCACGAAAAGTTCTTGTATTTGAAAATAAAATCTTTTTGCTTTGAAGAAGAAAGATCGAGGTGACTGAAATAAGTTCATTTGATGAAAACCAACAAAAATTGACAAGAACCACGAAAAGTTCTTGCATTTTAAGATAAAATATGAGGCTATTAAAGAAAAAACTTCCAGCTCGCTGAAATATGTTCATTTGCTGAAAATCAACAAAACCACGAAAAGTTCTTGTATTTGAAGATAAATTCTTTTTGCTTTGAAGAAGAAAGTTCGAACTGACTGAAATAAGTTCATTCGATCAACACCAACAAAAATTGACAAGAACCAGGAAAAGTTCTTGTATTTTAAGATAAAATCTGACGCTATTAAAGAAAAAACTTCTCGCTCGCTGAAATATGTTCATTTGCTGAAAATCAACAAAACCACGAAAAGTTCTTGTATTTGAAGATAAAATCTTTTTGCTTTGAAGAAGAAAGATCTCGGTGACTGAAATAAGTTCATCAGATGAAAACCAACAAAAATTGACAAGAACCACGAAAAGTTCTTGTATTTTAGGATAAAATCTGATGCTATTAAAGAAAAAACTTCTTGCTCGCTGAAATATGTTCATTTGCTGAAAATGAACAAAACCACGAAAAGTTCTTGTATTTGAAAATAAAATCTTTTTGCATTGAAGAAGAAAGATCGAGGTGACTGAAATAAGTTCATTTGATGAAAACCAACAAAAATTGACAAGAACCACGAAAAGTTCTTGCATTTTAAGATAAAATATGAGGCTATTAAAGAAAAAACTTCCAGCTCGCTGAAATATGTTCATTTGCTGAAAATCAACAAAACCACGAAAAGTTCTTGTATTTGAAGATAAATTCTTTTTGCTTTGAAGAAGAAAGATCTAGCTGACTGAAATAAGTTCATCAGATGAAAACCAACAAAAATTGACAAGAACCACGAAAAGCTCTTGTATTTTAAGTTAAAATCTGAGGCTATTAAAGAAAAAACTTCCAGCTCGCTGAAATATGTTCATTTGCTGAAAATCAACAAAACCACGAAAAGTTCTTGTATTTGAAGATAGAATCTTTTTGCTTTGAAGAAGAAAGATCTCGCTGACTGAAATAAGTTCATTGGATGAAAAACAACAAAAATCAACAAAACCACGAAAAGTTCTTGTATTTGAAGATAAAATCTTTTTGCTTTGAAGATGAAAGATCTTGGTGACTGAAATAAGTTCATTGGATGAAAACCAACACAAATTGATAGGAACCACGAAAAGTTCTTGTATTTTAAGATAAAATCTGACGCTATTCAAGAAAAAACTTCTCCCTCGCTGAAATATGTTCATTTGCTGAAAATCAACAAAACCACGAAAAGTTCTTGTATTTGAAGATAAAATCTTTTTGCTTTGAAGAAGAAAGATCGAGGTGACTGAAATAAGTTCATTAGATGAAAACCAACAAAAATTGACAAGAACCACGAAAAGTTCTTGTATTTTAAGATAAAATCTGAGGCTATTAAAGAAAAAACTTCTAGCTCGCTGAAATATGTTCATTTGCTGAAAACCAACAAAACCACGAAAAGCTCTTGCATTTGAAGATAAAATCTTTTTGCTTTGAAGAAGAAAGATCCAGCTGACTGAAATAAGTTCATCAGATGAAAATCAACAAAAATTGACAAGAACCACGAAAAGTTCTTGTATTTTAAGATAAAATATGACGCTATTAAAGAAAAAAACTTCTTGCTCGCTGAAATATGTTCATTTGCTGAAAATCAACAAAACCACGAAAAGTTCTTGTATTTGAAAATAAAATCTTTTTGCTTTGAAGAAGAAAGATCGAGGTGACTGAAATAAGTTCATTTGATGAAAACCAACAAAAATTGACAAGAACCACGAAAAGTTCTTGCATTTTAAGATAAAATATGAGGCTATTAAAGAAAAAACTTCCAGCTCGCTGAAATATGTTCATTTGCTGAAAATCAACAAAACCACGAAAAGTTCTTGTATTTGAAGATAAATTCTTTTTGCTTTGAAGAAGAAAGTTCGAACTGACTGAAATAAGTTCATTCGATCAACACCAACAAAAATTGACAAGAACCAGGAAAAGTTCTTGTATTTTAAGATAAAATCTGACGCTATTAAAGAAAAAACTTCTCGCTCGCTGAAATATGTTCATTTGCTGAAAATCAACAAAACCACGAAAAGTTCTTGTATTTGAAGATAAAATCTTTTTGCTTTGAAGAAGAAAGATCTCGGTGACTGAAATAAGTTCATCAGATGAAAACCAACAAAAATTGACAAGAACCACGAAAAGTTCTTGTATTTTAGGATAAAATCTGATGCTATTAAAGAAAAAACTTCTTGCTCGCTGAAATATGTTCATTTGCTGAAAATCAACAAAACCACGAAAAGTTCTTGTATTTGAAGATAGAATCTTTTTGCTTTGATGAAGAAAGATCTAGCTGACTGAAATAAGTTCATTGGATGAAAAACAACAAAAATCAACAAAACCACGAAAAGTTCTTGTATTTGAAGATAAAATCTTTTTGCTTTGAAGATGAAAGATCTTGGTGACTGAAATAAGTTCATTGGATGAAAACCAACACAAATTGATAGGAACCACGAAAAGTTCTTGTATTTTAAGATAAAATCTGACGCTATTCAAGAAAAAACTTCTCCCTCGCTGAAATATGTTCATTTGCTGAAAATCAACAAAACCACATAAAGTTCTTGTATTTGAAGATAAAATCTTTTTGCTTTGAAGAAGAAAGATCGAGGTGACTGAAATAAGTTCATTAGATGAAAACCAACAAAAATTGAGAAGAACCACGAAAAGTTCTTGTATTTTAAGATAAAATCTGAGGCTATTAAAGAAAAAACTTCTAGCTCGCTGAAATATGTTCATTTGCTGAAAACCAACAAAACCACAAAAAGTTCTTGTATTTGAAGATAAAATCTTTTTGCTTTGAAGAAGAAAGATCCAGCTGACTGAAATAAGTTCATCAGATGAAAATCAACAAAAATTGACAAGAACCACGAAAAGTTCTTGTATTTTAAGATAAAATCTGATGCTATTAAAGAAAAAACTTCCAGCTCGCTGAAATATGTTCATTTGCTGAAAATCAACAAAACCACGAAAAGTTCTTGTATTTGAAGATAAAATCTTTTTGCTTTGAAGAAGAAAGATCTAGCTGACTGAAATAAGTTCATTCGATCAAAACCAACAAAAATTGACAAGAACCACGAAAAGTTCTTGTATTTTAAGATAAAATCTGATGCTATTAAAGAAAAAACTTCCAGCTCGCTGAAATATGTTCATTTGCTGAAAATCAACAAACCACGAAAAGTTCTTGTATTTGAAGATAGAATCTTTTTGCTTTGAAGGAGAAAGATCCAGCTGACTGTAATAAGTTCATTGGATGAAAAACAACAAAAATTGACAAGAACCACGAAAAGTTCTTGTATTTTAAGATAAAATCTGACGCTATTAAAGAAAAAACTTCTCCCTCGCTGAAATGTGTTCATTTGCTGAAAATCAACAAAACCTCGAAAAGTTCCTGTATTTGAAGATAAAATCTTTTTGCTTTGAAGAAGAAAGATCTAGGTGACTGAAATAAGTTCATCAGATGAAAACCAACAAAAATTGACAAGAACCACGAAAAGTTCTTGTATTTTAAGTTAAAATCTGAGGCTATTAAAGAAAAAACTTCCAGCTCGCTGAAATATGTTCATTTGCTGAAAATCAACAAAACCACGAAAAGTTCTTGTATTTGAAGATAGAATCTTTTTGCTTTGAAGAAGAAAGATCCAGCTGACTGAAATAAGTTCATCAGATGAAAATCAACAAAAATTGACAAGAACCACGAAAAGTTCTTGTATTTTAAGATAAAATCTGACGCTATTAAAGAAAAAAACTTCTTGCTCGCTGAAATATGTTCATTTGCTGAAAATCAACAAAACCACGAAAAGTTCTTGTATTTGAAAATAAAATCTTTTTGCATTGAAGAAGAAAGATCGAGGTGACTGAAATAAGTTCATTTGATGAAAACCAACAAAAATTGACAAGAACCACGAAAAGTTCTTGCATTTTAAGATAAAATATGAGGCTATTAAAGAAAAAACTTCCAGCTCGCTGAAATATGTTCATTTGCTGAAAATCAACAAAACCACGAAAAGTTCTTGTATTTGAAGATAAATTCTTTTTGCTTTGAAGAAGAAAGATCTAGCTGACTGAAATAAGTTCATCAGATGAAAACCAACAAAAATTGACAAGAACCACGAAAAGCTCTTGTATTTTAAGTTAAAATCTGAGGCTATTAAAGAAAAAACTTCTAGCTCGCTGAAATATGTTCATTTGCTGAAAACCAACAAAACCACAAAAAGTTCTTGTATTTGAAGATAAAATCTTTTTGCTTTGAAGAAGAAAGATCCAGCTGACTGAAATAAGTTCATCAGATGAAAATCAACAAAAATTGACAAGAACCACGAAAAGTTCTTGTATTTTAAGATAAAATCTGATGCTATTAAAGAAAAAACTTCCAGCTCGCTGAAATATGTTCATTTGCTGAAAATCAACAAAACCACGAAAAGTTCTTGTATTTGAAGATAAAATCTTTTTGCTTTGAAGAAGAAAGATCTAGCTGACTGAAATAAGTTCATTCGATCAAAACCAACAAAAATTGACAAGAACCACGAAAAGTTCTTGTATTTTAAGATAAAATCTGATGCTATTAAAGAAAAAACTTCCAGCTCGCTGAAATATGTTCATTTGCTGAAAATCAACAAACCACGAAAAGTTCTTGTATTTGAAGATAGAATCTTTTTGCTTTGAAGGAGAAAGATCCAGCTGACTGTAATAAGTTCATTGGATGAAAAACAACAAAAATTGACAAGAACCACGAAAAGTTCTTGTATTTTAAGATAAAATCTGACGCTATTAAAGAAAAAACTTCTCCCTCGCTGAAATGTGTTCATTTGCTGAAAATCAACAAAACCTCGAAAAGTTCCTGTATTTGAAGATAAAATCTTTTTGCTTTGAAGAAGAAAGATCTAGGTGACTGAAATAAGTTCATCAGATGAAAACCAACAAAAATTGACAAGAACCACGAAAAGTTCTTGTATTTTAAGTTAAAATCTGAGGCTATTAAAGAAAAAACTTCCAGCTCGCTGAAATATGTTCATTTGCTGAAAATCAACAAAACCACGAAAAGTTCTTGTATTTGAAGATAGAATCTTTTTGCTTTGAAGAAGAAAGATCCAGCTGACTGAAATAAGTTCATCAGATGAAAATCAACAAAAATTGACAAGAACCACGAAAAGTTCTTGTATTTTAAGATAAAATCTGACGCTATTAAAGAAAAAAACTTCTTGCTCGCTGAAATATGTTCATTTGCTGAAAATCAACAAAACCACGAAAAGTTCTTGTATTTGAAAATAAAATCTATTTGCATTGAAGAAGAAAGATCGAGGTGACTGAAATAAGTTCATTTGATGAAAACCAACAAAAATTGACAAGAACCACGAAAAGTTCTTGCATTTTAAGATAAAATATGAGGCTATTAAAGAAAAAACTTCCAGCTCGCTGAAATATGTTCATTTGCTGAAAATCAACAAAACCACGAAAAGTTCTTGTATTTGAAGATAAATTCTTTTTGCTTTGAAGAAGAAAGATCTAGCTGACTGAAATAAGTTCATCAGATGAAAACCAACAAAAATTGACAAGAACCACGAAAAGCTCTTGTATTTTAAGTTAAAATCTGAGGCTATTAAAGAAAAAACTTCTAGCTCGCTGAAATATGTTCATTTGCTGAAAATCAACAAAACCACGAAAAGTTCTTGTATTTGAAGATAGAATCTTTTTGCTTTGAAGAAGAAAGATCTCGCTGACTGAAATAAGTTCATTGGATGAAAAACAACAAAAATCAACAAAACCACGAAAAGTTCTTGTATTTGAAGATAAAATCTTTTTGCTTTGAAGATGAAAGATCTAGCTGACTGAAATAAGTTCATTGGATGAAAACCAACACAAATTGATAGGAACCACGAAAAGTTCTTGTATTTTAAGATAAAATCTGACGCTATTCAAGAAAAAACTTCTCCCTCGCTGAAATATGTTCATTTGCTGAAAATCAACAAAACCACGAAAAGTTCTTGTATTTGAAGATAAAATCTTTTTGCTTTGAAGAAGAAAGATCGAGGTGACTGAAATAAGTTCATTAGATGAAAACCAACAAAAATTGACAAGAACCACGAAAAGTTCTTGTATTTTAAGATAAAATCTGAGGCTATTAAAGAAAAAACTTCTAGCTCGCTGAAATATGTTCATTTGCTGAAAACCAACAAAACCACGAAAAGCTCTTGTATTTGAAGATAAAATCTTTTTGCTTTGAAGAAGAAAGATCCAGCTGACTGAAATAAGTTCATCAGATGAAAATCAACAAAAATTGACAAGAACCACGAAAAGTTCTTGTATTTTAAGATAAAATCTGACGCTATTAAAGAAAAAAACTTCTTGCTCGCTGAAATATGTTCATTTGCTGAAAATCAACAAAACCACGAAAAGTTCTTGTATTTGAAAATAAAATCTTTTTGCTTTGAAGAAGAAAGATCGAGGTGACTGAAATAAGTTCATTTGATGAAAACCAACAAAAATTGACAAGAACCACGAAAAGTTCTTGCATTTTAAGATAAAATATGAGGCTATTAAAGAAAAAACTTCCAGCTCGCTGAAATATGTTCATTTGCTGAAAATCAACAAAACCACGAAAAGTTCTTGTATTTGAAGATAAATTCTTTTTGCTTTGAAGAAGAAAGTTCGAACTGACTGAAATAAGTTCATTCGATCAACACCAACAAAAATTGACAAGAACCAGGAAAAGTTCTTGTATTTTAAGATAAAATCTGACGCTATTAAAGAAAAAACTTCTCGCTCGCTGAAATATGTTCATTTGCTGAAAATCAACAAAACCACGAAAAGTTCTTGTATTTGAAGATAAAATCTTTTTGCTTTGAAGAAGAAAGATCGAGCTGACTGAAATAAGTTCATTAGATGAAAACCAACAAAAATTGACAAGAACCACGAAAAGTTCTTGTATTTTAAGATAAAATCTGACGCTATTAAAGAAGAAACTTCTCGCTCGCTGAAATATGTTCATTTACTGAAAATCAACAAAACCACGAAAAGTTCTTGTATTTGAAGATAAAATCTTTTTGCTTTGAAGAAGAAAGATCTAGCTGACTGAAATAAGTTCATCAGATGAAAACCAACAAAAATTGACAAGAACCACGAAAAGTTCTTGTATTTTCGGATAAAATCTGATGCTATTAAAGAAAAAACTTCCAGCTCGCTGAAATATGTTCATTTGCTGAAAATCAACAAAACCACGAAAAGTTCTTGTATTTGAAGATAGAATCTTTTTGCTTTGAAGAAGTAAGATCCAGGTGACTGAAATAAGTTCATTGGATGAAAACCAACAAAAATTGACAAGAACCACGAAAAGTTCTTGTATTTTAAGATAAAATCTGACGCTATTAAAGAAAAAACTTCTCCCTCGCTGAAATATGTTCATTTGCTGAAAATCAACAAAACCCTGAAAAGTTCCTGTATTTGAAGATAAAATCTTTTTGCTTTGAAGAAGAAAGATCTCGGTGACTGAAATAAGTTCATCAGATGAAAACCAACAAAAATTGACAAGAACCACGAAAAGTTCTTGCATTTTAAGATAAAATATGAGGCTATTAAATAAAAAACTTCTAGCTCGCTGAAATATGTTCATTTGCTGAAAATCAACAAAACCACGAAAAGTTCTTGTATTTGAAGATAAAATCTTTTTGATTTGAAGAAGAAAGATCGAGGTGACTGAAATAAGTTCATTAAATGAAAACCAACAAAAATTGACAAGAACCACGAAAAGTTCTTGTATTTTAAGATAAAATCTGACGCTATTAAAGAACAAACTTCTAGCTCGCTGAAATATGTTCATTTGCTGAAAATCAACAAAACCACGAAAAGTTCTTGTATTTGAAGATAAAATCTTTTTGCTTTGAAGAAGAAATATCTAGCTGACAGAAATAAGTTCATTCGATCAAAACCAACAAAAATTGACAAGAACCACGAAAAGTTCTTGTATTTTAAGATAAAATCTGACGCTATTAAAGAAGAAACTTCTCGCTCGCTGAAATATGTTCATTTACTGAAAATCAACAAAACCACGAAAAGTTCTTGTATTTGAAGATAAAATCTTTTTGCTTTGAAGAAGAAAGATCTAGCTGACTGAAATAAGTTCATTAGATGAAAACCAACAAAAATTGACAAGAACCACGAAAAGTTCTTGTATTTTCCGATAAAATCTGATGCTATTAAAGAAAAAACTTCCAGCTCGCTGAAATATGTTCATTTGCTGAAAATCAACAAAACCACGAAAAGTTCATGTATTTGAAGATAGAATCTTTTTGCTTTGAAGAAGTAAGATCCAGGTGACTGAAATAAGTTCATTGGATGAAAACCAACAAAAATTGACAAGAACCACGAAAAGTTCTTGTATTTTAAGATAATATCTGACGCTATTAAAGAAAAAACTTCTCCCTCGCTGAAATATGTTCATTTGCTGAAAATCAACAAAACCCTGAAAAGTTCCTGTATTTGAAGATAAAATCTTTTTGCTTTGAAGAAGAAAGATCTCGGTGACTGAAATAAGTTCATCAGATGAAAACCAACAAAAATTGACAAGAACCACGAAAAGTTCTTGTATTTTAGGATAAAATCTGATGCTATTAAAGAAAAAACTTCCAGCTCGCTGAAATATGTTCATTTGCTGAAAATCAACAAAACCTCGAAAAGTTCCTGTATTTGAAGATAAAATCTTTTTGCTTTGAAGAAGAAAGATCTAGCTGACTGAAATAAGTTCATTGGATGAAAAACAACAAAAATCAACAAAACCATGAAAAGTTCTTGTATTTGAAGATAAAATCTTTTTGCTTTGAAGATGAAAGATCTTGGTGACTGAAATAAGTTCATTGGATGAAAACCAACACAAATTGATAGGAACAACGAAAAGTTCTTGTATTTTAAGATAAAATCTGACACTATTCAAGAAAAAACCTCTCCCTCGCTGAAATATGTTCATTTGCTGAAAATCAACAAAACCACGAAAAGTTCTTGTGTTTGAAAATAAAATCTTTTTGCTTTGAAGAAGAAAGATCGAGGTGACTGAAATAAGTTCATTTGATGAAAACCAACAAAAATTGACAAGAACCACGAAAAGTTCTTGCATTTTAAGATAAAATATGAGGCTATTAAATAAAAAACTTCTAGCTCGCTGAAATATGTTCATTTGCTGAAAATCAACAAAACCACGAAAAGTTCTTGTATTTGAAGATAAATTCTTTTTGCTTTGAAGAAGAAAGATCGAGGTGACTGAAATAAGTTCATTAAATGAAAACCAACAAAAATTGACAAGAACCACGAAAAGTTCTTGTATTTTAAGATAAAATCTGACGCTATTAAAGAACAAACTTCTAGCTCGCTGAAATATGTTCATTTGCTGAAAATCAACAAAACCACGAAAAGTTCTTGTATTTGAAGATAAAATCTTTTTGCTTTGAAGAAGAAAGATCTAGCTGACTGAAATAAGTTCATTCGATCAAAACCAACAAAAATTGACAAGAACCACGAAAAGTTCTTGTATTTTAAGATAAAATCTGACGCTATTAAAGAAGAAACTTCTCGCTCGCTGCAATATGTTCATTTACTGAAAATCAACAAAACCACGAAAAGTTCTTGTATTTGAAGATAAAATCTTTTTGCTTTGAAGAAGAAAGATCTAGCTGACTGAAATAAGTTCATTAGATGAAAACCAACAAAAATTGACAAGAACCACGAAAAGTTCTTGTATTTTCGGATAAAATCTGATGCTATTAAAGAAAAAACTTCCAGCTCGCTGAAATATGTTCATTTGCTGAAAATCAACAAAACCACGAAAAGTTCTTGTATTTGAAGATAGAATCTTTTTGCTTTGAAGAAGTAAGATCCAGGTGACTGAAATAAGTTCATTGGATGAAAACCAACAAAAATTGACAAGAATCACGAAAAGTTCTTGTATTTTAAGATAAAATCTGACGCTATTAAAGAAAAAACTTCTCCCTCGCTAAAATATGTTCATTTGCTGAAAATCAACAAAACCCTGAAAAGTTCCTGTATTTGAAGATAAAATCTTTTTGCTTTGAAGAAGAAAGATCTCGGTGACTGAAATAAGTTCATCAGATGAAAACCAACAAAAATTGACAAGAACCACGAAAAGTTCTTGTATTTTAGGATAAAATCTGATGCTATTAAAGAAAAAACTTCCAGCTCGCTGAAATATGTTCATTTGCTGAAAATCAACAAAACCACGAAAAGTTCTTGTATTTGAAGATAGGATCTTTTTGCTTTGAAGGAGAAAGATCCAGCTGACTGAAATAAGTTCATTGGATGAAAAACAACAAAAATTGACAAGAACCACGAAAAGTTCTTGTATTTTAAGATAAAATCTGACGCAATTAAAGAAAAAACTTCTCCCTCGCTGAAATGTGTTCATTTGCTGAAAATCAACAAAACCTCGAAAAGTTCCTGTATTTGAAGATAAAATCTTTTTGCTTTGAAGAAGAAAGATCTCGGTGACTGAAATAAGTTCATCAGATGAAAACCAACAAAAATTGACAAGAACCACGAAAAGTTCTTGTATTTTAGGATAAAATCTGATGCTATTAAAGATAAAACTTCCAGCTCGCTGAAATATGTTCATTTGCTGAAAATCAACAAAACCACGAAAAGTTCTTGTATTTGAAGATAGAATTTTTTTGCTTTGAAGGAGAAAGATCCAGCTGACTGAAATAAGTTCATTGGATGAAAAACAACAAAAATTGACAAGAACCACGAAAGGTTCTTGTATTTTAAGATAAAATCTGACGCTATTAAAGAAAAAACTTCTCCCTCGCTGAAATGTGTTCATTTGCTGAAAATCAACAAAACCTCGAAAAGTTCCTGTATTTGAAGATAAAATCTTTTTGCTTTGAAGAAGAAAGATCTAGCTGACTGAAATAAGTTCATTGGATGAAAAACAACAAAAATCAACAAAACCACGAAAAGTTCTTGTATTTGAAGATAAAATCTTTTTGCTTTGAAGATGAAAGATCTTGGTGACTGAAATAAGTTCATTAGATGAAAACCAACACAAATTGATAGGAACAACGAAAAGTTCTTGTATTTTAAGATAAAATTTTAAGATATATTCAAGAAAAAACCTCTCCCTCGCTGAAATATGTTCATTTGCTGAAAATCAACAAAACCACGAAAAGTTCTTGTATTTGAAGATAAAATCTTTTTGCTTTGAAGAAGAAAGATCGAGGTGACTGAAATAAGTTCATTGGATGAAAACCAACAAAAATTGAGAAGAACCACGAAAAGATCTTGTATTTTAAGATAAAATCTGAGGCTATTAAAGAAAAAACTTCCAGCTCGCTGAAATATGTTCATTTGCTGAAAATCAACAAAACCACGAAAAGTTCTTGTATTTGAAGATAAAATCTTTTTGCTTTGAAGAAGAAAGATCCAGCTGACTGAAATCAGTTCATCAGATGAAAATCAACAAAAATTGACAAGAACCACGAAAAGTTCTTGTATTTTAAGATAAAATCTGACGCTATTAAAGAAAAAAACTTCTTGCTCGCTGAAATATGTTCATTTGCTGAAAATCAACAAAACCACGATAAGTTCTTCTATTTGAAAATAAAATCTTTTTGCTTTGAAGAAGAAAGATCGAGGTGACTGAAATAAGTTCATTTGATGAAAACCAACAAAAATTGACAAGAACCACGAAAAGTTCTTGCATTTTAAGATAAAATATGAGGCTATTAAAGAAAAAACTTCTATCTCGCTGAAATATGTTCATTTGCTGAAAATCAACAAAACCACGAAAAGTTCTTGTATTTGAAGATAAATTCTTTTTGCTTTGAAGAAGAAAGTTCGAGCTGACTGAAATAAGTTCATTCGATCAACACCAACAAAAATTGACAAGAACCACGAAAAGTTCTTGTATTTTAAGATAAAATCTGACGCTATTAAAGAAAAAACTTCTCGCTCGCTGAAATATGTTCATTTGCTGAAAATCAACAAAACCACGAAAAGTTCTTGTATTTGAAGATAAAATCTTTTTGCTTTGAAGAAGAAAGATCTAGCTGACTGAAATAAGTTCATTCGATCAAAACCAACAAAAATTGACAAGAACCACGAAAAGTTCTTGTATTTTAAGATAAAATCTGACGCTATTAAAGAAAAAACTTCTCGCTCGCTGAAATATGTTCATTTACTGAAAATCAACAAAACCACGAAAAGTTCTTGTATTTGAAGATAAAATCTTTTTGCTTTGAAGAAGAAAGATCTAGCTGACTGAAATAAGTTCATCAGATGAAAACAAACAACAATTGACAAGAACCACGAAAAGTTCTTGTATTTTAGGATAAAATCTGATGCTATTAAAGAAAAAACTTCCAGCTCGCTGAAATATGTTCATTTGCTGAAAATCAACAAAACCACGAAAAGTTCTTGTATTTGAAGATAGAATCTTTTTGCTTTGAAGAAGTAAGATCCAGGTGACTGAAATAAGTTCATTGGATGAAAACCAACAAAAATTGACAAGAACCACGAAAAGTTGTTGTATTTTAAGATAAAATCTGACGCTATTAAAGAAAAAACTTCTCCCTCGCTGAAATGTGTTCATTTGCTGAAAATCAACAAAACCCTGAAAAGTTCCTGTATTTGAAGATAAAATCTTTTTGCTTTGAAGAAGAAAGATCTCGGTGACTGAAATAAGTTCATCAGATGAAAACCAACAAAAATTGACAAGAACCACGAAAAGTTCTTGTATTTTAAGTTAAAATCTGAGGCTATTAAAGAAAAAACTTCCAGCTCGCTGAAATATGTTCATTTGCTGAAAATCAACAAAACCACGAAAAGTTCTTGTATTTGAAGATAGAATCTTTTTGCTTTGAAGAAGAAAGATCTAGCTGACTGAAATAAGTTCATTGGATGAAAAACAACAAAAATTGACAAGAACCACGAAAAGTTCTTGTATTTTAAGATAAAATCTGACGCTATTCAAGAAAAAACTTCTCCCTCGCTGAAATATGTTCATTTGCTGAAAATCAACAAAACCACGAAAAGTTCTTGTATTTGAAGATAAAATCTTTTTGCTTTGAAGAAGAAAGGTCGAGGTGACTGAAATAAGTTCATTAAATGAAAACCAACAAAAATTGACAAGAACCACGAAAAGTTCTTGTATTTTAGGATAAAATCTGATGCTATTAAAGAAAAAACTTCCAGCTCGCTGAAATATGTTCATTTGCTGAAAATCAACAAAACCACGAAAAGTTCTTGTATTTGAAGATAGAATCTTTTTGCTTTGAAGGAGAAAGATCCAGCTGACTGAAATAAGTTCATTGGATGAAAAACAACAAAAATTGACAAGAACCACGAAAAGTTCTTGTATTTGAAGATAAAATCTTTTTGCTTTGAAGATGAAAGATCTTGGTGACTGAAATAAGTTCATTGGATGAAAACCAACACAAATTGATAGGAACAACGAAAAGTTCTTGTATTTTAAGATAAAATCTGACACTATTCAAGAAAAAACCTCTCCCTCGCTGAAATATGTTCATTTGCTGAAAATCAACAAAACCACGAAAAGTTCTTGTATTTGAAGATAAAATCTTTTTGCTTTGAAGAAGAAAGATCGAGGTGACTGAAATAAGTTCATTGGATGAAAACCAACAAAAATTGAGAAGAACCACGAAAAGATCTTGTATTTTAAGATAAAATCTGAGGCTATTAAAGAAAAAACTTCTAGCTCGCTGAAATATGTTCATTTGCTGAAAATCAACAAAACCACGAAAAGTTCTTGTATTTGAAGATAAAATCTTTTTGCTTTGAAGAAGAAAGATCCAGCTGACTGAAATCAGTTCATCAGATGAAAATCAACAAAAATTGACAAGAACCACGAAAAGTTCTTGTATTTTAAGATAAAATCTGACGCTATTAAAGAAAAAAACTTCTTGCTCGCTGAAATATGTTCATTTGCTGAAAATCAACAAAACCACGATAAGTTCTTCTATTTGAAAATAAAATCTTTTTGCTTTGAAGAAGAAAGATCGAGGTGACTGAAATAAGTTCATTTGATGAAAACCAACAAAAATTGACAAGAACCACGAAAAGTTCTTGCATTTTAAGATAAAATATGAGGCTATTAAAGAAAAAACTTCTATCTCGCTGAAATATGTTCATTTGCTGAAAATCAACAAAACCACGAAAAGTTCTTGTATTTGAAGATAAAATCTTTTTGATTTGAAGAAGAAAGATCGAGGTGACTGAAATAAGTTCATTAAATGAAAACCAACAAAAATTGACAAGAACCACGAAAAGTTCTTGTATTTTAAGATAAAATCTGACGCTATTAAAGAACAAACTTCTAGCTCGCTGAAATATGTTCATTTGCTGAAAATCAACAAAACCACGAAAAGTTCTTGTATTTGAAGATAAAATCTTTTTGCTTTGAAGAAGAAAGATCTAGCTGACTGAAATAAGTTCATTCGATCAAAACCAACAAAAATTGACAAGAACCACGAAAAGTTCTTGTATTTTAAGATAAAATCTGACGCTATTAAAGAAGAAACTTCTCGCTCGCTGAAATATGTTCATTTACTGAAAATCAACAAAACCATGAAAAGTTCTTGTATTTGAAGATAAAATCTTTTTGCTTTGAAGAAGAAAGATCTCGCTGACTGAAATAAGTTCATTAGATGAAAACCAACAAAAATTGACAAGAACCACGAAAAGTTCTTGTATTTTCGGATAAAATCTGATGCTATTAAAGAAAAAACTTCCAGCTCGCTGAAATATGTTCATTTGCTGAAAATCAACAAAACCACGAAAAGTTCTTGTATTTGAAGATAGAATCTTTTTGCTTTGAAGAAGTAAGATCCAGGTGACTGAAATAAGTTCATTGGATGAAAACCAACAAAAATTGACAAGAATCACGAAAAGTTCTTGTATTTTAAGATAAAATCTGACGCTATTAAAGAAAAAACTTCTCCCTCGCTAAAATATGTTCATTTGCTGAAAATCAACAAAACCCTGAAAAGTTCCTGTATTTGAAGATAAAATCTTTTTGCTTTGAAGAAGAAAGATCTCGGTGACTGAAATAAGTTCATCAGATGAAAACCAACAAAAATTGACAAGAACCACGAAAAGTTCTTGTATTTTAGGATAAAATCTGATGCTATTAAAGAAAAAACTTCCAGCTCGCTGAAATATGTTCATTTGCTGAAAATCAACAAAACCACGAAAAGTTCTTGTATTTGAAGATAGGATCTTTTTGCTTTGAAGGAGAAAGATCCAGCTGACTGAAATAAGTTCATTGGATGAAAAACAACAAAAATTGACAAGAACCACGAAAAGTTCTTGTATTTTAAGATAAAATCTGACGCAATTAAAGAAAAAACTTCTCCCTCGCTGAAATGTGTTCATTTGCTGAAAATCAACAAAACCTCGAAAAGTTCCTGTATTTGAAGATAAAATCTTTTTGCTTTGAAGAAGAAAGATCTCGGTGACTGAAATAAGTTCATCAGATGAAAACCAACAAAAATTGACAAGAACCACGAAAAGTTCTTGTATTTTAGGATAAAATCTGATGCTATTAAAGAAAAAACTTCCAGCTCGCTGAAATATGTTCATTTGCTGAAAATCAACAAAACCACGAAAAGTTCTTGTATTTGAAGATAGAATCTTTTTGCTTTGAAGGAGAAAGATCCAGCTGACTGAAATAAGTTCATTGGATGAAAAACAACAAAAATTGACAAGAACCACGAAAGGTTCTTGTATTTTAAGATAAAATCTGACGCTATTAAAGAAAAAACTTCTCCCTCGCTGAAATGTGTTCATTTGCTGAAAATCAACAAAACCTCGAAAAGTTCCTGTATTTGAAGATAAAATCTTTTTGCTTTGAAGAAGAAAGATCTAGCTGACTGAAATAAGTTCATTGGATGAAAAACAACAAAAATCAACAAAACCACGAAAAGTTCTTGTATTTGAAGATAAAATCTTTTTGCTTTGAAGATGAAAGATCTTGGTGACTGAAATAAGTTCATTAGATGAAAACCAACACAAATTGATAGGAACAACGAAAAGTTCTTGTATTTTAAGATAAAATCTGACACTATTCAAGAAAAAACCTCTCCCTCGCTGAAATATGTTCATTTGCTGAAAATCAACAAAACCACGAAAAGTTCTTGTATTTGAAGATAAAATCTTTTTGCTTTGAAGAAGAAAGATCGAGGTGACTGAAATAAGTTCATTGGATGAAAACCAACAAAAATTGAGAAGAACCACGAAAAGATCTTGTATTTTAAGATAAAATCTGAGGCTATTAAAGAAAAAACTTCTAGCTCGCTGAAATATGTTCATTTGCTGAAAATCAACAAAACCACGAAAAGTTCTTGTATTTGAAGATAAAATCTTTTTGCTTTGAAGAAGAAAGATCCAGCTGACTGAAATCAGTTCATCAGATGAAAATCAACAAAAATTGACAAGAACCACGAAAAGTTCTTGTATTTTAAGATAAAATCTGACGCTATTAAAGAAAAAAACTTCTTGCTCGCTGAAATATGTTCATTTGCTGAAAATCAACAAAACCACGATAAGTTCTTCTATTTGAAAATAAAATCTTTTTGCTTTGAAGAAGAAAGATCGAGGTGACTGAAATAAGTTCATTTGATGAAAACCAACAAAAATTGACAAGAACCACGAAAAGTTCTTGCATTTTAAGATAAAATATGAGGCTATTAAAGAAAAAACTTCTATCTCGCTGAAATATGTTCATTTGCTGAAAATCAACAAAACCACGAAAAGTTCTTGTATTTGAAGATAAATTCTTTTTGCTTTGAGAAGAAAGATCCAGCTGACTGAAATAAGTTCATTCGATCAAAACCAACAAAAATTGACAAGAACCACGAAAAGTTCTTGTATTTTAAGATAAAATCTGACGCTATTAAAGAAAAAACTTCTCGCTCGCTGAAATATGTTCATTTACTGAAAATCAACAAAACCACGAAAAGTTCTTGTATTTGAAGATAAAATCTTTTTGCTTTGAAGAAGAAAGATCTAGCTGACTGAAATAAGTTCATCAGATGAAAACAAACAACAATTGACAAGAACCACGAAAAGTTCTTGTATTTTAGGATAAAATCTGATGCTATTAAAGAAAAAACTTCCAGCTCGCTGAAATATGTTCATTTGCTGAAAATCAACAAAACCACGAAAAGTTCTTGTATTTGAAGATAGAATCTTTTTGCTTTGAAGAAGTAAGATCCAGGTGACTGAAATAAGTTCATTGGATGAAAACCAACAAAAATTGACAAGAACCACGAAAAGTTGTTGTATTTTAAGATAAAATCTGACGCTATTAAAGAAAAAACTTCTCCCTCGCTGAAATGTGTTCATTTGCTGAAAATCAACAAAACCCTGAAAAGTTCCTGTATTTGAAGATAAAATCTTTTTGCTTTGAAGAAGAAAGATCTCGGTGACTGAAATAAGTTCATCAGATGAAAACCAACAAAAATTGACAAGAACCACGAAAAGTTCTTGTATTTTAAGTTAAAATCTGAGGCTATTAAAGAAAAAACTTCCAGCTCGCTGAAATATGTTCATTTGCTGAAAATCAACAAAACCACGAAAAGTTCTTGTATTTGAAGATAGAATCTTTTTGCTTTGAAGAAGAAAGATCTAGCTGACTGAAATAAGTTCATTGGATGAAAAACAACAAAAATTGACAAGAACCACGAAAAGTTCTTGTATTTTAAGATAAAATCTGACGCTATTCAAGAAAAAACTTCTCCCTCGCTGAAATATGTTCATTTGCTGAAAATCAACAAAACCACGAAAAGTTCTTGTATTTGAAGATAAAATCTTTTTGCTTTGAAGAAGAAAGGTCGAGGTGACTGAAATAAGTTCATTAAATGAAAACCAACAAAAATTGACAAGAACCACGAAAAGTTCTTGTATTTTAGGATAAAATCTGATGCTATTAAAGAAAAAACTTCCAGCTCGCTGAAATATGTTCATTTGCTGAAAATCAACAAAACCACGAAAAGTTCTTGTATTTGAAGATAGAATCTTTTTGCTTTGAAGGAGAAAGATCCAGCTGACTGAAATAAGTTCATTGGATGAAAAACAACAAAAATTGACAAGAACCACGAAAAGTTCTTGTATTTGAAGATAAAATCTTTTTGCTTTGAAGATGAAAGATCTTGGTGACTGAAATAAGTTCATTGGATGAAAACCAACACAAATTGATAGGAACAACGAAAAGTTCTTGTATTTTAAGATAAAATCTGACACTATTCAAGAAAAAACCTCTCCCTCGCTGAAATATGTTCATTTGCTGAAAATCAACCAAACCACGAAAAGTTCTTGTATTTGAAGATAAAATCTTTTTGCTTTGAAGAAGAAAGATCGAGGTGACTGAAATAAGTTCATTGGATGAAAACCAACAAAAATTGAGAAGAACCACGAAAAGATCTTGTATTTTAAGATAAAATCTGAGGCTATTAAAGAAAAAACTTCTAGCTCGCTGAAATATGTTCATTTGCTGAAAATCAACAAAACCACGAAAAGTTCTTGTATTTGAAGATAAAATCTTTTTGCTTTGAAGAAGAAAGATCCAGCTGACTGAAATCAGTTCATCAGATGAAAATCAACAAAAATTGACAAGAACCACGAAAAGTTCTTGTATTTTAAGATAAAATCTGACGCTATTAAAGAAAAAAACTTCTTGCTCGCTGAAATATGTTCATTTGCTGAAAATCAACAAAACCACGATAAGTTCTTCTATTTGAAAATAAAATCTTTTTGCTTTGAAGAAGAAAGATCGAGGTGACTGAAATAAGTTCATTTGATGAAAACCAACAAAAATTGACAAGAACCACGAAAAGTTCTTGCATTTTAAGATAAAATATGAGGCTATTAAAGAAAAAACTTCTATCTCGCTGAAATATGTTCATTTGCTGAAAATCAACAAAACCACGAAAAGTTCTTGTATTTGAAGATAAATTCTTTTTGCTTTGAAGAAGAAAGTTCGAGCTGACTGAAATAAGTTCATTCGATCAACACCAACAAAAATTGACAAGAACCACGAAAAGTTCTTGTATTTTAAGATAAAATCTGACGCTATTAAAGAAAAAACTTCTCCCTCGCTGAAATGTGTTCATTTACTGAAAATCAACAAAACCACGAAAAGTTCTTGTATTTGAAGATAAAATCTTTTTGCTTTGAAGAAGAAAGATCTAGCTGACTGAAATAAGTTCATCAGATGAAAACAAACAACAATTGACAAGAACCACGAAAAGTTCTTGTATTTTAGGATAAAATCTGATGCTATTAAAGAAAAAACTTCCAGCTCGCTGAAATATGTTCATTTGCTGAAAATCAACAAAACCACGAAAAGTTCTTGTATTTGAAGATAGAATCTTTTTGCTTTGAAGAAGTAAGATCCAGGTGACTGAAATAAGTTCATTGGATGAAAACCAACAAAAATTGACAAGAACCACGAAAAGTTGTTGTATTTTAAGATAAAATCTGACGCTATTAAAGAAAAAACTTCTCCCTCGCTGAAATGTGTTCATTTGCTGAAAATCAACAAAACCCTGAAAAGTTCCTGTATTTGAAGATAAAATCTTTTTGCTTTGAAGAAGAAAGATCTCGGTGACTGAAATAAGTTCATCAGATGAAAACCAACAAAAATTGACAAGAACCACGAAAAGTTCTTGTATTTTAAGTTAAAATCTGAGGCTATTAAAGAAAAAACTTCCAGCTCGCTGAAATATGTTCATTTGCTGAAAATCAACAAAACCACGAAAAGTTCTTGTATTTGAAGATAGAATCTTTTTGCTTTGAAGAAGAAAGATCTAGCTGACTGAAATAAGTTCATTGGATGAAAAACAACAAAAATTGACAAGAACCACGAAAAGTTCTTGTATTTTAAGATAAAATCTGACGCTATTCAAGAAAAAACTTCTCCCTCGCTGAAATATGTTCATTTGCTGAAAATCAACAAAACCACGAAAAGTTCTTGTATTTGAAGATAAAATCTTTTTGCTTTGAAGAAGAAAGGTCGAGGTGACTGAAATAAGTTCATTAAATGAAAACCAACAAAAATTGACAAGAACCACGAAAAGTTCTTGTATTTTAGGATAAAATCTGATGCTATTAAAGAAAAAACTTCCAGCTCGCTGAAATATGTTCATTTGCTGAAAATCAACAAAACCACGAAAAGTTCTTGTATTTGAAGATAGAATCTTTTTGCTTTGAAGGAGAAAGATCCAGCTGACTGAAATAAGTTCATTGGATGAAAAACAACAAAAATTGACAAGAACCACGAAAAGTTCTTGTATTTGAAGATAAAATCTTTTTGCTTTGAAGATGAAAGATCTTGGTGACTGAAATAAGTTCATTGGATGAAAACCAACACAAATTGATAGGAACAACGAAAAGTTCTTGTATTTTAAGATAAAATCTGACACTATTCAAGAAAAAACCTCTCCCTCGCTGAAATATGTTCATTTGCTGAAAATCAACCAAACCACGAAAAGTTCTTGTATTTGAAGATAAAATCTTTTTGCTTTGAAGAAGAAAGATCGAGGTGACTGAAATAAGTTCATTGGATGAAAACCAACAAAAATTGAGAAGAACCACGAAAAGATCTTGTATTTTAAGATAAAATCTGAGGCTATTAAAGAAAAAACTTCTAGCTCGCTGAAATATGTTCATTTGCTGAAAATCAACAAAACCACGAAAAGTTCTTGTATTTGAAGATAAAATCTTTTTGCTTTGAAGAAGAAAGATCCAGCTGACTGAAATCAGTTCATCAGATGAAAATCAACAAAAATTGACAAGAACCACGAAAAGTTCTTGTATTTTAAGATAAAATCTGACGCTATTAAAGAAAAAAACTTCTTGCTCGCTGAAATATGTTCATTTGCTGAAAATCAACAAAACCACGATAAGTTCTTCTATTTGAAAATAAAATCTTTTTGCTTTGAAGAAGAAAGATCGAGGTGACTGAAATAAGTTCATTTGATGAAAACCAACAAAAATTGACAAGAACCACGAAAAGTTCTTGCATTTTAAGATAAAATATGAGGCTATTAAAGAAAAAACTTCTATCTCGCTGAAATATGTTCATTTGCTGAAAATCAACAAAACCACGAAAAGTTCTTGTATTTGAAGATAAATTCTTTTTGCTTTGAAGAAGAAAGTTCGAGCTGACTGAAATAAGTTCATTCGATCAACACCAACAAAAATTGACAAGAACCACGAAAAGTTCTTGTATTTTAAGATAAAATCTGACGCTATTAAAGAAAAAACTTCTCCCTCGCTGAAATGTGTTCATTTGCTGAAAATCAACAAAACCCTGAAAAGTTCCTGTATTTGAAGATAAAATCTTTTTGCTTTGAAGAAGAAAGATCTCGGTGACTGAAATAAGTTCATCAGATGAAAACCAACAAAAATTGACAAGAACCACGAAAAGTTCTTGTATTTTAAGTTAAAATCTGAGGCTATTAAAGAAAAAACTTCCAGCTCGCTGAAATATGTTCATTTGCTGAAAATCAACAAAACCACGAAAAGTTCTTGTATTTGAAGATAGAATCTTTTTGCTTTGAAGAAGAAAGATCTAGCTGACTGAAATAAGTTCATTGGATGAAAAACAACAAAAATTGACAAGAACCACGAAAAGTTCTTGTATTTTAAGATAAAATCTGAGGCTATTAAAGAAAAAACTTCTCCCTCGCTGAAATATGTTCATTTGCTGAAAATCAACAAAACCACGAAATGTTCTTGTATTTGAAGATAAAATCTTTTTGCTTTGAAGAAGAAAGGTCGAGGTGACTGAAATAAGTTCATTAAATGAAAACCAACAAAAATTGACAAGAACCACGAAAAGTTCTTGTATTTTAAGATAAAATCTGACGCAATTAAAGAAAAAACTTCTCCCTCGCTGAAATGTGTCCATTTGCTGAAAATCAACAAAACCACGAAAAGTTCTTGTATTTGAAGATAAAATCTTTTTGCTTTGAAGAAGAAAGATCTCGGTGACTGAAATAAGTTCATCAGATGAAAACCAACAAAAATTGACAAGAACCACGAAAAGTTCTTGTATTTTAGGATAAAATCTGATGCTATTAAAGAAAAAACTTCCAGCTCGCTGAAATATGTTCATTTGCTGAAAATCAACAAAACCACGAAAAGTTCCTGTATTTGAAGATAGAATCTTTTTGCTTTGAAGGAGAAAGATCCAGCTGACTGAAATAAGTTCATTGGATGAAAAACAACAAAAATTGACAAGAACCACGAAAGGTTCTTGTATTTTAAGATAAAATCTGACGCTATTAAAGAAAAAACTTCTCCCTCGCTGAAATGTGTTCATTTGCTGAAAATCAACAAAACCTCGAAAAGTTCCTGTATTTGAACATAAAATCTTTTTGCTTTGAAGAAGAAAGATCTAGCTGACTGAAATAAGTTCATTGGATGAAAAACAACAAAAATCAACAAAACCACGAAAAGTTCTTGTATTTGAAGATAAAATCTTTTTGCTTTGAAGATGAAAGATCTTGGTGACTGAAATAAGTTCATTGGATGAAAACCAACACAAATTGATAGGAACAACGAAAAGTTCTTGTATTTTAAGATAAAATCTGACACTATTCAAGAAAAAACCTCTCCCTCGCTGAAATATGTTCATTTGCTGAAAATCAACAAAACCACGAAAAGTTCTTGTATTTGAAGATAAAATCTTTTTGCTTTGAAGAAGAAAGATCGAGGTGACTGAAATAAGTTCATTGGATGAAAACCAACAAAAATTGAGAAGAACCACGAAAAGATCTTGTATTTTAAGATAAAATCTGAGGCTATTAAAGAAAAAACTTCTAGCTCGCTGAAATATGTTCATTTGCTGAAAATCAACAAAACCACGAAAAGTTCTTGTATTTGAAGATAAAATCTTTTTGCTTTGAAGAAGAAAGATCCAGCTGACTGAAATCAGTTCATCAGATGAAAATCAACAAAAATTGACAAGAACAATGAAAAGTTCTTGTATTTTAAGATAAAATCTGACACTATTAAAGAAAAAAACTTCTTGCTCGCTGAAATATGTTCATTTGCTGAAAATCAACAAAACCACGATAAGTTCTTCTATTTGAAAATAAAATCTTTTTGCTTTGAAGAAGAAAGATCGAGGTGACTGAAATAAGTTCATTAGATGAAAACCAACAAAAATTGACAAGAACCACGAAAAGTTCTTGCATTTTAAGATAAAATATGAGGCTATTAAAGAAAAAACTTCTATCTCGCTGAAATATGTTCATTTGCTGAAAATCAACAAAACCACGAAAAGTTCTTGTATTTGAAGATAAATTCTTTTTGCTTTGAAGAAGAAAGTTCGAGCTGACTGAAATAAGTTCATTCGATCAACACCAACAAAAATTGACAAGAACCACGAAAAGTTCTTGTATTTTAAGATAAAATCTGACGCTATTAAAGAAAAAACTTCTCGCTCGCTGAAATATGTTCATTTGCTGAAAATCAACAAAACCACGAAAAGTTCTTGTATTTGAAGATAAAATCTTTTTGCTTTGAAGAAGAAAGATCTAGCTGACTGAAATAAGTTCATTGGATGAAAACCAACACAAATTGATAGGAACAACGAAAAGTTCTTGTATTTTAAGATAAAATCTGACACTATTCAAGAAAAAACCTCTCCCTCGCTGAAATATGTTCATTTGCTGAAAATCAACAAAACCACGAAAAGTTCTTGTATTTGAAGATAAAATCTTTTTGCTTTGAAGAAGAAAGATCGAGGTGACTGAAATAAGTTCATTGGATGAAAACCAACAAAAATTGAGAAGAACCACGAAAAGATCTTGTATTTTAAGATAAAATCTGAGGCTATTAAAGAAAAAACTTCTAGCTCGCTGAAATATGTTCATTTGCTGAAAATCAACAAAACCACGAAAAGTTCTTGTATTTGAAGATAAAATCTTTTTGCTTTGAAGAAGAAAGATCCAGCTGACTGAAATCAGTTCATCAGATGAAAATCAACAAAAATTGACAAGAACAATGAAAAGTTCTTGTATTTTAAGATAAAATCTGACGCTATTAAAGAAAAAAACTTCTTGCTCGCTGAAATATGTTCATTTGCTGAAAATCAACAAAACCACGATAAGTTCTTCTATTTGAAAATAAAATCTTTTTGCTTTGAAGAAGAAAGATCGAGGTGACTGAAATAAGTTCATTTGATGAAAACCAACAAAAATTGACAAGAACCACGAAAAGTTCTTGCATTTTAAGATAAAATATGAGGCTATTAAAGAAAAAACTTCTATCTCGCTGAAATATGTTCATTTGCTGAAAATCAACAAAACCACGAAAAGTTCTTGTATTTGAAGATAAATTCTTTTTGCTTTGAAGAAGAAAGTTCGAGCTGACTGAAATAAGTTCATTCGATCAACACCAACAAAAATTGACAAGAACCACGAAAAGTTCTTGTATTTTAAGATAAAATCTGACGCTATTAAAGAAAAAACTTCTCGCTCGCTGAAATATGTTCATTTGCTGAAAATCAACAAAACCACGAAAAGTTCTTGTATTTGAAGATAAAATCTTTTTGCTTTGAAGATGAAAGATCTTGGTGACTGAAAAAAGGTCATTCGATCAAAACCAACAAAAATTGACAAGAACCACGAAAAGTTCTTGTATTTTAAGATAAAATCTGACGCTATTAAAGAAAAAACTTCTCGCTCGCTGAAATATGTTCATTTACTGAAAATCAACAAAACCACGAAAAGTTCTTGTATTTGAAGATAAAATCTTTTTGCTTTGAAGAAGAAAGATCTAGCTGACTGAAATAAGTTCATCAGATGAAAACAAACAACAATTGACAAGAACCACGAAAAGTTCTTGTATTTTAGGATAAAATCTGATGCTATTAAAGAAAAAACTTCCAGCTCGCTGAAATATGTTCATTTGCTGAAAATCAACAAAACCACGAAAAGTTCTTGTATTTGAAGATAGAATCTTTTTGCTTTGAAGAAGTAAGATCCAGGTGACTGAAATAAGTTCATTGGATGAAAACCAACAAAAATTGACAAGAACCACGAAAAGTTGTTGTATTTTAAGATAAAATCTGACGCTATTAAAGAAAAAACTTCTCCCTCGCTGAAATGTGTTCATTTGCTGAAAATCAACAAAACCCTGAAAAGTTCCTGTATTTGAAGATAAAATCTTTTTGCTTTGAAGAAGAAAGATCTCGGTGACTGAAATAAGTTCATCAGATGAAAACCAACAAAAATTGACAAGAACCACGTAAAGTTCTTGTATTTTAAGTTAAAATCTGAGGCTATTAAAGAAAAAACTTCCAGCTCGCTGAAATATGTTCATTTGCTGAAAATCAACAAAACCACGAAAAGTTCTTGTATTTGAAGATAGAATCTTTTTGCTTTGAAGAAGAAAGATCTAGCTGACTGAAATAAGTTCATTGGATGAAAAACAACAAAAATTGACAAGAACCACGAAAAGTTCTTGTATTTTAAGATAAAATCTGACGCTATTCAAGAAAAAACTTCTCCCTCGCTGAAATATGTTCATTTGCTGAAAATCAACAAAACCACGAAAAGTTCTTGTATTTGAAGATAAAATCTTTTTGCTTTGAAGAAGAAAGGTCGAGGTGACTGAAATAAGTTCATCAGATGAAAATCAACAAAAATTGACAAGAACCACGAAAAGTTCTTGTATTTTAAGATAAAATCTGACGCTATTAAAGAAAAAACTTCCAGCTCGCTGAAATATGGTCATTTGCTGAAAACCAACAAAACCACGTCAAGTTCTTGTATTTGAAGATAAAATCTTTTTGCTTTGAAGATGAAAGATCTTGGTGACTGAAATAAGTTCATTGGATGAAAAACAACAAAAATCAACAAAACCACGAAAAGTTCTTGTATTTGAAGATAAAATCTTTTTGCTTTGAAGATGAAAGATCTTGGTGACTGAAATAAGTTCATTGGATGAAAACCAACAAAAATTGACAAGAACCACGAAAAGTTCTTGTATTTTAAGATAAAATCTGACACTATTCAAGAAAAAACTTCCAGCTCGCTGAAATATGTTCATTTGCTGAAAATCAACAAAACCACGAAATGTTCTTGTATTTGAAGATAAAATCTTTTTGCTTTGAAGAAGAAAGATCCAGCTGACTGAAATAAGTTCATTGGATGAAAAACAACAAAAATTGACAAGAAGCACGAAAAGTTCTTGTATTTTAAGATAAAATCTGACGCTATTCAAGAAAAAACTTCGCCCTCGCTGAAATATGTTCATTTGCTGAAAATCAACAAAACCACGAAAAGTTCTTGTATTTGAAGATAAAATCTTTTCACTTTAAAGAAGAAAGATTCAGCTGACTGAAATAAGTTCATTGGATGAAAACCAACAAAAATTGACAAGAACCACGAAAAGTTCTTGTATTCAAGATAAAATCTGACGCTATTAAAGAAAAGACTTTTTGCTCGCTGAAATATGTTCATTTGCTGAAAATCAACAAAACCACAAAAAGTTCTTGTATTTGAAGATAAAATCTTTTTGCTTTGAAGAAGTAAGATCGAGGTGACTGAAATAAGTTCATTGGATGAAAAACAACAAAAATTGACAAGAACCACGAAAAGTTCTTGTATTTTAAGATAAAATCTGACGCTATCAAAGAAAAAACTTCTCCCTCACTGAAATGTGTTCATTTGCTGAAAATCAACAAAACCACGAAAAGTTCCTGTATTTGAAGATAAAATCTTTTTGCTTTGAAGAAGAAAGATCTAGTTGACTGAAATAAGTTCATCAGATCAAAACCAACAAAAATTGACAAGAACCACGAAAAGTTCTTGTATTTTAGGATAAAATCTGATGCTATTGAAGAAAAAACTTCCAGCTCGCTGAAATATGTTCATTTGCTGAAAATCAACAAAACCACGAAAAGTTCTTGTATTTGAACATAGAATCTTTTTGCTTTGAAGAAGAAAGATCCAGCTGACTGAAATAAGTTCATTGGATGAAAAACAACAAAAATTGACAAGAACCACGAAAAGTTCTTGTATTTTAAGATAAAATCTGACGCTATTCAAGAAAAAACTTCGCCCTCGCTGAAATATGTTCATTTGCTGAAAATCAACAAAACCACGAAAAGTTCTTGTATTTGAAGATAAAATCTTTTTGCATTGAAGAAGAAAGATCGAGGTGACTGAAATAAGTTCATTAGATGAAAACCAACAAAAATTGACAAGAACCACGAAAAGTTCTTGTATTTTAAGATAAAATCTGAGGCAATTAAAGAAAAAACTTCTCGCTCGCTGAAATATGTTCATTTGCTGCAAATCAACAAAACCACGAAAAGTTCTTGTATTTGAAGATAAAATCTTTTTGCTTTGAAGAAGAAAGATCTAGCTGACTGAAATAAGTTCATTCGATCAAAACCAACAAAAATTGACAAGAACCACGAAAAGTTCTTGTATTTTAAGATAAAATCTGACGCTATTAAAGAAAAAACTTCTCGCTCGCTGAAATATGTTCATTTACTGAAAATCAACAAAACCACGAAAAGTTCTTGTATTTGAAGATAAAATCTTTTTGCTTTGAAGAAGAAAGATCTTAGCTGACTGAAATAAGTTCATTAGATGAAAACCAACAAAAATTGACAAGAACCACGAAAAGTTCTTGTATTTTAGGATAAAATCTGACGCTATTAAAGAAAAAACTTCCAGCTCGCTGAAATATGTTCATTTGCTGAAAATCAACAAAACCACGAAAAGTTCTTGTATTTGAAGATAGAATCTTTTTGCTTTGAAGAAGTAAGATCCAGGTGACTGAAATAAGTTCATTGGATGAAAACCAACAAAAATTGACAAGAACCACGAAAAGTTCTTGTATTTTAAGATAAAATCTGACGCTATTAAAGAAAAAACTTCTCCCTCGCTGAAATGTGTTCATTTGCTGAAAATCAACAAAACCTCGAAAACTTCCTGTATTTGAAGATAGAATCTTTTTGCTTTGAAGGAGAAAGATCCAGCTGACTGAAATAAGTTCATTGGATGAAAAACAACAAAAATTGAAAAGAACCAAGAAAAGTTCTTGTATTTTAAGATAAAATCTGACGCTATTAAGGAAAAAACTTCTCCCTCGCTGAAATGTGTTCATTTGCTGAAAATCAACAAAACCACGAAAAGTTCTTGTATTTGAAGATAGAATCTTTTTCCTTTGAAGAAGAAAGATCCAGCTGACTGAAATAAGTTCATTGGATGAAAAACAACAAAAATTGACAAGAACCACGAAAAGTTCTTGTATTTTAAGATAAAATCTGACGCTATTCAAGAAAAAACTTCTCCCTCGCTGAAATATGTTCATTTGCTGAAAATCAACCAAACCACGAAAAGTTCTTGTATTTGAAGATAAAATCTTTTTGCTTTGAAGATGAAAGATCTTGGTGACTGAAATAAGTTCATTGGATGAAAACCAACAAAAATTGATAGGAACCACGAAAAGTTCTTGTATTTTAAGATAAAATCTGAGGCTATTAAAGAAAAAACTTCCAGCTCGCTGAAATATGTTCATTTGCTGAAAATCAACAAAACCACGAAAAGTTCTTGTATTTGAAGATAAAATCTTTTTGCTTTGAAGAAGAAAGATCGAGGTGACTGAAATAAGTTCATTAAATGAAAACCAACAAAAATTGACAAGAACCACGAAAAGTTCTTGTATTTTAAGATAAAATCTTGCGCTGTTAAAGAAAAAACTTCCAGCTCGCTGAAATATGTTCATTTGCTGAAAACCAACAAAACCACGAAAAGTTCTTGTATTTGAAGATAAAATCTTTTTGCTTTGAAGAAGAAAGATCCAGCTGACTGAAATAAGTTCATCAGATGAAAATCAACAAAAATTGACAAGAACCACGAAAAGTTCTTGTATTTTAAGATAAAATCTGACGCTATTAAAGAAAAAACTTCTCGCTCGCTGAAATATGTTAATTTGCTGAAAATGAACAAAACCACGAAAAGTTCTTGTATTTGAAGATAAAATCATTTTGCTTTGAAGAAGAAAGATCCAGCTGACTGAAATAAGTTCATTGGATGAAAACCAACAAAAATTGACAAGAACCACGAAAAGTTCTTGTATTTTAGGATAAAATCTGATGCTATTAAAGAAAAAACTTGCAGCTCGCTGAAATATGTTCATTTGCTGAAAATCAACAAAACCACGAAAAGTTCTTGTATTTGAAGATAAAATCTTTTTGCTTTGAAGAAGAAAGATCCAGCTGACTGAAATAAGTTCATTGGATGAAAACCAACAAAAATTGACAAGAACCACGAAAAGTTCTTGTATTCAAGATAAAATCTGACGCTATTAAAGAAAAAACTTTTTGCTCTCTGAAATATGTTCATTTGCTGAAAATCAACAAAACCACGAAAAGTTCTTGTATTTGAAGATAAAATCTTTTTGATTTGAGGAATAAAGATCGAGGTGACTGAAATAAGTTCATTAGATGAAAACCAACAAAAATTGACAAGAACCACGAAAAGTTCTTGTATTTTAAGATAAAATCTGAGGCTATTAAAGAAAAAACTTCCAGCTCGCTGAAATATGTTGATTTGCTGAAAATCAACAAAACCACGAAAAGTTCTTGTATTTGAAGATAAAATCTTTTTGCTTTGAAGAAGAAAGATCTAGCTGACTGAAATAAGTTCATTCGATCAAAACCAACAAAAATTGACAAGAACCACGAAAAGTTCTTGTATTTTAAGATAAAATCTGACGCTATTAAAGAAAAAACTTTTCGCTCGCTGAAATATGTTCATTTGCTGAAAATCAACAAAACCACGATAAGTTCTTGTATTTGAAGATAAAATCTTTTTGCTTTGAAGAAGAAAGATCCAGCTGACTGAAATAAGTTCATTGGATGAAAAACAACAAAAATTGACAAGAACCACGAAAAGTTCTTGTATTTTAAGATAAAATCTGAGGCTATGAAAGAAAAAACTTCTAGCTCGCTGAAATATGTTCATTTGCTGAAAATCAACAAAACCACGAAAAGTTCTTGTATTTCAAGATAAAATCTTTTTGCTTTGAAGAAGAAAGATTGAGGTGACTGAAATAAGTTCATTAAATGAAAACCAACAAAAATTGACAAGAACCACGAAAAGTTCTTGTATTTTAAGATAAAATCTTGCGCTATTCAAGAAAAAACTTCTAGCTCGCTAAAATATGTTCATTTGCTGAAAACCAACAAAACCACGAAAAGTTCTTGTATTTGAAGATAAAATCTTTTTGCTTTGAAGAAGAAAGATCTCGGTGACTGAAATAAGTTCATCAGATGAAAACCAACAAAAATTGACAAGGACCACGAAAAGTTCTTGTATTTTAGGATAAAATCTGATGCTATTAAAGAAAAAACTTCCAGCTCGCTGAAATATGTTCATTTGCTGAAAATCAACAAAACCACGAAAAGTTCTTGTATTTGAAGATAAAATCTTTTTGATTGGAGGAAGAAAGATCGAGGTGACTGAAATAAGTTCATTCGATGAAAACCAACAAAAATTGACAAGAACCACGAAAAGTTATTGTATTTTAAGATACAATCTGATGCTATTAAAGAAAAAACTTCTAGCTCGCTGAAATATGTTCATTTGCTGAAAATCAACAAAACCACAAAAAGTTCTTGTATTTGAAGATAAAATCTTTTTGCTTTGAAGGAGAAAGATCTAGCTGACTGAAATAAGTTCATTCGATCAAAACCAACAAAAATTGACAAGAACCACGAAAAGTTCTTGTATTTTAGGATACAATCTGATGCTATTGAAGAAAAAACTTCTCGCTCGCTGAAATATGTTCATTTACTGAAAATCAACAAAACCACGAAAAGTTCTTGTATTTGAAGATAAAATCTTTTTGCTTTGAAGAAGAAAGATCTTAGCTGACTGAAATAAGTTCATTAGATGAAAACCAACAAAAATTGACAAGAACCACGAAAAGTTCTTGTATTTTAGGATAAAATCTGACGCTATTAAAGAAAAAACTTCCAGCTTGCTGAAATATGTTCATTTGCTGAAAATCAACAAAACCACGAAAAGTTCTTGTATTTGAAGATAGAATCTTTTTGCTTTGAAGAAGTAAGATCCAGGTGACTGAAATAAGTTCATTGGATGAAAACCAACAAAAATTGACAAGAACCACGAAAAGTTCTTGTATTTTAAGATAAAATCTGACGCTATTAAAGAAAAAACTTCTCCCTCGCTGAAATGTGTTCATTTGCTGAAAATCAACAAAACCTCGAAAACTTCCTGTATTTGAAGATAGAATCTTTTTGCTTTGAAGGAGAAAGATCTAGCTGACTGAAATAAGTTCATTGGATGAAAAAGAACAAAAATTGACAAGAACCAAGAAAAGTTCTTGTATTTTAAGATAAAATCTGACGCTATTAAGGAAAAAACTTCTCCCTCGCTGAAATGTGTTCATTTGCTGAAAATCAACAAAACCACGAAAAGTTCTTGTATTTGAAGATAGAATCTTTTTCCTTTGAAGAAGAAAGATCTAGCTGACTGAAATAAGTTCATTGGATGAAAAACAACAAAAATTGACAAGAACCACGAAAAGTTCTTGTATTTTAAGATAAAATCTGACGCTATTCAAGAAAAAACTTCTCCCTCGCTGAAATATGTTCATTTGCTGAAAATCAACCAAACCACGAAAAGTTCTTGTATTTGAAGATAAAATCTTTTTGCTTTGAAGATGAAAGATCTTGGTGACTGAAATAAGTTCATTGGATGAAAACCAACAAAAATTGATAGGAACCACGAAAAGTTCTTGTATTTTAAGATAAAATCTGAGGCTATTAAAGAAAAAACTTCCAGCTCGCTGAAATATGTTCATTTGCTGAAAATCAACAAAACCACAAAAAGTTCTTGTATTTGAAGATAAAATCTTTTTGCTTTGAAGAAGAAAGATCTAGCTGACTGAAATAAGTTCATTAAATGAAAACCAACAAAAATTGACAAGAACCACGAAAAGTTCTTGTATTTTAAGATAAAATCTTGCGCTGTTAAAGAAAAAACTTCTAGCTCGCTGAAATATGTTCATTTGCTGAAAACCAACAAAACCACGAAAAGTTCTTGTATTTGAAGATAAAATCTTTTTGCTTTGAAGAAGAAAGATCCAGCTGACTGAAATAAGTTCATCAGATGAAAATCAACAAAAATTGACAAGAACCACGAAAAGTTCTTGTATTTTAAGATAAAATCTGACGCTATTAAAGAAAAAACTTCCAGCTCGCTGAAATATGGTCATTTGCTGAAAACCAACAAAACCACGTAAAGTTCTTGTATTTGAAGATAAAATCTTTTTGCTTTGAAGAAGAAAGATCCAGCTGACTGAAATAAGTTCATTGGATGAAAACCAACAAAAATTGACAAGAACCACGAAAAGTTCTTGTATTTTAAGATAAAATCTGACGCTATTAAAGAAAAAACTTCTCCCTCGCTGAAATGTGTTCATTTGCTGAAAATCAACAAAACCTCGAAAACTTCCTGTATTTGAAGATAGAATCTTTTTGCTTTGAAGGAGAAAGATCTAGCTGACTGAAATAAGTTCATTGGATGAAAAAGAACAAAAATTGACAAGAACCAAGAAAAGTTCTTGTATTTTAAGATAAAATCTGACGCTATTAAGGAAAAAACTTCTCCCTCGCTGAAATGTGTTCATTTGCTGAAAATCAACAAAACCACGAAAAGTTCTTGTATTTGAAGATAGAATCTTTTTCCTTTGAAGAAGAAAGATCTAGCTGACTGAAATAAGTTCATTGGATGAAAAACAACAAAAATTGACAAGAACCACGAAAAGTTCTTGTATTTTAAGATAAAATCTGACGCTATTCAAGAAAAAACTTCTCCCTCGCTGAAATATGTTCATTTGCTGAAAATCAACCAAACCACGAAAAGTTCTTGTATTTGAAGATAGAATCTTTTTGCTTTGAAGAAGTAAGATCCAGGTGACTGAAATAAGTTCATTGGATGAAAACCAACAAAAATTGACAAGAACCACGAAAAGTTCTTGTATTTTAAGATAAAATCTGACGCTATTAAAGAAAAAACTTCTCCCTCGCTGAAATGTGTTCATTTGCTGAAAATCAACAAAACCTCGAAAACTTCCTGTATTTGAAGATAGAATCTTTTTGCTTTGAAGGAGAAAGATCTAGCTGACTGAAATAAGTTCATTGGATGAAAAAGAACAAAAATTGACAAGAACCAAGAAAAGTTCTTGTATTTTAAGATAAAATCTGACGCTATTAAGGAAAAAACTTCTCCCTCGCTGAAATGTGTTCATTTGCTGAAAATCAACAAAACCACGAAAAGTTCTTGTATTTGAAGATAGAATCTTTTTCCTTTGAAGAAGAAAGATCTAGCTGACTGAAATAAGTTCATTGGATGAAAAACAACAAAAATTGACAAGAACCACGAAAAGTTCTTGTATTTTAAGATAAAATCTGACGCTATTCAAGAAAAAACTTCTCCCTCGCTGAAATATGTTCATTTGCTGAAAATCAACCAAACCACGAAAAGTTCTTGTATTTGAAGATAAAATCTTTTTGCTTTGAAGATGAAAGATCTTGGTGACTGAAATAAGTTCATTGGATGAAAACCAACAAAAATTGATAGGAACCACGAAAAGTTCTTGTATTTTAAGATAAAATCTGAGGCTATTAAAGAAAAAACTTCCAGCTCGCTGAAATATGTTCATTTGCTGAAAATCAACAAAACCACAAAAAGTTCTTGTATTTGAAGATAAAATCTTTTTGCTTTGAAGAAGAAAGATCTAGCTGACTGAAATAAGTTCATTAAATGAAAACCAACAAAAATTGACAAGAACCACGAAAAGTTCTTGTATTTTAAGATAAAATCTTGCGCTGTTAAAGAAAAAACTTCTAGCTCGCTGAAGTATGTTCATTTGCTGAAAACCAACAAAACCACGAAAAGTTCTTGTATTTGAAGATAAAATCTTTTTGCTTTGAAGAAGAAAGATCCAGCTGACTGAAATAAGTTCATCAGATGAAAATCAACAAAAATTGACAAGAACCACGAAAAGTTCTTGTATTTTAAGATAAAATCTGACGCTATTAAAGAAAAAACTTCCAGCTCGCTGAAATATGGTCATTTGCTGAAAACCAACAAAACCACGTAAAGTTCTTGTATTTGAAGATAAAATCTTTTTGCTTTGAAGAAGAAAGATCCAGCTGACTGAAATAAGTTCATTGGATGAAAACCAACAAAAATTGACAAGAACCACGAAAAGTTCTTGTATTTTAAGATAAAATCTGACGCTATTAAAGAAAAAACTTCTCCCTCGCTGAAATGTGTTCATTTGCTGAAAATCAACAAAACCTCGAAAACTTCCTGTATTTGAAGATAGAATCTTTTTGCTTTGAAGGAGAAAGATCTAGCTGACTGAAATAAGTTCATTGGATGAAAAAGAACAAAAATTGACAAGAACCAAGAAAAGTTCTTGTATTTTAAGATAAAATCTGACGCTATTAAGGAAAAAACTTCTCCCTCGCTGAAATGTGTTCATTTGCTGAAAATCAACAAAACCACGAAAAGTTCTTGTATTTGAAGATAGAATCTTTTTCCTTTGAAGAAGAAAGATCTAGCTGACTGAAATAAGTTCATTGGATGAAAAACAACAAAAATTGACAAGAACCACGAAAAGTTCTTGTATTTTAAGATAAAATCTGACGCTATTCAAGAAAAAACTTCTCCCTCGCTGAAATATGTTCATTTGCTGAAAATCAACCAAACCACGAAAAGTTCTTGTATTTGAAGATAAAATCTTTTTGCTTTGAAGATGAAAGATCTTGGTGACTGAAATAAGTTCATTGGATGAAAACCAACAAAAATTGATAGGAACCACGAAAAGTTCTTGTATTTTAAGATAAAATCTGAGGCTATTAAAGAAAAAACTTCCAGCTCGCTGAAATATGTTCATTTGCTGAAAATCAACAAAACCACAAAAAGTTCTTGTATTTGAAGATAAAATCTTTTTGCTTTGAAGATGAAAGATCTTGGTGACTGAAATAAGTTCATTGGATGAAAACCAACAAAAATTGATAGGAACCACGAAAAGTTCTTGTATTTTAAGATAAAATCTGACGCTATTCAAGAAAAAACTTCACCCTCGCTGAAATATGTTCATTTGCTGAAAATCAACAAAACCACGAAAAGGTCTTGTATTTGAAGATAAAATCTTTTTGCTTTGAAGAAGAAAGATCGAGCTGACTGAAATAAGTTCATTAGATGAAAACCAACAAAAATTGACAAGAACCACGAAAAGTTCTTGTATTTTAGGATAAAATCTGACGCTATTAAAGAAAAAACTTCCAGCTTGCTGAAATATGTTCATTTGCTGAAAATCAACAAAACCACGAAAAGTTCTTGTATTTGAAGATAGAATCTTTTTGCTTTGAAGAAGTAAGATCCAGGTGACTGAAATAAGTTCATTGGATGAAAACCAACAAAAATTGACAAGAACCACGAAAAGTTCTTGTATTTTAAGATAAAATCTGACGCTATTAAAGAAAAAACTTCTCCCTCGCTGAAATGTGTTCATTTGCTGAAAATCAACAAAACCTCGAAAACTTCCTGTATTTGAAGATAGAATCTTTTTGCTTTGAAGGAGAAAGATCTAGCTGACTGAAATAAGTTCATTGGATGAAAAAGAACAAAAATTGACAAGAACCAAGAAAAGTTCTTGTATTTTAAGATAAAATCTGACGCTATTAAGGAAAAAACTTCTCCCTCGCTGAAATGTGTTCATTTGCTGAAAATCAACAAAACCACGAAAAGTTCTTGTATTTGAAGATAGAATCTTTTTCCTTTGAAGAAGAAAGATCTAGCTGACTGAAATAAGTTCATTGGATGAAAAACAACAAAAATTGACAAGAACCACGAAAAGTTCTTGTATTTTAAGATAAAATCTGACGCTATTCAAGAAAAAACTTCTCCCTCGCTGAAATATGTTCATTTGCTGAAAATCAACCAAACCACGAAAAGTTCTTGTATTTGAAGATAAAATCTTTTTGCTTTGAAGATGAAAGATCTTGGTGACTGAAATAAGTTCATTGGATGAAAACCAACAAAAATTGATAGGAACCACGAAAAGTTCTTGTATTTTAAGATAAAATCTGAGGCTATTAAAGAAAAAACTTCCAGCTCGCTGAAATATGTTCATTTGCTGAAAATCAACAAAACCACAAAAAGTTCTTGTATTTGAAGATAAAATCTTTTTGCTTTGAAGAAGAAAGATCTAGCTGACTGAAATAAGTTCATTAAATGAAAACCAACAAAAATTGACAAGAACCACGAAAAGTTCTTGTATTTTAAGATAAAATCTTGCGCTGTTAAAGAAAAAACTTCTAGCTCGCTGAAATATGTTCATTTGCTGAAAACCAACAAAACCACGAAAAGTTCTTGTATTTGAAGATAAAATCTTTTTGCTTTGAAGAAGAAAGATCCAGCTGACTGAAATAAGTTCATCAGATGAAAATCAACAAAAATTGACAAGAACCACGAAAAGTTCTTGTATTTTAAGATAAAATCTGACGCTATTAAAGAAAAAACTTCCAGCTCGCTGAAATATGGTCATTTGCTGAAAACCAACAAAACCACGTAAAGTTCTTGTATTTGAAGATAAAATCTTTTTGCTTTGAAGAAGAAAGATCCAGCTGACTGAAATAAGTTCATTGGATGAAAACCAACAAAAATTGACAAGAACCACGAAAAGTTCTTGTATTTTAAGATAAAATCTGACGCTATTAAAGAAAAAACTTCTCCCTCGCTGAAATGTGTTCATTTGCTGAAAATCAACAAAACCTCGAAAACTTCCTGTATTTGAAGATAGAATCTTTTTGCTTTGAAGGAGAAAGATCTAGCTGACTGAAATAAGTTCATTGGATGAAAAAGAACAAAAATTGACAAGAACCAAGAAAAGTTCTTGTATTTTAAGATAAAATCTGACGCTATTAAGGAAAAAACTTCTCCCTCGCTGAAATGTGTTCATTTGCTGAAAATCAACAAAACCACGAAAAGTTCTTGTATTTGAAGATAGAATCTTTTTCCTTTGAAGAAGAAAGATCTAGCTGACTGAAATAAGTTCATTGGATGAAAAACAACAAAAATTGACAAGAACCACGAAAAGTTCTTGTATTTTAAGATAAAATCTGACGCTATTCAAGAAAAAACTTCTCCCTCGCTGAAATATGTTCATTTGCTGAAAATCAACCAAACCACGAAAAGTTCTTGTATTTGAAGATAGAATCTTTTTGCTTTGAAGAAGTAAGATCCAGGTGACTGAAATAAGTTCATTGGATGAAAACCAACAAAAATTGACAAGAACCACGAAAAGTTCTTGTATTTTAAGATAAAATCTGACGCTATTAAAGAAAAAACTTCTCCCTCGCTGAAATGTGTTCATTTGCTGAAAATCAACAAAACCTCGAAAACTTCCTGTATTTGAAGATAGAATCTTTTTGCTTTGAAGGAGAAAGATCTAGCTGACTGAAATAAGTTCATTGGATGAAAAAGAACAAAAATTGACAAGAACCAAGAAAAGTTCTTGTATTTTAAGATAAAATCTGACGCTATTAAGGAAAAAACTTCTCCCTCGCTGAAATGTGTTCATTTGCTGAAAATCAACAAAACCACGAAAAGTTCTTGTATTTGAAGATAGAATCTTTTTCCTTTGAAGAAGAAAGATCTAGCTGACTGAAATAAGTTCATTGGATGAAAAACAACAAAAATTGACAAGAACCACGAAAAGTTCTTGTATTTTAAGATAAAATCTGACGCTATTCAAGAAAAAACTTCTCCCTCGCTGAAATATGTTCATTTGCTGAAAATCAACCAAACCACGAAAAGTTCTTGTATTTGAAGATAAAATCTTTTTGCTTTGAAGATGAAAGATCTTGGTGACTGAAATAAGTTCATTGGATGAAAACCAACAAAAATTGATAGGAACCACGAAAAGTTCTTGTATTTTAAGATAAAATCTGAGGCTATTAAAGAAAAAACTTCCAGCTCGCTGAAATATGTTCATTTGCTGAAAATCAACAAAACCACAAAAAGTTCTTGTATTTGAAGATAAAATCTTTTTGCTTTGAAGAAGAAAGATCTAGCTGACTGAAATAAGTTCATTAAATGAAAACCAACAAAAATTGACAAGAACCACGAAAAGTTCTTGTATTTTAAGATAAAATCTTGCGCTGTTAAAGAAAAAACTTCTAGCTCGCTGAAGTATGTTCATTTGCTGAAAACCAACAAAACCACGAAAAGTTCTTGTATTTGAAGATAAAATCTTTTTGCTTTGAAGAAGAAAGATCCAGCTGACTGAAATAAGTTCATCAGATGAAAATCAACAAAAATTGACAAGAACCACGAAAAGTTCTTGTATTTTAAGATAAAATCTGACGCTATTAAAGAAAAAACTTCCAGCTCGCTGAAATATGGTCATTTGCTGAAAACCAACAAAACCACGTAAAGTTCTTGTATTTGAAGATAAAATCTTTTTGCTTTGAAGAAGAAAGATCCAGCTGACTGAAATAAGTTCATTGGATGAAAACCAACAAAAATTGACAAGAACCACGAAAAGTTCTTGTATTTTAAGATAAAATCTGACGCTATTAAAGAAAAAACTTCTCCCTCGCTGAAATGTGTTCATTTGCTGAAAATCAACAAAACCTCGAAAACTTCCTGTATTTGAAGATAGAATCTTTTTGCTTTGAAGGAGAAAGATCTAGCTGACTGAAATAAGTTCATTGGATGAAAAAGAACAAAAATTGACAAGAACCAAGAAAAGTTCTTGTATTTTAAGATAAAATCTGACGCTATTAAGGAAAAAACTTCTCCCTCGCTGAAATGTGTTCATTTGCTGAAAATCAACAAAACCACGAAAAGTTCTTGTATTTGAAGATAGAATCTTTTTCCTTTGAAGAAGAAAGATCTAGCTGACTGAAATAAGTTCATTGGATGAAAAACAACAAAAATTGACAAGAACCACGAAAAGTTCTTGTATTTTAAGATAAAATCTGACGCTATTCAAGAAAAAACTTCTCCCTCGCTGAAATATGTTCATTTGCTGAAAATCAACCAAACCACGAAAAGTTCTTGTATTTGAAGATAAAATCTTTTTGCTTTGAAGATGAAAGATCTTGGTGACTGAAATAAGTTCATTGGATGAAAACCAACAAAAATTGATAGGAACCACGAAAAGTTCTTGTATTTTAAGATAAAATCTGAGGCTATTAAAGAAAAAACTTCCAGCTCGCTGAAATATGTTCATTTGCTGAAAATCAACAAAACCACAAAAAGTTCTTGTATTTGAAGATAAAATCTTTTTGCTTTGAAGATGAAAGATCTTGGTGACTGAAATAAGTTCATTGGATGAAAACCAACAAAAATTGATAGGAACCACGAAAAGTTCTTGTATTTTAAGATAAAATCTGACGCTATTCAAGAAAAAACTTCACCCTCGCTGAAATATGTTCATTTGCTGAAAATCAACAAAACCACGAAAAGGTCTTGTATTTGAAGATAAAATCTTTTTGCTTTGAAGAAGAAAGATCGAGCTGACTGAAATAAGTTCATTCGATCAAAACCAACAAAAATTGACAAGAACCACGAAAAGTTCTTGTATTTTAAGATAAAATCTGACGCTATTAAAGAAAAAACTTCTCGCTCGCTGAAATATGTTCATTTACTGAAAATCAACAAAACCACGAAAAGTTCTTGTATTTGAAGATAAAATCTTTTTGCTTTGAAGAAGAAAGATCTTAGCTGACTGAAATAAGTTCATTAGATGAAAACCAACAAAAATTGACAAGAACCACGAAAAGTTCTTGTATTTTAGGATAAAATCTGACGCTATTAAAGAAAAAACTTCCAGCTCGCTGAAATATGTTCATTTGCTGAAAATCAACAAAACCACGAAAAGTTCTTGTATTTGAAGATAGAATCTTTTTGCTTTGAAGAAGTAAGATCCAGGTGACTGAAATAAGTTCATTGGATGAAAACCAACAAAAATTGACAAGAACCACGAAAAGTTCTTGTATTTTAAGATAAAATCTGACGCTATTAAAGAAAAAACTTCTCCCTCGCTGAAATGTGTTCATTTGCTGAAAATCAACAAAACCTCGAAAACTTCCTGTATTTGAAGATAGAATCTTTTTGCTTTGAAGGAGAAAGATCTAGCTGACTGAAATAAGTTCATTGGATGAAAAAGAACAAAAATTGACAAGAACCAAGAAAAGTTCTTGTATTTTAAGATAAAATCTGACGCTATTAAGGAAAAAACTTCTCCCTCACTGAAATGTGTTCATTTGCTGAAAATCAACAAAACCACGAAAAGTTCTTGTATTTGAAGATAGAATCTTTTTCCTTTGAAGAAGAAAGATCTAGCTGACTGAAATAAGTTCATTGGATGAAAAACAACAAAAATTGACAAGAACCACGAAAAGTTCTTGTATTTTAAGATAAAATCTGACGCTATTCAAGAAAAAACTTCTCCCTCGCTGAAATATGTTCATTTGCTGAAAATCAACCAAACCACGAAAAGTTCTTGTATTTGAAGATAAAATCTTTTTGCTTTGAAGATGAAAGATCTTGGTGACTGAAATAAGTTCATTGGATGAAAACCAACAAAAATTGATAGGAACCACGAAAAGTTCTTGTATTTTAAGATAAAATCTGAGGCTATTAAAGAAAAAACTTCCAGCTCGCTGAAATATGTTCATTTGCTGAAAATCAACAAAACCACAAAAAGTTCTTGTATTTGAAGATAAAATCTTTTTGCTTTGAAGAAGAAAGATCTAGCTGACTGAAATAAGTTCATTAAATGAAAACCAACAAAAATTGACAAGAACCACGAAAAGTTCTTGTATTTTAAGATAAAATCTTGCGCTGTTAAAGAAAAAACTTCTAGCTCGCTGAAATATGTTCATTTGCTGAAAATCAACAAAACCACGAAAAGTTCTTGTATTTGAAGATAAAATCTTTTTGATTGGAGGAAGAAAGATCGAGGTGACTGAAATAAGTTCATTCGATGAAAACCAACAAAAATTGACAAGAACCACGAAAAGTTATTGTATTTTAAGATACAATCTGATGCTATTAAAGAAAAAACTTCTAGCTCGCTGAAATATGTTCATTTGCTGAAAATCAACAAAACCACAAAAAGTTCTTGTATTTGAAGATAAAATCTTTTTGCTTTGAAGGAGAAAGATCTAGCTGACTGAAATAAGTTCATTCGATCAAAACCAACAAAAATTGACAAGAACCACGAAAAGTTCTTGTATTTTAGGATACAATCTGATGCTATTGAAGAAAAAACTTCTCGCTCGCTGAAATATGTTCATTTACTGAAAATCAACAAAACCACGAAAAGTTCTTGTATTTGAAGATAAAATCTTTTTGCTTTGAAGAAGAAAGATCTTAGCTGACTGAAATAAGTTCATTAGATGAAAACCAACAAAAATTGACAAGAACCACGAAAAGTTCTTGTATTTTAGGATAAAATCTGACGCTATTAAAGAAAAAACTTCCAGCTTGCTGAAATATGTTCATTTGCTGAAAATCAACAAAACCACGAAAAGTTCTTGTATTTGAAGATAGAATCTTTTTGCTTTGAAGAAGTAAGATCCAGGTGACTGAAATAAGTTCATTGGATGAAAACCAACAAAAATTGACAAGAACCACGAAAAGTTCTTGTATTTTAAGATAAAATCTGACGCTATTAAAGAAAAAACTTCTCCCTCGCTGAAATGTGTTCATTTGCTGAAAATCAACAAAACCTCGAAAACTTCCTGTATTTGAAGATAGAATCTTTTTGCTTTGAAGGAGAAAGATCTAGCTGACTGAAATAAGTTCATTGGATGAAAAAGAACAAAAATTGACAAGAACCAAGAAAAGTTCTTGTATTTTAAGATAAAATCTGACGCTATTAAGGAAAAAACTTCTCCCTCGCTGAAATGTGTTCATTTGCTGAAAATCAACAAAACCACGAAAAGTTCTTGTATTTGAAGATAGAATCTTTTTCCTTTGAAGAAGAAAGATCTAGCTGACTGAAATAAGTTCATTGGATGAAAAACAACAAAAATTGACAAGAACCACGAAAAGTTCTTGTATTTTAAGATAAAATCTGACGCTATTCAAGAAAAAACTTCTCCCTCGCTGAAATATGTTCATTTGCTGAAAATCAACCAAACCACGAAAAGTTCTTGTATTTGAAGATAAAATCTTTTTGCTTTGAAGATGAAAGATCTTGGTGACTGAAATAAGTTCATTGGATGAAAACCAACAAAAATTGATAGGAACCACGAAAAGTTCTTGTATTTTAAGATAAAATCTGAGGCTATTAAAGAAAAAACTTCCAGCTCGCTGAAATATGTTCATTTGCTGAAAATCAACAAAACCACAAAAAGTTCTTGTATTTGAAGATAAAATCTTTTTGCTTTGAAGAAGAAAGATCTAGCTGACTGAAATAAGTTCATTAAATGAAAACCAACAAAAATTGACAAGAACCACGAAAAGTTCTTGTATTTTAAGATAAAATCTTGCGCTGTTAAAGAAAAAACTTCTAGCTCGCTGAAATATGTTCATTTGCTGAAAACCAACAAAACCACGAAAAGTTCTTGTATTTGAAGATAAAATCTTTTTGCTTTGAAGAAGAAAGATCCAGCTGACTGAAATAAGTTCATCAGATGAAAATCAACAAAAATTGACAAGAACCACGAAAAGTTCTTGTATTTTAAGATAAAATCTGACGCTATTAAAGAAAAAACTTCCAGCTCGCTGAAATATGGTCATTTGCTGAAAACCAACAAAACCACGTAAAGTTCTTGTATTTGAAGATAAAATCTTTTTGCTTTGAAGAAGAAAGATCCAGCTGACTGAAATAAGTTCATTGGATGAAAACCAACAAAAATTGACAAGAACCACGAAAAGTTCTTGTATTTTAAGATAAAATCTGACGCTATTAAAGAAAAAACTTCTCCCTCGCTGAAATGTGTTCATTTGCTGAAAATCAACAAAACCTCGAAAACTTCCTGTATTTGAAGATAGAATCTTTTTGCTTTGAAGGAGAAAGATCTAGCTGACTGAAATAAGTTCATTGGGTGAAAAAGAACAAAAATTGACAAGAACCAAGAAAAGTTCTTGTATTTTAAGATAAAATCTGACGCTATTAAGGAAAAAACTTCTCCCTCGCTGAAATGTGTTCATTTGCTGAAAATCAACAAAACCACGAAAAGTTCTTGTATTTGAAGATAGAATCTTTTTCCTTTGAAGAAGAAAGATCTAGCTGACTGAAATAAGTTCATTGGATGAAAAACAACAAAAATTGACAAGAACCACGAAAAGTTCTTGTATTTTAAGATAAAATCTGACGCTATTCAAGAAAAAACTTCTCCCTCGCTGAAATATGTTCATTTGCTGAAAATCAACCAAACCACGAAAAGTTCTTGTATTTGAAGATAGAATCTTTTTGCTTTGAAGAAGTAAGATCCAGGTGACTGAAATAAGTTCATTGGATGAAAACCAACAAAAATTGACAAGAACCACGAAAAGTTCTTGTATTTTAAGATAAAATCTGACGCTATTAAAGAAAAAACTTCTCCCTCGCTGAAATGTGTTCATTTGCTGAAAATCAACAAAACCTCGAAAACTTCCTGTATTTGAAGATAGAATCTTTTTGCTTTGAAGGAGAAAGATCTAGCTGACTGAAATAAGTTCATTGGATGAAAAAGAACAAAAATTGACAAGAACCAAGAAAAGTTCTTGTATTTTAAGATAAAATCTGACGCTATTAAGGAAAAAACTTCTCCCTCGCTGAAATGTGTTCATTTGCTGAAAATCAACAAAACCACGAAAAGTTCTTGTATTTGAAGATAGAATCTTTTTCCTTTGAAGAAGAAAGATCTAGCTGACTGAAATAAGTTCATTGGATTAAAAACAACAAAAATTGACAAGAACCACGAAAAGTTCTTGTATTTTAAGATAAAATCTGACGCTATTCAAGAAAAAACTTCTCCCTCGCTGAAATATGTTCATTTGCTGAAAATCAACCAAACCACGAAAAGTTCTTGTATTTGAAGATAAAATCTTTTTGCTTTGAAGATGAAAGATCTTGGTGACTGAAATAAGTTCATTGGATGAAAACCAACAAAAATTGATAGGAACCACGAAAAGTTCTTGTATTTTAAGATAAAATCTGAGGCTATTAAAGAAAAAACTTCCAGCTCGCTGAAATATGTTCATTTGCTGAAAATCAACAAAACCACAAAAAGTTCTTGTATTTGAAGATAAAATCTTTTTGCTTTGAAGATGAAAGATCTTGGTGACTGAAATAAGTTCATTGGATGAAAACCAACAAAAATTGATAGGAACCACGAAAAGTTCTTGTATTTTAAGATAAAATCTGACGCTATTCAAGAAAAAACTTCACCCTCGCTGAAATATGTTCATTTGCTGAAAATCAACAAAACCACGAAAAGGTCTTGTATTTGAAGATAAAATCTTTTTGCTTTGAAGAAGAAAGATCGAGCTGACTGAAATAAGTTCATTCGATCAAAACCAACAAAAATTGACAAGAACCACGAAAAGTTCTTGTATTTTAAGATAAAATCTGACGCTATTAAAGAAAAAACTTCTCGCTCGCTGAAATATGTTCATTTACTGAAAATCAACAAAACCACGAAAAGTTCTTGTATTTGAAGATAAAATCTTTTTGCTTTGAAGAAGAAAGATCTTAGCTGACTGAAATAAGTTCATTAGATGAAAACCAACAAAAATTGACAAGAACCACGAAAAGTTCTTGTATTTTAGGATAAAATCTGACGCTATTAAAGAAAAAACTTCCAGCTCGCTGAAATATGTTCATTTGCTGAAAATCAACAAAACCACGAAAAGTTCTTGTATTTGAAGATAGAATCTTTTTGCTTTGAAGAAGTAAGATCCAGGTGACTGAAATAAGTTCATTGGATGAAAACCAACAAAAATTGACAAGAACCACGAAAAGTTCTTGTATTTTAAGATAAAATCTGACGCTATTAAAGAAAAAACTTCTCCCTCGCTGAAATGTGTTCATTTGCTGAAAATCAACAAAACCTCGAAAACTTCCTGTATTTGAAGATAGAATCTTTTTGCTTTGAAGGAGAAAGATCGAGCTGACTGAAATAAGTTCATTGGATGAAAAAGAACAAAAATTGACAAGAACCAAGAAAAGTTCTTGTATTTTAAGATAAAATCTGACGCTATTAAGGAAAAAACTTCTCCCTCACTGAAATGTGTTCATTTGCTGAAAATCAACAAAACCACGAAAAGTTCTTGTATTTGAAGATAGAATCTTTTTCCTTTGAAGAAGAAAGATCTAGCTGACTGAAATAAGTTCATTGGATGAAAAACAACAAAAATTGACAAGAACCACGAAAAGTTCTTGTATTTTAAGATAAAATCTGACGCTATTCAAGAAAAAACTTCTCCCTCGCTGAAATATGTTCATTTGCTGAAAATCAACCAAACCACGAAAAGTTCTTGTATTTGAAGATAAAATCTTTTTGCTTTGAAGATGAAAGATCTTGGTGACTGAAATAAGTTCATTGGATGAAAACCAACAAAAATTGATAGGAACCACGAAAAGTTCTTGTATTTTAAGATAAAATCTGAGGCTATTAAAGAAAAAACTTCCAGCTCGCTGAAATATGTTCATTTGCTGAAAATCAACAAAACCACAAAAAGTTCTTGTATTTGAAGATAAAATCTTTTTGCTTTGAAGAAGAAAGATCTAGCTGACTGAAATAAGTTCATTAAATGAAAACCAACAAAAATTGACAAGAACCACGAAAAGTTCTTGTATTTTAAGATAAAATCTTGCGCTGTTAAAGAAAAAACTTCTAGCTCGCTGAAGTATGTTCATTTGCTGAAAACCAACAAAACCACGAAAAGTTCTTGTATTTGAAGATAAAATCTTTTTGCTTTGAAGAAGAAAGATCCAGCTGACTGAAATAAGTTCATCAGATGAAAATCAACAAAAATTGACAAGAACCACGAAAAGTTCTTGTATTTTAAGATAAAATCTGACGCTATTAAAGAAAAAACTTCCAGCTCGCTGAAATATGGTCATTTGCTGAAAACCAACAAAACCACGTAAAGTTCTTGTATTTGAAGATAAAATCTTTATGCTTTGAAGAAGAAAGATCCAGCTGACTGAAATAAGTTCATTGGATGAAAACCAACAAAAATTGACAAGAACCACGAAAAGTTCTTGTATTTTAAGATAAAATCTGACGCTATTAAAGAAAAAACTTCTCCCTCGCTGAAATGTGTTCATTTGCTGAAAATCAACAAAACCTCGAAAACTTCCTGTATTTGAAGATAGAATCTTTTTGCTTTGAAGGAGAAAGATCTAGCTGACTGAAATAAGTTCATTGGATGAAAAAGAACAAAAATTGACAAGAACCAAGAAAAGTTCTTGTATTTTAAGATAAAATCTGACGCTATTAAGGAAAAAACTTCTCCCTCGCTGAAATGTGTTCATTTGCTGAAAATCAACAAAACCACGAAAAGTTCTTGTATTTGAAGATAGAATCTTTTTCCTTTGAAGAAGAAAGATCTAGCTGACTGAAATAAGTTCATTGGATGAAAAACAACAAAAATTGACAAGAACCACGAAAAGTTCTTGTATTTTAAGATAAAATCTGACGCTATTCAAGAAAAAACTTCTCCCTCGCTGAAATATGTTCATTTGCTGAAAATCAACCAAACCACGAAAAGTTCTTGTATTTGAAGATAAAATCTTTTTGCTTTGAAGATGAAAGATCTTGGTGACTGAAATAAGTTCATTGGATGAAAACCAACAAAAATTGATAGGAACCACGAAAAGTTCTTGTATTTTAAGATAAAATCTGAGGCTATTAAAGAAAAAACTTCCAGCTCGCTGAAATATGTTCATTTGCTGAAAATCAACAAAACCACAAAAAGTTCTTGTATTTGAAGATAAAATCTTTTTGCTTTGAAGATGAAAGATCTTGGTGACTGAAATAAGTTCATTGGATGAAAACCAACAAAAATTGATAGGAACCACGAAAAGTTCTTGTATTTTAAGATAAAATCTGACGCTATTCAAGAAAAAACTTCACCCTCGCTGAAATATGTTCATTTGCTGAAAATCAACAAAACCACGAAAAGGTCTTGTATTTGAAGATAAAATCTTTTTGCTTTGAAGAAGAAAGATCGAGCTGACTGAAATAAGTTCATTCGATCAAAACCAACAAAAATTGACAAGAACCACGAAAAGTTCTTGTATTTTAAGATAAAATCTGACGCTATTAAAGAAAAAACTTCTCGCTCGCTGAAATATGTTCATTTACTGAAAATCAACAAAACCACGAAAAGTTCTTGTATTTGAAGATAAAATCTTTTTGCTTTGAAGAAGAAAGATCTTAGCTGACTGAAATAAGTTCATTAGATGAAAACCAACAAAAATTGACAAGAACCACGAAAAGTTCTTGTATTTTAGGATAAAATCTGACGCTATTAAAGAAAAAACTTCCAGCTCGCTGAAATATGTTCATTTGCTGAAAATCAACAAAACCACGAAAAGTTCTTGTATTTGAAGATAGAATCTTTTTGCTTTGAAGAAGTAAGATCCAGGTGACTGAAATAAGTTCATTGGATGAAAACCAACAAAAATTGACAAGAACCACGAAAAGTTCTTGTATTTTAAGATAAAATCTGACGCTATTAAAGAAAAAACTTCTCCCTCGCTGAAATGTGTTCATTTGCTGAAAATCAACAAAACCTCGAAAACTTCCTGTATTTGAAGATAGAATCTTTTTGCTTTGAAGGAGAAAGATCTAGCTGACTGAAATAAGTTCATTGGATGAAAAAGAACAAAAATTGACAAGAACCAAGAAAAGTTCTTGTATTTTAAGATAAAATCTGACGCTATTAAGGAAAAAACTTCTCCCTCACTGAAATGTGTTCATTTGCTGAAAATCAACAAAACCACGAAAAGTTCTTGTATTTGAAGATAGAATCTTTTTCCTTTGAAGAAGAAAGATCTAGCTGACTGAAATAAGTTCATTGGATGAAAAACAACAAAAATTGACAAGAACCACGAAAAGTTCTTGTATTTTAAGATAAAATCTGACGCTATTCAAGAAAAAACTTCTCCCTCGCTGAAATATGTTCATTTGCTGAAAATCAACCAAACCACGAAAAGTTCTTGTATTTGAAGATAAAATCTTTTTGCTTTGAAGATGAAAGATCTTGGTGACTGAAATAAGTTCATTGGATGAAAACCAACAAAAATTGATAGGAACCACGAAAAGTTCTTGTATTTTAAGATAAAATCTGAGGCTATTAAAGAAAAAACTTCCAGCTCGCTGAAATATGTTCATTTGCTGAAAATCAACAAAACCACAAAAAGTTCTTGTATTTGAAGATAAAATCTTTTTGCTTTGAAGAAGAAAGATCTAGCTGACTGAAATAAGTTCATTAAATGAAAACCAACAAAAATTGACAAGAACCACGAAAAGTTCTTGTATTTTAAGATAAAATCTTGCGCTGTTAAAGAAAAAACTTCTAGCTCGCTGAAATATGTTCATTTGCTGAAAATCAACAAAACCACGAAAAGTTCTTGTATTTGAAGATAAAATCTTTTTGATTGGAGGAAGAAAGATCGAGGTGACTGAAATAAGTTCATTCGATGAAAACCAACAAAAATTGACAAGAACCACGAAAAGTTATTGTATTTTAAGATACAATCTGATGCTATTAAAGAAAAAACTTCTAGCTCGCTGAAATATGTTCATTTGCTGAAAATCAACAAAACCACAAAAAGTTCTTGTATTTGAAGATAAAATCTTTTTGCTTTGAAGGAGAAAGATCTAGCTGACTGAAATAAGTTCATTCGATCAAAACCAACAAAAATTGACAAGAACCACGAAAAGTTCTTGTATTTTAGGATACAATCTGATGCTATTGAAGAAAAAACTTCTCGCTCGCTGAAATATGTTCATTTACTGAAAATCAACAAAACCACGAAAAGTTCTTGTATTTGAAGATAAAATCTTTTTGCTTTGAAGAAGAAAGATCTTAGCTGACTGAAATAAGTTCATTAGATGAAAACCAACAAAAATTGACAAGAACCACGAAAAGTTCTTGTATTTTAGGATAAAATCTGACGCTATTAAAGAAAAAACTTCCAGCTTGCTGAAATATGTTCATTTGCTGAAAATCAACAAAACCACGAAAAGTTCTTGTATTTGAAGATAGAATCTTTTTGCTTTGAAGAAGTAAGATCCAGGTGACTGAAATAAGTTCATTGGATGAAAACCAACAAAAATTGACAAGAACCACGAAAAGTTCTTGTATTTTAAGATAAAATCTGACGCTATTAAAGAAAAAACTTCTCCCTCGCTGAAATGTGTTCATTTGCTGAAAATCAACAAAACCTCGAAAACTTCCTGTATTTGAAGATAGAATCTTTTTGCTTTGAAGGAGAAAGATCTAGCTGACTGAAATAAGTTCATTGGATGAAAAAGAACAAAAATTGACAAGAACCAAGAAAAGTTCTTGTATTTTAAGATAAAATCTGACGCTATTAAGGAAAAAACTTCTCCCTCGCTGAAATGTGTTCATTTGCTGAAAATCAACAAAACCACGAAAAGTTCTTGTATTTGAAGATAGAATCTTTTTCCTTTGAAGAAGAAAGATCTAGCTGACTGAAATAAGTTCATTGGATGAAAAACAACAAAAATTGACAAGAACCACGAAAAGTTCTTGTATTTTAAGATAAAATCTGACGCTATTCAAGAAAAAACTTCTCCCTCGCTGAAATATGTTCATTTGCTGAAAATCAACCAAACCACGAAAAGTTCTTGTATTTGAAGATAAAATCTTTTTGCTTTGAAGATGAAAGATCTTGGTGACTGAAATAAGTTCATTGGATGAAAACCAACAAAAATTGATAGGAACCACGAAAAGTTCTTGTATTTTAAGATAAAATCTGAGGCTATTAAAGAAAAAACTTCCAGCTCGCTGAAATATGTTCATTTGCTGAAAATCAACAAAACCACAAAAAGTTCTTGTATTTGAAGATAAAATCTTTTTGCTTTGAAGAAGAAAGATCTAGCTGACTGAAATAAGTTCATTAAATGAAAACCAACAAAAATTGACAAGAACCACGAAAAGTTCTTGTATTTTAAGATAAAATCTTGCGCTGTTAAAGAAAAAACTTCTAGCTCGCTGAAATATGTTCATTTGCTGAAAACCAACAAAACCACGAAAAGTTCTTGTATTTGAAGATAAAATCTTTTTGCTTTGAAGAAGAAAGATCCAGCTGACTGAAATAAGTTCATCAGATGAAAATCAACAAAAATTGACAAGAACCACGAAAAGTTCTTGTATTTTAAGATAAAATCTGACGCTATTAAAGAAAAAACTTCCAGCTCGCTGAAATATGGTCATTTGCTGAAAACCAACAAAACCACGTAAAGTTCTTGTATTTGAAGATAAAATCTTTTTGCTTTGAAGAAGAAAGATCCAGCTGACTGAAATAAGTTCATTGGATGAAAACCAACAAAAATTGACAAGAACCACGAAAAGTTCTTGTATTTTAAGATAAAATCTGACACTATTAAGGAAAAAACTTCTCCCTCGCTGAAATGTGTTCATTTGCTGAAAATCAACAAAACCACGAAAAGTTCTTGTATTTGAAGATAGAATCTTTTTCCTTTGAAGAAGAAAGATCTAGCTGACTGAAATAAGTTCATTGGATGAAAAACAACAAAAATTGACAAGAACCACGAAAAGTTCTTGTATTTTAAGATAAAATCTGACGCTATTCAAGAAAAAACTTCTCCCTCGCTGAAATATGTTCATTTGCTGAAAATCAACCAAACCACGAAAAGTTCTTGTATTTGAAGATAGAATCTTTTTGCTTTGAAGAAGTAAGATCCAGGTGACTGAAATAAGTTCATTGGATGAAAACCAACAAAAATTGACAAGAACCACGAAAAGTTCTTGTATTTTAAGATAAAATCTGACGCTATTAAAGAAAAAACTTCTCCCTCGCTGAAATGTGTTCATTTGCTGAAAATCAACAAAACCTCGAAAACTTCCTGTATTTGAAGATAGAATCTTTTTGCTTTGAAGGAGAAAGATCTAGCTGACTGAAATAAGTTCATTGGATGAAAAAGAACAAAAATTGACAAGAACCAAGAAAAGTTCTTGTATTTTAAGATAAAATCTGACGCTATTAAGGAAAAAACTTCTCCCTCGCTGAAATGTGTTCATTTGCTGAAAATCAACAAAACCACGAAAAGTTCTTGTATTTGAAGATAGAATCTTTTTCCTTTGAAGAAGAAAGATCTAGCTGACTGAAATAAGTTCATTGGATGAAAAACAACAAAAATTGACAAGAACCACGAAAAGTTCTTGTATTTTAAGATAAAATCTGACGCTATTCAAGAAAAAACTTCTCCCTCGCTGAAATATGTTCATTTGCTGAAAATCAACCAAACCACGAAAAGTTCTTGTATTTGAAGATAAAATCTTTTTGCTTTGAAGATGAAAGATCTTGGTGACTGAAATAAGTTCATTGGATGAAAACCAACAAAAATTGATAGGAACCACGAAAAGTTCTTGTATTTTAAGATAAAATCTGAGGCTATTAAAGAAAAAACTTCCAGCTCGCTGAAATATGTTCATTTGCTGAAAATCAACAAAACCACAAAAAGTTCTTGTATTTGAAGATAAAATCTTTTTGCTTTGAAGATGAAAGATCTTGGTGACTGAAATAAGTTCATTGGATGAAAACCAACAAAAATTGATAGGAACCACGAAAAGTTCTTGTATTTTAAGATAAAATCTGACGCTATTCAAGAAAAAACTTCACCCTCGCTGAAATATGTTCATTTGCTGAAAATCAACAAAACCACGAAAAGGTCTTGTATTTGAAGATAAAATCTTTTTGCTTTGAAGAAGAAAGATCGAGCTGACTGAAATAAGTTCATTCGATCAAAACCAACAAAAATTGACAAGAACCACGAAAAGTTCTTGTATTTTAAGATAAAATCTGACGCTATTAAAGAAAAAACTTCTCGCTCGCTGAAATATGTTCATTTACTGAAAATCAACAAAACCACGAAAAGTTCTTGTATTTGAAGATAAAATCTTTTTGCTTTGAAGAAGAAAGATCTTAGCTGACTGAAATAAGTTCATTAGATGAAAACCAACAAAAATTGACAAGAACCACGAAAAGTTCTTGTATTTTAGGATAAAATCTGACGCTATTAAAGAAAAAACTTCCAGCTCGCTGAAATATGTTCATTTGCTGAAAATCAACAAAACCACGAAAAGTTCTTGTATTTGAAGATAGAATCTTTTTGCTTTGAAGAAGTAAGATCCAGGTGACTGAAATAAGTTCATTGGATGAAAACCAACAAAAATTGACAAGAACCACGAAAAGTTCTTGTATTTTAAGATAAAATCTGACGCTATTAAAGAAAAAACTTCTCCCTCGCTGAAATGTGTTCATTTGCTGAAAATCAACAAAACCTCGAAAACTTCCTGTATTTGAAGATAGAATCTTTTTGCTTTGAAGGAGAAAGATCGAGCTGACTGAAATAAGTTCATTGGATGAAAAAGAACAAAAATTGACAAGAACCACGAAAAGTTATTGTATTTTAAGATACAATCTGATGCTATTAAAGAAAAAACTTCTAGCTCGCTGAAATATGTTCATTTGCTGAAAATCAACAAAACCACGAAAAGTTCTTGTATTTGAAGATAAAATCTTTTTGCTTTGAAGGAGAAAGATCTAGCTGACTGAAATAAGTTCATTCGATCAAAACCAACAAAAATTGACAAGAACCACGAAAAGTTCTTGTATTTTAGGATAAAATCTGATGCTATTGAAGAAAAAACTTCCAGCTCGCTGAAATATGTTCATTTGCTGAAAATCAACAAAACCACGAAAAGTTCTTTTATTTGAACATAGAATCTTTTTGCTTTCAAGAAGAAAGATCCAGCTGACTGAAATAAGTTCATTGGATGAAAAACAACAAAAATTGACAAGAACCACGAAAAGTTCTTGTATTTTAAGATAAAATCTGACGCTATTGAAGAAAAAACTTCACCCTCGCTGAAATATGTTCATTTGCTGAAAATCAACAAAACCACGAAAAGTTCTTGTATTTGAAGATAAAATCTTTTTGCTTTGAAGAAGAAAGATCGAGGTGACTGAAATAAGTTCATTAGATGAAAACCAACAAAAATTGACAAGAACCACGAAAAGTTCTTGTATTTTAAGATAAAATCTGACGCTATTAAAGAAAAAACTTCTCGCTCGCTGAAATATGTTCATTTGCTGAAAATCAACAAAACCACGAAAAGTTCTTGTATTTGAAGATAAAATCTTTTTGCTTTGAAGAAGAAAGATCCAGCTGACTGAAATAAGTTCATCAGATGAAAATCAACAAAAATTGACAAGAACAACGAAAAGTTCTTGTATTTTAAGATAAAATCTGACGCTATTAAAGAAAATAACTTCTTGCTCGCTGAAATATGTTCATTTGCTGAAAATCAACAAAACCACGAAAAGTTCTTGTATTTGAAAATAAAATCTTTTTGCTTTGAAGAAGAAAGATCGAGGTGACTGAAATAAGTTCATTTGATGAAAACCAACAAAAATTGACAAGAACCACGAAAAGTTCTTGCATTTTAAGATAAAATCTGAGGCTATTAAAGAAAAAATATCTAGCTCGCTGAAATATGTTCATTTACTGAAAATCAACAAAACCACGAAAAGTTCTTGTATTTGAAGATAAAATCTTTTTGCTTTGAAGAAGAAAGATCTTAGCTGACTGAAATAAGTTCATTAGATGAAAACCAACAAAAATTGACAAGAACCACGAAAAGTTCTTGTATTTTAGGATAAAATCTGACGCTATTAAAGAAAAAACTACCAGCTCGCTGAAATATGTTCATTTGCTGAAAATCAACAAAACCACGAAAAGTTCTTGTATTTGAAGATAGAATCTTTTTGCTTTGAAGAAGTAAGATCCAGGTGACTGAAATAAGTTCATTGGATGAAAACCAACAAAAATTGACAAGAACCACGAAAAGTTCTTGTATTTTCAGATAATATCTGACGCTATTCAAGAAAAAACTTCTCCCTCGCTGAAATGTGTTCATTTGCTGAAAATCATCAAAACCTCGAAAACTTCCTGTATTTGAAGATAGAATCTTTTTGCTTTGAAGGAGAAAGATCTAGCTGACTGAAATAAGTTCATTGGATGAAAAACAACAAAAATTGACAAGAACCAAGAAAAGTTCTTGTATTTTAAGATAAAATCTGACGCTATTAAGGAAAAAACTTCTCCCTCGCTGAAATGTGTTCATTTGCTGAAAATCAACAAAACCACGAAAAGTTCTTGTATTTGAAGATAGAATCTTTTTCCTTTGAAGAAGAAAGATCTAGCTGACTGAAATAAGTTCATTGGATGAAAAACAACAAAAATTGACAAGAACCACGAAAAGTTCTTGTATTTTAAGATAAAATCTGACGCTATTCAAGAAAAAACTTCTCCCTCGCTGAAATATGTTCATTTGCTGAAAATCAACCAAACCACGAAAAGTTCTTGTATTTGAAGATAAAATCTTTTTGCTTTGAAGATGAAAGATCTTGGTGACTGAAATAAGTTCATTGGATGAAAACCAACAAAAATTGATAGGAACCACGAAAAGTTCTTGTATTTTAAGATAAAATCTGAGGCTATTAAAGAAAAAACTTCCAGCTCGCTGAAATATGTTCATTTGCTGAAAACCAACAAAACCACGAAAAGTTCTTGTATTTGAAGATAAAATCTTTTTGCTTTGAAGAAGAAAGATCCAGCTGACTGAAATAAGTTCATCAGATGAAAATCAACAAAAATTGACAAGAACCACGAAAAGTTCTTGTATTTTAAGATAAAATCTGACGCTATTAAAGAAAAAACTTCCAGCTCGCTGAAATATGGTCATTTGCTGAAAACCAACAAAACCACGTAAAGTTCTTGTATTTGAAGATAAAATCTTTTTGCTTTCAAGAAGAAAGATCCAGCTGACTGAAATAAGTTCATTCGATCAAAATCAACAAAAATTGACAAGAAACACGAAAAGTTCTTGTATTTTAAGATAAAATCTGACGCTATTAAAGAAAAAACTTCTCGCTCGCTGAAATATGTTCATTTGCTGAAAATCAACAAAACCACGAAAAGTTCTTGTATTTGAAGATAAAATCTTTTTGCTTTGAAGAAGAAAGATCTAGCTGCCTGAAATAAGTTCACTGAATGAAAACCAACAAAAATTGAGAAGAACCACGAAAAGTTCTTGTATTTTAGGATAGAATCTGATGCTATTAAAGAACAAACTTGCAGCTCGCTGAAATATGTTCATTTGCTGAAAATCAACAAAACCACGAAAAGTTCTTGTATTTGAAGATAAAATCTTTTTGCTTTGAAGAAGAAAGATCCAGCTGACTGAAATAAGTTCATTGGATGAAAACCAACAAAAATTGACAAGAACCACGAAAAGTTCTTGTATTCAAGATAAAATCTGACGCTATTAAAGAAAAAACTTTTTGCTCACTGAAATATGTTCATTTGCTGAAAATCAACAAAACCACGAAAAGTTCTTGTATTTGAAGATAAAATCTTTTTGCTTTGAAGAAGAAAGATCTCGCTGACTGAAATAAGTTCATTGGATGAAAACCAACCAAAATTGATAAGAACCACGAAAAGTTCTTGTATTTTAAGATAAAATCTGACGCTATTAAAGAAAAAACTTCTAGCTCGCTGAAATATGCTCATTTGCTGAAAATCAACAAAACCACGAAAAGTTCTTGTATTTGAAGATAAAATCTTTTTGCTTTGAAGAAGAAAGATCTCGCTGACTGAAATAAGTTCATTCGATCAAAACCAACAAAAATTGACAAGAACCACGAAAAGTTCTTGTATTTTAAGATAAAATCTGACGCTATGAAAGAAAAAACTTCTCGCTCGCTGAAATATGTTAATTTGCTGAAAATCAACAAAACCACGAAAAGTTCTTGTATTTGAAGATAAAATCTTTTTGCTTTGAAGAAGAAAGATCCAGCTGACTGAAATAAGTTCATTGGATGAAAACCAACAAAAATTGACAAGAACCACGAAAAGTTCTTGTATTTTTGGATAAAATCTGATGCTATTAAAGAAAAAACTTGCAGCTCGCTGAAATATGTTCATTTGCTGAAAATCAACAAAACCACGAAAAGTTCTTGTATTTGAAGATAAAATCTTTTTGCTTTGAAGAAGAAAGATCCAGCTGACTGAAATAAGTTCATTGGATGAAAACCAACAAAAATTGACAAGAACCACGAAAAGTTCTTGTATTCAAGATAAAATCTGACGCTATTAAAGAAAAAACTTTTTGCTCTCTGAAATATGTTCATTTGCTGAAAATCAACAAAACCACGAAAAGTTCTTGTATTTGAAGATAAAATCTTTTTGATTTGAGGAATAAAGATCGAGGTGACTGAAATAAGTTCATGAAATGAAAACCAACAAAAATTGACAAGAACCACGAAAAGTTCTTGTATTTTAAGATAAAATCTGAGGCTATTAAAGAAAAAACTTCTAGCTCGCTGAAATATGTTCATTTGCTGAAAATCAACAAAACCACGAAAAGTTCTTGTATTTGAAGATAAAATCTTTTTGCTTTGAAGAAGAAAGATCTAGCTGACTGAAATAAGTTCATTCGATCAAAACCAACAAAAATTGACAAGAACCACGAAAAGTTCTTGTATTTTAAGATAAAATCTGACGCTATTAAAGAAAAAACTTTTCGCTCGCTGAAATATGTTCATTTGCTGAAAATCAACAAAACCACGAAAAGTTCTTGTATTTGAAGATAAAATCTTTTTGCTTTGAAGAAGAAAGATCCAGCTGACTGAAATAAGTTCATTGGATGAAAACCAACAAAAATTGACAAGAACCACGAAAAGTTCTTGTATTTTAGGATAAAATCTGATGCTGTTAAAGAAAAAACTTCGAGCTCGCTGAAATATGTTCATTTGCTGAAAATCAACAAAACCACGAAAAGTTCTTGTATTTGAAGATAGAATCTTTTTGCTTTGAAGAAGATAGATCCAGCTGACTGAAATAAGTTCATTGGATGAAAACCCACAAAAATTGACAAGAACCACGAAAAGTTCTTGTACTTTAAGATAAAATCTTGCGCTATTAAAGAAAAAACTTCGAGCTCGCTGAAATATGTTCATTTGCTGAAAATCAACAAAACCACGAAAAGTTCTTGTATTTCAAGATAAAATCTTTTTGCTTTGAAGAAGAAAGATCGAGGTGACTGAAATAAGTTCATTAAATGAAAACCAACAAAAATTGACAAGAACCACGAAAAGTTCTTGTATTTTAAGATAAAATCTGACGCTATTAAAGAAAAAGCTTCTAGCTCGCTGAAATATGTTCATTTGCTGAAAACCAACAAAACCACGAAAAGTTCTTGTATTTGAAGATAAAATCTTTTTGCTTTGAAGAAGAAAGATCTCGGTGACTGAAATAAGTTCATCAGATGAAAACCAACAAAAATTGACAAGAACCACGAAAAGTTCTTGTATTTTAGGATAAAATCTGATGCTATTAAAGAAAAAACTTCCAGCTCGCTGAAATATGTTCATTTGCTGAAAATCAACAAAACCACGAAAAGTTCTTGTATTTGAAGATAAAATCTTTTTGATTGGAGCAAGAAAGATCGAGGTGACTGAAATAAGTTGATTAAATGAAAACCAACAAAAATTGATAAGAACCACGAAAAGTTATTGTATTTTAAGATACAATCTGATGCTATTAAAGAAAAAACTTCTAGCTCGCTGAAATGTGTTCATTTGCTGAAAATCAACAAAACCACGAAAAGTTCCTGTATTTGAAGATAAAATCTTTTTGCTTTGAAGAAGAAAGATCTAGCTGACTGAAATAAGTTCATTGGATGAAAAACAACAAAATTGACAAGAACCACGAAAAGTTCTTGTATTTTAAGATAAAATCTGACGCTATTCAAGAAAAAAACTTCTCCCTCGCTGAAATATGTTCATTTGCTGAAAATCAACAAAACCACGGAAAGTTCTTGTATTTGAAGATAAATTCTTTTTGCTTTGAAGAAGAAAGTTCGAGCTGACTGAAATAAGTTCATTCGATCAACAACAACAAAAATTGACAAGAACCACGAAAAGTTCTTGTATTTTAAGATAAAATCTGACGCTATTAAAGAAAAAACTTCCAGCTCGCTGAAATATCTTCATTTGCTGAAAATCAACAAAACCACGAAAAGTTCTTGTATTTGAAGATAGAATCTTTTTGATTTGAAGAAGAAAGATCGAGGTGACTGAAATAAGTTCATCAGATGAAAACCAACAAAAATTGACAAGTACCACGAAAATTTCTTGGTTTTTTTTAGATAAAATCTGAGGCTATTAAAGAAAAAACTTCTAGCTCGCTGAAATATGTTCAGTTGCTGAAAATCAACAAAACCACGAAAAGTTCTTGTATTTGAAGATAAAATCTTTTTGCTTTGAAGAAGAAAGATCTAGGTGACTGAAATAAGTTCATTCGATCAAAACCAACAAAAATTGACAAGAACCACGAAAAGTTCTTGTATTTTAAGATAAAATCTGACGCTATTAAAGAAAAAACTTCTCGCTCGCTGAAATATGTTCATTTACTGAAAATCAACAAAACCACGAAAAGTTCTTGTATTTGAAGATGAAATCTTTTTGCTTTGAAGAAGAAAGATCTTAGCTGACTGAAATAAGTTCATTGGATGAAAACCAACAAAAATTGACAAGAACCACGAAAAGTTCTTGTATTTTAAGATAAAATCTGACGCTATTAAAGAAAAAACTTCTCCCTCGCTGAAATGTGTTCATTTGCTGAAAATCAACAAAACCTCGAAAACTTCCTGTATTTGAAGATAAAATCTTTTTGCTTTGAAAAAGAAAGATCTCGGTGACTGAAATAAGCTCATCAGATGAAAACCAACAAAAATTGACAAGAACCACGAAAAGTTCTTGTATTTTAAGATAAAATCTGATGCTATTAAAGAAAAAACTTGCAGCTCGCTGAAATATGTTCATTTGCTGAAAATCAACAAAACCACGAAAAGTTCTTGTATTTGAAGATAGAATCTTTTTGCTTTGAAGGAGAAAGATCTAGCTGACTGAAATAAGTTCATTGAATGAAAAACAACAAAAATTGAAAAGAACCACGAAAAGTTCTTGTATTTTAGGATAAAATCTGATGCTATTAAAGAAAAAACTTCCAGCTCGCTGAAATATGTTCATTTGCTGAAAATAAACAAAATCACGAAAAGTTCTTGTATTTGAAGATAGAATCTTTTTGCTTTGAAGAAGAAAGATCTAGCTGACTGAAATAAGTTCATTGGATGAAAACCAACAAAAATTGACAAGAACCACGAAAAGTTCTTGTATTTTAAGATAAAATCTGACGCTATTCAAGAAAAAACTTCTCCCTCGCTGAAATATGTTCATTTGCTGAAAATCAACAAAACCACGAAAAGTTCTTGTATTTGAAGATAAAATCTTTTTGCTTTGAAGATGAAAGATCTTGGTGACTGAAATAAGTTCATTGGATGAAAACCAACAAAAATTGATAGGAACCAAGAAAAGTTCTTGTATTTTAAGATAAAATCTGACGCTATTAAAGAAAAAACTTCTCGCTCGCTGAAATATGTTAATTTGCTGAAAATCAACAAAACCACGAAAAGTTCTTGTATTTGAAGATAAAATCTTTTTGCTTTGAAGAAGAAAGATCTAGCTGACTGAAATAAGTTCATTGGATGAAAACCAACAAAAATTGATAAGAACCACGAAAAGTTCTTGTATTTTAAGATAAAATCTTGCGCTGTTCAAGAAAAAACTTCTGGCTCGCTGAAATATGTTCATTTGCTGAAAACCAACAAAACCACGAAAAGTTCTTGTATTTGAAGATAAAATCTTTTTGCTTTGAAGAAGAAAGATCCAGCTGACTGAAATAAGTTCATCAGATGAAAATCAACAAAAATTGACAAGAACCACGAAAAGTTCTTGTATTTTAAGATAAAATCTGACGCTATTCAAGAAAAAACTTCTAGCTCGCTGAAATATGGTCATTTGCTGAAAACCAACAAAACCACGTAATGTTCTTGTATTTGAAGATAAAATCTTTTTGCTTTGTAGAAGAAAGATCCAGCTGACTGAAATAAGTTCATTCGATCAAAACCAACAAAAATTGACAAGAACCACGAATAGTTATTGTATTTTAAGATAAAATCTGACACTATCAAAGAAAAAACTTCTCGCTCGCTGAAATATGTTCATTTGCTGAAAATCAACAAAACCTCGAAAACTTCCTGTATTTGAAGATAAAATCTTTTTGCTTTGAAGAAGAAAGATCTCGGTGACTGAAATAAGCTCATCAGATGAAAACCAACAAAAATTGACAAGAACCACGAAAAGTTCTTGTATTTTAGGATAAAATCTGATGCTATTAAAGAAAAAACTTGCAGCTCGCTGAAATATGTTCATTTGCTGAAAATCAACAAAACCACGAAAAGTTCTTGTATTTGAAGATAGAATCTTTTTGCTTTGAAGGAGAAAGATCTAGCTGACTGAAATAAGTTCATTGGATGAAAAACAACAAAAATTGAAAAGAACCACGAAAAGTTCTTGTATTTTAGGATAAAATCTGATGCTATTAAAGAAAAAACTTCCAGCTCGCTGAAATATGTTCATTTGCTGAAAATAAACAAAACCACGAAAAGTTCTTGTATTTGAAGATAGAATCTTTTTGCTTTGAAGAAGAAAGATCTAGCTGACTGAAATAAGTTCATTGGATGAAAACCAACAAAAATTGACAAGAACCACGAAAAGTTCTTGTATTTTAAGATAAAATCTGACGCTATTCAAGAAAAAACTTCTCCCTCGCTGAAATATGTTCATTAGCTGAAAATCAACAAAACCACGAAAAGTTCTTGTATTTGAAGATAAAATCTTTTTGCTTTGAAGATGAAAGATCTTGGTGACTGAAATAAGTTCATTGGATGAAAACCAACAAAAATTGATAGGAACCAAGAAAAGTTCTTGTATTTTAAGATAAAATCTGAGGCTATTAAAGAAAAAACTTCTAGCTCGCTGAAATATGTTCATTTGCTGAAAATCAACAAAACCACAAAAAGTTCTTGTATTTGAAGATGAAATCTTTTTGCTTTGAAGAAGAAAGATCGAGGTGACTGAAATAAGTTCATTAAATGAAAACCAACAAAAATTGACAAGAACCACGAAAAGTTCTTGTATTTTAAGATAAAATCTTGCGCTGTTAAAGAAAAAACTTCTGGCTCGCTGAAATATGTTCATTTGCTGAAAACCAACAAAACCACGAAAAGTTCTTGTATTTGAAGATAAAATCTTTTTGCTTTGAAGAAGAAAGATCCAGCTGACTGAAATAAGTTCATCAGATGAAAATCAACAAAAATTGACAAGAACCACGAAAAGTTCTTGTATTTTAAGATAAAATCTGACGCTATTAAAGAAAAAACTTCGAGCTCGCTGAAATATGGTCATTTGCTGAAAACCAACAAAACCACGTAAAGTTCTTGTATTTGAAGATAAAATCTTTTTGCTTTGTAGAAGAAAGATCCAGCTGACTGAAATAAGTTCATTCGATCAAAACCAACAAAAATTGACAAGAACCACGAATAGTTCTTGTATTTTAAGATAAAATCTGACGCTATTCAAGAAAAAACTTCTCCCTCGCTGAAATATGTTCATTTGCTGAAAATCAACAAAACCACGAAAAGTTCTTGTATTTGAAGATAAAATCTTTTTGCTTTGAAGAAGAAAGATCCAGCTGACTGAAATAAGTTCATTGGATGAAAACCAACAAAAATTGATAAGAACCACGAAAAGTGCTTGTATTTTAAGATAAAATCTGACGCTATTAAAGAAAAAACTTCTCGCTCGCTGAAATATGCTCATTTGCTGAAAATCAACAAAACCACGAAAAGTTCTTGTATTTGAAGATAAAATCTTTTTGCTTTGAAGAAGAAAGATCTAGCTGACTGAAATAAGTTCATTAGATGAAAACCAACAAAAATTGACAAGAACCACGAAAAGTTCTTGTATTTTAGGATAAAATCTCATGCTATCAAAGAAAAAACTTGCAGCTCGCTGTAATATATTCATTTGCTGAAAATCAACAAAACCACGAAAAGTTCTTGTATTTGAAGATAAAATCTTTTTGCTTTGAAGAAGAAAGATCCAGCTGAATGAAATAAGTTCATTGGATGAAAACCAACAAAAAATGACAAGAACCACGAAAAGTTCTTGTATTTTAAGATAAAATCTGACGCTATTCAAGAAAAAACTTCTAGCTCGCTGAAATATGTTCATTTGCTGAAAATCAACAAAACCACGAAAAGTTCTTGTATTTGAAGATAAAATCTTTTTGCTTTGAGGATGAAAGATCGAGGTGACTGAAATAAGTTCATTAAATGAAAACCAACAAAAATTGACAAGAACCACGAAAAGTTCTTGTATTTTAAGATAAAATCTTGCGCTGTTAAAGAAAAAACTTCTGGCTCGCTGAAATATGTTCATTTGCTGAAAACCAACAAAACCACGAAAAGTTCTTGTATTTGAAGATAAAATCTTTTTGCTTTGAAGAAGAAAGATCCAGCTGACTGAAATAAGTTCATCAGATGAAAATCAACAAAAATTGACAAGAACCACGAAAAGTTCTTGTATTTTAAGATAAAATCTGACGCTATTAAAGAAAAAATTTCTAGCTCGCTGAAATATGGTCATTTGCTGAAAACCAACAAAACCACGTAAAGTTCTTGTATTTGAAGATAAAATCTTTTTGCTTTGTAGAAGAAAGATCCAGCTGACTGAAATAAGTTCATTCGATCAAAACCAACAAAAATTGACAAGAACCACGAATAGTTCTTGTATTTTAAGATAAAATCTGACGCTATCAAAGAAAAAACTTCTCGCTCGCTGAAATATGTTCATTTGCTGAAAATCAACAAAACCACGAAAAGTTCTTGTATTTGAAGATAAAATCTTTTTGCTTTGAAGAAGAAAGATCTAGCTGCCTGAAATAAGTTCATTAAATGAAAACCAACAAAAATGGAGAAGAACCACGAAAAGTTCTTGTATTTTAGGATAGAATCTGATGCTATTAAAGAAAAAACTTGCAGCTCGCTGAAATATGTTCATTTGCTGAAAATCAACAAAACCACGAAAAGTTCTTGTATTTGAAGATAAAATCTTTTTGCTTTGAAGAAGAAAGATCCAGCTGACTGAAATAAGTTCATTGGATGAAAACCAACAAAAATTGATAAGAACCACGAAAAGTGCTTGTATTTTAAGATAAAATCTGACGCTATTAAAGAAAAAACTTCTCGCTCGCTGAAATATGCTCATTTGCTGAAAATCAACAAAACCACGAAAAGTTCTTGTATTTGAAGATAAAATCTTTTTGCTTTGAAGAAGAAAGATCTCGCTGACTGAAATAAGTTCATTCGATCAAAACCAACAAAAATTGACAAGAACCACGAAAAGTTCTTGTATTTTAAGATAAAATCTGACGCTATTAAAGAAAAAACTTCTCGCTCGCTGAAATATGTTAATTTGCTGAAAATCAACAAAACCACGAAAAGTTCTTGTATTTGAAGATAAAATCTTTTTGCTTTGAAGAAGAAAGATCTAGCTGACTGAAATAAGTTCATTAGATGAAAACCAACAAAAATTGACAAGAACCACGAAAAGTTCTTGTATTTTAGGATAAAATCTGATGCTATCAAAGAAAAAACTTGCAGCTCGCTGAAATATATTCATTTGCTGAAAATCAACAAAACCACGAAAAGTTCTTGTATTTGAAGATAAAATCTTTTTGCTTTGAAGAAGAAAGATCCAGCTGACTGAAATAAGTTCATTGGATGAAAACCAACAAAAATTGATAAGAACCACGAAAAGTGCTTGTATTTTAAGATAAAATCTGACGCTATTAAAGAAAAAACTTCTCGCTCGCTGAAATATGCTCATTTGCTGAAAATCAACAAAACCACGAAAAGTTCTTGTATTTGAAGATAAAATCTTTTTGCTTTGAAGAAGAAAGATCTCGCTGACTGAAATAAGTTCATTCGATCAAAACCAACAAAAATTGACAAGAACCACGAAAAGTTCTTGTATTTTAAGATAAAATCTGAGGCTATTAAAGAAAAAACTTCTAGCTCGCTGAAATATGTTCATTTGCTGAAAATCAACAAAACCACGAAAAGTTCTTGTATTTGAAGATAAAATCTTTTTGCTTTGAAGAAGAAAGATCGAGGTGACTGAAATAAGTTCATTAAATGAAAACCAACAAAAATTGACAAGAACCACGAAAAGTTCTTGTATTTTAAGATAAAATCTTGCGCTGTTAAAGAAAAAACTTCTGGCTCGCTGAAATATGTTCATTTGCTGAAAACCAAAAAAACCACGAAAAGTTCTTGTATTTGAAGATAAAATCTTTTTGCTTTGAAGAAGAAAGATCCAGCTGACTGAAATAAGTTCATCAGATGAAAATCAACAAAAATTGACAAGAACCACGAAAAGTTCTTGTATTTTAAGATAAAATCTGACGCTATTAAAGAAAAAACTTCTAGCTCGCTGAAATATGGTCATTTGCTGAAAACCAACAAAACCACGTAAAGTTCTTGTATTTGAAGATAAAATCTTTTTGCTTTGTAGAAGAAAGATCCAGCTGACTGAAATAAGTTCATTCGATCAAAACCAACAAAAATTGACAAGTACCATGAATAGTTCTTGTACTTTAAGATAAAATCTGACGCTATTAAAGAAAAAACTTCTCGCTCGCTGAAATATGTTCATTTGCTGAAAATCAACAAAACCACGAAAAGTTCTTGTATTTGAAGATAAAATCTTTTTGCTTTGAAGAAGAAAGATCTAGCTGCCTGAAATAAGTTCATTAAATGAAAACCAACAAAAATTGAGAAGAACCACGAAAAGTTCTTGTATTTTAGGATAGAATCTGATGCTATTAAAGAAAAAACTTGCAGCTCGCTGAAATATGTTCATTTGCTGAAAATCAACAAAACCACGAAAAGTTCTTGTATTTGAAGATAAAATCTTTTTGCTTTGAAGAAGAAAGATCCAGCTGACTGAAATAAGTTCATTGGATGAAAACCAACAAAAATTGATAAGAACCACGAAAAGTGCTTGTATTTTAAGATAAAATCTGACGCTATTAAAGAAAAAACTTCTCGCTCGCTGAAATATGCTCATTTGCTGAAAATCAACAAAACCACGAAAAGTTCTTGTATTTGAAGATAAAATCTTTTTGCTTTGAAGAAGAAAGATCTAGCTGCCTGAAATAAGTTCATTAAATGAAAACCAACAAAAATGGAGAAGAACCACGAAAAGTTCTTGTATTTTAGGATAGAATCTGATGCTATTAAAGAAAAAACTTGCAGCTCGCTGAAATATGTTCATTTGCTGAAAATCAACAAAACCACGAAAAGTTCTTGTATTTGAAGATAAAATCTTTTTGCTTTGAAGAAGAAAGATCCAGCTGACTGAAATAAGTTCATTGGATGAAAACCAACAAAAATTGATAAGAACCACGAAAAGTGCTTGTATTTTAAGATAAAATCTGACGCTATTAAAGAAAAAACTTCTCGCTCGCTGAAATATGCTCATTTGCTGAAAATCAACAAAACCACGAAAAGTTCTTGTATTTGAAGATAAAATCTTTTTGCTTTGAAGAAGAAAGATCTCGCTGACTGAAATAAGTTCATTCGATCAAAACCAACAAAAATTGACAAGAACCACGAAAAGTTCTTGTATTTTAAGATAAAATCTGACGCTATTAAAGAAAAAACTTCTCGCTCGCTGAAATATGTTAATTTGCTGAAAATCAACAAAACCACGAAAAGTTCTTGTATTTGAAGATAAAATCTTTTTGCTTTGAAGAAGAAAGATCTAGCTGACTGAAATAAGTTCATTAGATGAAAACCAACAAAAATTGACAAGAACCACGAAAAGTTCTTGTATTTTAGGATAAAATCTGATGCTATCAAAGAAAAAACTTGCAGCTCGCTGAAATATATTCATTTGCTGAAAATCAACAAAACCACGAAAAGTTCTTGTATTTGAAGATAAAATCTTTTTGCTTTGAAGAAGAAAGATCCAGCTGAATGAAATAAGTTCATTGGATGAAAACCAACAAAAATTGACAAGAACCACGAAAACTTCTTGTATTTTAAGATAAAATCTGACGCTATTCAAGAAAAAACTTCTCCCTCGCTGAAATATGTTCATTTGCTGAAAATCAACAAAACCACGAAAAGTTCTTATATTTGAAGATAAAATCTTTTTGCTTTGAAGAAGAAAGATCCAGCTGACTGAAATAAGTTCATTGGATGAAAACCAACAAAAATTGATAAGAACCACGAAAAGTGCTTGTATTTTAAGATAAAATCTGACGCTATTAAAGAAAAAACTTCTCGCTCGCTGAAATATGCTCATTTGCTGAAAATCAACAAAACCACGAAAAGTTCTTGTATTTGAAGATAAAATCTTTTTGCTTTGAAGAAGAAAGATCTCGCTGACTGAAATAAGTTCATTCGATCAAAACCAACAAAAATTGACAAGAACCACGAAAAGTTCTTGTATTTTAAGATAAAATCTGAGGCTATTAAAGAAAAAACTTCTAGCTCGCTGAAATATGTTCATTTGCTGAAAATCAACAAAACCACGAAAAGTTCTTGTATTTGAAGATAAAATCTTTTTGCTTTGAAGAAGAAAGATCGAGGTGACTGAAATAAGTTCATTAAATGAAAACCAACAAAAATTGACAAGAACCACGAAAAGTTCTTGTATTTTAAGATAAAATCTGACGCTATTAAAGAAAAAACTTCTAGCTCGCTGAAATATGGTCATTTGCTGAAAACCAACAAAACCACGTAAAGTTCTTGTATTTGAAGATAAAATCTTTTTGCTTTGTAGAAGAAAGATCCAGCTGACTGAAATAAGTTCATTCGATCAAAACCAACAAAAATTGACAAGTACCATGAATAGTTCTTGTACTTTAAGATAAAATCTGACGCTATTAAAGAAAAAACTTCTCGCTCGCTGAAATATGTTCATTTGCTGAAAATCAACAAAACCACGAAAAGTTCTTGTATTTGAAGATAAAATCTTTTTGCTTTGAAGAAGAAAGATCTAGCTGCCTGAAATAAGTTCATTAAATGAAAACCAACAAAAATTGAGAAGAACCACGAAAAGTTCTTGTATTTTAGGATAGAATCTGATGCTATTAAAGAAAAAACTTGCAGCTCGCTGAAATATGTTCATTTGCTGAAAATCAACAAAACCACGAAAAGTTCTTGTATTTGAAGATAAAATCTTTTTGCTTTGAAGAAGACAGATCCAGCTGACTGAAATAAGTTCATTGGATGAAAACCAACAAAAATTGACAAGAACCACGAAAAGTTCTTGTATTCAAGATAAAATCTGACGCTATTAAAGAAAAAAACTTTTTGCTCGCTGAAATATGCTCATTTGGTGAAAATCAACAAAACCACGAAAAGTTCTTGTATTTGAAGATAAAATCTTTTTGCTTTGAAGAAGAAAGATCTCGCTGACTGAAATAAGTTCATTCGATCAAAACCAACAAAAATTGACAAGAACCACGAAAAGTTCTTGTATTTTAAGATAAAATCTGACGCTATTAAAGAAAAAACTTCTCGCTCGCTGAAATATGTTAATTTGCTGAAAATCAACAAAACCACGAAAAGTTCTTGTATTTGAAGATAAAATCTTTTTGCTTTGAAGAAGAAAGATCTAGCTGACTGAAATAAGTTCATTAGATGAAAACCAACAAAAATTGACAAGAACCACGAAAAGTTCTTGTATTTTAGGATAAAATCTGATGCTATCAAAGAAAAAACTTGCAGCTCGCTGAAATATATTCATTTGCTGAAAATCAACAAAACCACGAAAAGTTCTTGTATTTGAAGATAAAATCATTTTGCTTTGAAGAAGAAAGATCCAGCTGAATGAAATAAGTTCATTGGATGAAAACCAACAAAAATTGACAAGAACCACGAAAAGTTCTTGTATTCAAGATAAAATCTGACGCTATTAAAGAAATAACTTTTTGCTCGCTGAAATATGTTCATTTGCTGAAAATCAACAAAACCACGAAAAGTTCTAGTATTTGAAGATAAAATCTTTTTGATTTGAGGAAGAAAGATCGAGGTGACTGAAATAAGTTCATTAAATGAAAACCAACAAAAATTGACAAGAACCACGAAAAGTTCTTGTATTTTAAGATAAAATCTGAGGCTATTAAAGAAAAAACTTCTAGCTCGCTGAAATATGTTCATTTGCTGAAAATCAACAAAACCACGAAAAGTTCTTGTATTTGAAATAAAATCTTTTTGCTTTGAAGAAGAAAGATCTAGCTGACTGAAATAAGTTCATTTGATGAAAACCAACAAAAATTGACAAGAACCACGAAAATTTCTTGCATTTTAAGATGAAATCTGAGGCTATTAAAGAAAAAACTTCTAGCTCGCTGAAATATGTTCATTTGCTGAAAATCAACAAAATCACGAAAAGTTCTTGTATTTGAAGATAAAATCTTTTTGCTTTGAAGAAGAAAGATCTAGCTGACTGAAATAAGTTCATTAGATGAAAACCAACAAAAATTGACAAGAACCACGAAAAGTTCTTGTATTTTAGGATAAAATCTGATGCTATCAAAGAAAAAACTTGCAGCTCGCTGAAATATATTCATTTGCTGAAAATCAACAAAACCACGAAAAGTTCTTGTATTTGAAGATAAAATCTTTTTGCTTTGAAGAAGAAAGATCCAGCTGAATGAAATAAGTTCATTGGATGAAAACCAACAAAAATTGACAAGAACCACGAAAAGTTCTTGTATTCAAGATAAAATCTGACGCTATTAAAGAAATAACTTTTTGCTCGCTGAAATATGTTCATTTGCTGAAAATCAACAAAACCACGAAAAGTTCTTTTATTTGAAGATAAAATCTTTTTGATTTGAGGAAGAAAGATCGAGGTGACTGAAATAAGTTCATTAAATGAAAACCAACAAAAATTGACAAGAACCACGAAAAGTTCTTGTATTTTAAGATAAAATCTGAGGCTATTAAAGAAAAAACTTCTAGCTCGCTGAAATATGTTCATTTGCTGAAAATCAACAAAACCACGAAAAGTTCTTGTATTTGAAAACAAAATCTTTTTGCTTTGAAGAAGAAAGATCTAGCTGACTGAAATAAGTTCATTTGATGAAAACCAACAAAAATTGACAAGAACCACGAAAATTTCTTGCATTTTAAGATAAAATCTGAGGCTATTAAAGAAAAAACTTCTAGCTCGCTGAAATATGTTCATTTGCTGAAAATCAACAAAACCACGAAAAGTTCTTGTATTTGAAGATAAATTATTTTTGCTTTGAAGAAGAAAGTTCGAGCTGACTGAAATAAGTTCATTCGATCAACACCAACAAAAATTGACAAGAACCACGAAAAGTTCTTGTATTTTAAGATAAAATCTGACGCTATTAAAGAAAAAACTTCCAGCTCGCTGAAATATGTTCATTTGCTGAAAATCAACAAAAACAAGAAAAGTTCTTGTATTTGAAGATAAAATCTTTTTCATTTGAAGAAGAAAGATCGAGGTGACTGAAATAAGTTCATTAAATGAAAACCAACAAAAATTGACAAGAACCACGAAAAGTTCTTGTATTTTAAGATAAAATCTGAGGCTATTAAAGAAAAAACTTCTCGCTCGCTGAAATATGTTCATTTGCTGAAAATCAACAAAACCACGAAAAGTTCTTGTATTTGAAGATAAAATCTTTTTGCTTTGAACAAGAAAGATCTAGCTGACTGAAATAAGTTCATTCGATCAAAACCAACAAAAATTGACAAGAACCACGAAAAGTTCTTGTATTTTAAGATAAAATCTGAGGCTATTAAAGAAAAAACTTCAAGCTCGCTGAAATATGTTCATTTGCTGAAAATCAACAAAACCACGAAAAGTTCTTGTATTTGAAGATAAAATCTTTTTGCTTTGAAGAAGAAAGATCTAGCTGACTGAAATAAGTTCATTCGATCAAAACCAACAAAAATTGACAAGAACCACGAAAAGTTCTTGTATTTTAAGATAAAATCTGACGCTATTGAAGAAAAAACTTCTCGCTCGCTGAAATATGTTCATTTACTGAAAATCAACAAAACCACGAAAAGTTCTTGTATTTGAAGATAAAATCTTTTTGCTTTGAAGAAGAAAGATCTTAGCTGACTGAAATAAGTTCATTAGATGAAAACCAACAAAAATTGACAAGAACCACGAAAAGTTCTTGTATTTTAGGATAAAATCTGACGCTGTTAAAGAAAAAACTTCCAGCTCGCTGAAATACGTTCATTTGCTGAAAATCAACAAAACCACGAAAAGTTCTTGTATTTGAAGATAGAATCATTTTGCTTTGAAGAAGTAAGATCCAGGTGACTGAAATAAGTTCATTGGATGAAAACCAACAAAAATTGACAAGAACCACGAAAAGTTCTTGTATTTTAAGATAAAATCTGACGCTATTAAAGAAAAAACTTCTCCCTCGCTGAAATGTGTTCATTTGCTGAAAATCAACAAAACCACGAAAAGTTCCTGTATTTGAAGATAAAATCTTTTTGCTTTGAAGAAGAAAGATCCAGCTGACTGAAATAAGTTCATTGGATGAAAAACAACAAAAATTGACAAGAACCACGAAAAGTTCTTGTATTTTAAGATAAAATCTGACGCTATTCAAGAAAAAACTTCTCCCTCACTGAAATATGTTCATTTGCTGAAAATCAACAAAACCACGGAAAGTTCTTGTATTTGAAGAGAAATTCTTTTTGCTTTGAAGAAGAAAGTTCGAGCTGACTGAAATAAGTTCATTCGATCAACACCAACAAAAATTGACAAGAACCACGAAAAGTTCTTGTATTTTAAGATAAAATCTGACGCTATTAAAGAAAAAACTTCCAGCTCGCTGAAATATCTTCATTTGCTGAAAATCAACAAAACCACGAAAAGTTCTTGTATTTGAAGATAGAATCTTTTTGATTTGAAGAAGAAAGATCGAGGTGACTGAAATAAGTTCATTAAATGAAAACCAACAAAAATTGACAAGAACCACGAAAAGTTCTTGTTTTTTTTTAGATAAAATCTGAGACTATTAAAGAAAAAACTTCCAGCTCGCTGAAATATGTTCAGTTGCTGAAAATCAACAAAACCACGAAAAGTTCTTGTATTTGAAGATAAAATCTTTTTGCTTTGAAGAAGAAAGATCCAGCTGACTGAAATAAGTTCATTCGATCAAAACCAACAAAAATTGACAAGAACCACGAAAAGTTCTTGTATTTTAAGATAAAATCTGACGCTATTAAAGAAAAAACTTCTCCCTCGCTGAAATGTGTTCATTTGCTGAAAATCAACAAAACCTCGAAAACTTCCTGTATTTGAAGATAAAATCTTTTTGCTTTGAAGAAGAAAGATCTAGCTGCCTGAAATAAGTTCATTAAATGAAAACCAACAAAAATTGAGAAGAACCACGAAAAGTTCTTGTATTTTAGGATAGAATCTGATGCTATTAAAGAAAAAACTTGCAGCTCGCTGAAATATGTTCATTTGCTGAAAATCAACAAAACCACGAAAAGTTCTTGTATTTGAAGATAAAATCTTTTTGCTTTGAAGAAGACAGATCCAGCTGACTGAAATAAGTTCATTGGATGAAAACCAACAAAAATTGACAAGAACCACGAAAAGTTCTTGTATTCAAGATAAAATCTGACGCTATTAAAGAAAAAACTTTTTGCTCACTGAAATATGTTCATTTGCTGAAAATCAACAAAACCACGAAAAGTTCTTGTATTTGAAGATAAAATCTTTTTGCTTTGAAGAAGAAAGATCTAGCTGACTGAAATAAGTTCATTGGATGAAAACCAACAAAAATTGATAAGAACCACGAAAAGTGCTTGTATTTTAAGATAAAATCTGACGCTATTAAAGAAAAAACTTCCAGCTCGCTGAAATATGCTCATTTGCTGAAAATCAACAAAACCACGAAAAGTTCTTGTATTTGAAGATAAAATCTTTTTGCTTTGAAGAAGAAAGATCTCGCTGACTGAAATAAGTTCATTCGATCAAAACCAACAAAAATTGACAAGAACCACGAAAAGTTCTTGTATTTTAAGATAAAATCTGACGCTATTAAAGAAAAAACTTCTCGCTCGCTGAAATACGTTAATTTGCTGAAAATCAACAAAACCACGAAAAGTTCTTGTATTTGAAGATAAAATCTTTTTGCTTTGAAGAAGAAAGATCTAGCTGACTGAAATAAGTTCATTAGATGAAAACCAACAAAAATTGACAAGAACCACGAAAAGTTCTTGTATTTTAGGATAAAATCTGATGCTATTAAAGAAAAAACTTGGAGCTCGCTGAAATATATTCATTTGCTGAAAATCAACAAAACCACGAAAAGTTCTTGTATTTGAAGATAAAATCTTTTTGCTTTGAAGAAGAAAGATCCAGCTGACTGAAATAAGTTCATTGGATGAAAACCAACAAAAATTGACAAGAACCACGAAAAGTTCTTGTATTCAAGATAAAATCTGACGCTATTAAAGAAATAACTTTTTGCTCGCTGAAATATGTTCATTTGCTGAAAATCAACAAAACCACGAAAAGTTCTTGTATTTGAAGATAAAATCTTTTTGCTATGAAGAAGAAAGATCGAGGTGACTGAAATAAGTTCATTAAATGAAAACCAACAAAAATTGACAAGAACCACGAAAAGTTCTTGTATTTTAAGATAAAATCTGAGGCTATTAAAGAAAAAACTTTTCGGTCGCTGAAATATGTTCATTTGCTGAAAATCAACAAAACCACGAAAAGTTCTTGTATTTGAAGATAAAATCTTTTTGCTTTGAAGAAGAAAGATCTCGCTGACTGAAGTAAGTTCATTAGATGAAAACCAACAAAAATTGACAAGAACCACGAAAAGTTCTTGTATTTTAGGATAAAATCTAATGCTGTTAAAGAAAAAACTTCGAGCTCGCTGAAATATGTTCATTTGCTGAAAATCAACAAAACCACGAAAAGTTCTTGTATTTGAAGATAGAATCTTTTTGCTTTGAAGAAGAAAGATCTCGGTGACTGAAAGAAGTTCATCAGATGAAAATCAACAAAAATTGACAAGAACCACGAAAAGTTCTTGTATTTTAAGATAAAATCTGACGGTATTAAAGAAAAAACTTCTCCCTCGCTGAAATCTGTTCATTTGCTGAAAATGAACAAAACCTCGAAAAGTTCCTGTATTTGAAGATAAAATCTTTTTGCTTTGAAGAAGAAAGATCAAGGTGACTGAAATAAGTTCATCAGATGAAAACCAACAAAAATTGACAAGAACCACGAAAAGTTCTTGTATTTTAGGATAAAATCTGATGCTATTAAAGAAAAAACTTCCAGCTCGCTGAAATATGTTCATTTGCTGAAAATCAACAAAACCACGAAAAGTTCTTGTATTTGAAGATGGAATCTTTTTGCTTTGAAGAAGTAAGATCGAGGTGACTGAAATAAATTCATTGGATGAAAAACAACAAAAATTGAAAAGAACCACGAAAAGTTCTTGTATTTTAAGATAAAATCTGACGCTATTAAAGAAAAAACTTCTCCCTCGCTGAAATATGTTCATTTGCTGAAAATGAACAAAACCTCGAAAAGTTCCTGTATTTGAAGATAAAATCTTTTTGCTTTGAAGAAGAAAGATCGAGGTGACTGAAATAAGTTCATCAGATGAAAACCAACAAAAATTGACAAGAACCACGAAAAGTTCTTGTATTTTAAGATAAAATCTGACGCTATTAAAGAAAAAATTTCTTGCTCGCTGAAATATGTTCATTTGCTGAAAATCAACAAAACCACGAAAAGTTCTTGTATTTGAAGATAAAATCTTTTTGCTTTGAAGAAGAAAGATCGAGCTGACTGAAATAAGTTCATTAGATGAAAACCAACAAAAATTGACAAGAACCACGAAAAGTTCTTGTATTTTAAGATAAAATCTGAGGCTATTAAAGAAAAAACTTCCAGCTCGCTGAAATATGTTCATTTGCTGAAAATCAACAAAACCATGAAAAGTTCTTGTATTTGAAGATAAAATCTTTTTGCTTTGAAGAAGAAAGATCTCGCTGACTGAAATAAGTTCATCAGATGAAAACCAACAAGAATTGACAAGAACCACGAAAAGTTCTTGTATTTTAAGATAAAATCTGACGCTATTAAAGAAAAAACTTCTCGCTCACTGAAATATGTTCATTTCCTGAAAATCAACAAAACCACGAAAAGTTCTTGTATTTGAAGATAAAATCTTTTTGCTTTGAAGAAGAAAGATCGAGGTGACTGAAATAAGTTCATTCGATGAAAACCAACAAAAATTGACAAGAACCATGAAAAGTTCTTGTATTTTAAGATAAAATCTGATGCTATTGAAGAAAAAACTTCCAGCTCGCTGAAATATGTTCATTTGCTGAAAATCAACAAAACCACGAAAAGTTCTTGTATTTGAAGATAAAATCTTTTTGCTTTGAAGAAGAAAGATCTCGCTGACTGTAATAAGTTCATTCGATCAAAACCAACAAAAATTGACAAGAACCACGAAAAGTTCTTGTATTTGAGGATAAAATCTGACGCTATTAAAGAAAAAACTTCTCGCTCGCTGAAATATGTTCATTTGCTGAAAATCAACAAAACCACGAAAAGTTCTTGTATTTGAAGATAAAATATTTTTGCTTTGAAGAAGAAAGATCTCGCTGACTGAAATAAGTTCATCAGATGAAAACCAAAAAAATTGACAAGAACCACGAAAAGTTCTTGTATTTTAGGATAAAATCTGATGCTATTAAAGAAAAAACTTCCAGCTCGCTGAAATATGTTCATTTGCTGAAAATCAACAAAACCACGAAAAGTTCTTGTATTTGAACATAAAGTCTTTTTGCTTTGAAGAAGAAAGATCGAGGTGACTGAAATAAGTTCATTTGATGAAAACCAACAAAAATTGACAAGAACCACGAAAAGTTCTTGTATTCAAGATAAAATCTGACGCTATTAAAGGAAAAACTTTTTAGTCGCTGAAATATGTTCATTTGCTGAAAATCAACAAAACCACGAAAAGTTCTTGTATTTGAAGATAAAATCTTTTTGCTTTGAAGAAGTAAGATCTAGCTGACTGAAATATGTTCATCAGATGAAAACCAACAAAAATTGACAAGAACCACGAAAAGTTCTTGTATTTTAAGATAAAATCTGACACTATTGAAGAAAAAACTTCTCCCTCGCTGAAATATGTTCATTTGCTGAAAATCAACAAAACCACGAAAAGTTCTTGTATTTGAAGATAAAATCTTTTTGCTTTGAAGAAGAAAGATCGAGGTGACTGAAATAAGTTCATTCGATGAAAACCAACAAAAATTGACAAGAACCACGAAAAGTTCTTGTATTTTAAGCTAAAATCTGAGGCTATTAAAGAAAAAATTTCTTGCTCGCTGAAATATGTTCATTTGCTGAAAGTCAACAAAACCACGAAAAGTTCTTGTATTTGAAGATAAAATCTTTTTGCTTTGAAGAAGAAAGATCTAGCTGACTGAAATAAGTTCATTAGATGAAAACCAACAAAAATTGACAAGAACCACGAAAAGTTCTTGTATTTTAAGATAAAATCTGAGGCTATTAAAGAAAAAACTTCCAGCTCGCTGAAATATGTTCATTTGCTGAAAAGCAACAAAACCAAGAAAAGTTCTTGTATTTGAAGATAAAATCTTTTTGCTTTGAAGAAGAAAGATCTCGCTGACTGAAATAAGTTCATCAGATGAAAACCAACAAGAATTGACAAGAACCACGAAAAGTTCTTGTATTTTAAGATAAAATCTGACGCTATTCAAGAAAAAACTTCTCGCTCGCTGAAATATGTTCATTTGCTGAAAATCAACAAAACCACGAAAAGTTCTTGTATTTGAAGATATAATCTGTTTGCTTTGAAGAAGAAAGATCTCGGTGAATGAAATAAGTTCATTCGATCAAAACCAACAAAAATTGACAAGAACCACGTAAAGTTCTTGTATTTTAAGATAAAATCTGACGCAATTAAAGAAAAAACTTCCAGCTCGCTGAAATGTGTTCATTTGCTGAAAATCAACAAAACCACGAAAAGTTCTTGTATTTGAACATAAAATCTTTTTGCTTTGAAGAAGAAAGATCGAGGTGACTGAAATAAGTTCATTCGATGAAAACCAACAAAAATTGACAAGAACCACGAAAAGTTCTTGTATTTTAAGATAAAATCTGACGCTATTAAAGAAAAAACTTCTCGCTCACTGAAATATGTTCATTTGCTGAAAATCAACAAAACCACGAAAAGTTCTTGTATTTGAAGATAAAATCTTTTTGCTTTGAAGAAGAAAGATCTCGCTGACTGAAATAAGTTCATTAGATGAAAACCAACAAAAATTGACAAGAACCACGAAAAGTTCTTGTATTTTAAGATAAAATCTGATGCTATTGAAGAAAAAACTTCCAGCTCGCTGAAATATGTTCATTTGCTGAAAATCAACAAAACCACGAAAAGTTCTTGTATTTGAAGATAAAATCTTTTTGCTTTGAAGAAGAAAGATCTCGCTGACTGTAATAAGTTCATTCGATCAAAACCAAAAAAATTGACAAGAACCACGAAAAGTTCTTGTATTTTAGGATAAAATCTGATGATATTAAAGAAAAAACTTCCAGCTCGCTGAAATATGTTCATTTGCTGAAAATCAACAAAACCACGAAAAGTTCTTGTATTTGAAGATATAATCTGTTTGCTTTGAAGAAGAAAGATCTAGGTGACTGAAATAAGTTCATTCGATGAAAACCAACAAAAATTGACAAGAACCACGAAAAGTTCTTGTATTTTAAGATAAAATCTGACGCTATTAAAGAAAAAACTTTCAGCACGCTGAAATATGTTCATTTGCTGAAAATCAACAAAACCACGAAAAGTTCTTGTATTTGAACATAAAATCTTTTTGCTTTGAAGAAGAAAGATCGAGGTGATTGAAATAAGTTCATTAGATGAAAACCAACAAAAATTGACAAGAACCACGAAAAGTTCTTGTATTCAAGATAAAATCTGACGCTATAAAAGGAAAAACTTTTTGCTCGCTGAAATATGTTCATTTGCTGAAAATCAACAAAACCACGAAAAGTTCTTGTATTTGAAGATAAAATCTTTTTGCTTTGAAGAAGTAAGATCTAGCTGACTGAAATATGTTCATTAGATGAAAACCAACAAAAATTGACAAGAACCACGAAAAGTTCTTGTATTTTAAGATAAAATCTGACACTATTGAAGAAAAAACTTCTCCCTCGCTGAAATATGTTCATTTGCTGAAAATCAACAAAACCACGAAAAGTTCTTGTATTTGAAGATAAAATCTTTTTGCTTTGAAGAAGAAAGATCGAGGTGACTGAAATAAGTTCATCAGATGAAAACCAACAAAAATTGACAAGAACCACGAAAAGTTCTTGTATTTTAAGATAAAATCTGAGGCTATTAAAGAAAAAATTTCTTGCTCGCTGAAATATGTTCATTTGCTGAAAATCAACAAAACCACGAAATGTTCTTGTATTTGAAGATAAAATCTTTTTGCTTTGAAGAAGAAAGATCTAGCTGACTGAAATAAGTTCATTAGATGAAAACCAACAAAAATTGACAAGAACCACGAAAAGTTCTTGTATTTTAAGATAAAATCTGAGGCTATTAAAGAAAAAACTTCCAGCTCGCTGAAATATGTTCATTTGCTGAAAATCAACAAAACCACGAAAAGTTCTTGTATTTGAACATAAAATCTTTTTGCTTGAAGAAGAAAGATCTCGCTGACTGAAATAAGTTCATCAGATGAAAACCAACAAGAATTGACAAGAACCACGAAAAGTTCTTGTATTTTAAGATAAAATCTGACACTATTGAAGAAAAAACTTCTCCCTCGCTGAAATATGTTCATTTGCTGAAAATCAACAAAACCACGAAAAGTTCTTGTATTTGAAGATAAAATCTTTTTGCTTTGAAGAAGAAAGATCGAGGTGACTGAAATAAGTTCATTCGATGAAAACCAACAAAAATTGACAAGAACCACGAAAAGTTCTTGTATTTTAAGCTAAAATCTGAGGCTATTAAAGAAAAAATTTCTTGCTCGCTGAAATATGTTCATTTGCTGAAAGTCAACAAAACCACGAAAAGTTCTTGTATTTGAAGATAAAATCTTTTTGCTTTGAAGAAGAAAGATCTAGCTGACTGAAATAAGTTCATTAGATGAAAACCAACAAAAATTGACAAGAACCACGAAAAGTTCTTGTATTTTAAGATAAAATCTGAGGCTATTAAAGAAAAAACTTCCAGCTCGCTGAAATATGTTCATTTGCTGAAAAGCAACAAAACCAAGAAAAGTTCTTGTATTTGAAGATAAAATCTTTTTGCTTTGAAGAAGAAAGATCTCGCTGACTGAAATAAGTTCATCAGATGAAAACCAACAAGAATTGACAAGAACCACGAAAAGTTCTTGTATTTTAAGATAAAATCTGACGCTATTCAAGAAAAAACTTCTCGCTCGCTGAAATATGTTCATTTGCTGAAAATCAACAAAACCACGAAAAGTTCTTGTATTTGAAGATATAATCTGTTTGCTTTGAAGAAGAAAGATCTCGGTGAATGAAATACGTTCATTCGATCAAAACCAACAAAAATTGACAAGAACCACGTAAAGTTCTTGTATTTTAAGATAAAATCTGACGCAATTAAAGAAAAAACTTCCAGCTCGCTGAAATGTGTTCATTTGCTGAAAATCAACAAAACCACGAAAAGTTCTTGTATTTGAACATAAAATCTTTTTGCTTTGAAGAAGAAAGATCGAGGTGACTGAAATAAGTTCATTCGATGAAAACCAACAAAAATTGACAAGAACCACGAAAAGTTCTTGTATTTTAAGATAAAATCTGACGCTATTAAAGAAAAAACTTCTCGCTCACTGAAATATGTTCATTTGCTGAAAATCAACAAAACCACAAAAAGTTCTTGTATTTGAAGATAAAATCTTTTTGCTTTGAAGAAGAAAGATCTCGCTGACTGAAATAAGTTCATTAGATGAAAACCAACAAAAATTGACAAGAACCACGAAAAGTTCTTGTATTTTAAGATAAAATCTGATGCTATTGAAGAAAAAACTTCCAGCTCGCTGAAATATGTTCATTTGCTGAAAATCAACAAAACCACGAAAAGTTCTTGTATTTGAAGATAAAATCTTTTTGCTTTGAAGAAGAAAGATCTCGCTGACTGTAATAAGTTCATTCGATCAAAACCAAAAAAATTGACAAGAACCACGAAAAGTTCTTGTATTTTAGGATAAAATCTGATGATATTAAAGAAAAAACTTCCAGCTCGCTGAAATATGTTCATTTGCTGAAAATCAACAAAACCACGAAAAGTTCTTGTATTTGAAGATATAATCTGTTTGCTTTGAAGAAGAAAGATCTAGGTGACTGAAATAAGTTCATTCGATGAAAACCAACAAAAATTGACAAGAACCACGAAAAGTTCTTGTATTTTAAGATAAAATCTGACGCTATTAAAGAAAAAACTTTCAGCACGCTGAAATATGTTCATTTGCTGAAAATCAACAAAACCACGAAAAGTTCTTGTATTTGAACATAAAATCTTTTTGCTTTGAAGAAGAAAGATCGAGGTGATTGAAATAAGTTCATTAGATGAAAACCAACAAAAATTGACAAGAACCACGAAAAGTTCTTGTATTCAAGATAAAATCTGACGCTATAAAAGGAAAAACTTTTTGCTCGCTGAAATATGTTCATTTGCTGAAAATCAACAAAACCACGAAAAGTTCTTGTATTTGAAGATAAAATCTTTTTGCTTTGAAGAAGTAAGATCTAGCTGACTGAAATATGTTCATTAGATGAAAACCAACAAAAATTGACAAGAACCACGAAAAGTTCTTGTATTTTAAGATAAAATCTGACACTATTGAAGAAAAAACTTCTCCCTCGCTGAAATATGTTCATTTGCTGAAAATCAACAAAACCACGAAAAGTTCTTGTATTTGAAGATAAAATCTTTTTGCTTTGAAGAAGAAAGATCGAGGTGACTGAAATAAGTTCAACAGATGAAAACCAACAAAAATTGACAAGAACCACGAAAAGTTCTTGTATTTTAAGATAAAATCTGAGGCTATTAAAGAAAAAATTTCTTGCTCGCTGAAATATGTTCATTTGCTGAAAATCAACAAAACCACGAAATGTTCTTGTATTTGAAGATAAAATCTTTTTGCTTTGAAGAAGAAAGATCTAGCTGACTGAAATAAGTTCATTAGATGAAAACCAACAAAAATTGACAAGAACCACGAAAAGTTCTTGTATTTTAAGATAAAATCTGAGGCTATTAAAGAAAAAACTTCCAGCTCGCTGAAATATGTTCATTTGCTGAAAATCAACAAAACCACGAAAAGTTCTTGTATTTGAACATAAAATCTTTTTGCTTGAAGAAGAAAGATCTCGCTGACTGAAATAAGTTCATCAGATGAAAACCAACAAGAATTGACAAGAACCACGAAAAGTTCTTGTATTTTAAGATAAAATCTGACGCTATTCAAGAAAAAACTTCTCGCTCGCTGAAATATGTTCATTTGCTGAAAATCAACAAAACCACGAAAAGTTCTTGTATTTGAAGATAAAATCTTTTTGCTTTGAAGAAGTAAGATCGAGCTGACTGAAATAAGTTCATTGGATGAAAAACAACAAAAATTGACAAGAACCACGAAAAGTTCTTGTATTTTAAGATAAAATCTGACGCTATTAAAGAAAAAACTTCTCGCTCACTGAAATATGTTCATTTGCTGAAAATCAACAAAACCACGAAAAGTTCTTGTATTTGAAGATAAAATCTTTTTGCTTTGAAGAAGAAAGATCGAGGTGACTGAAATAAGTTCATTCGATGAAAACCAACAAAAATTGACAAGAACCACGAAAAGTTCTTGTATTTTAAGATAAAATCTGATGCTATTGAAGAAAAAACTTCCAGCTCGCTGAAATATGTTCATTTGCTGAAAATCAACAAAACCACGAAAAGTTCTTGTATTTGAAGATAAAATCTTTTTGCTTTGAAGAAGAAAGATCTCGCTGACTGTAATAAGTTCATTCGATCAAAACCAACAAAAATTGACAAGAACCACGAAAAGTTCTTGTATTTTAGGATAAAATCTGATGCTATTAAAGAAAAAACTTCCAGCTCGCTGAAATATGTTCATTTGCTGAAAATCAACAAAACCACGAAAAGTTCTTGTATTTGAACATAAAGTCTTTTTGCTTTGAAGAAGAAAGATCGAGGTGACTGAAATAAGTTCATTTGATGAAAACCAACAAAAATTGACAAGAACCACGAAAAGTTCTTGTATTCAAGATAAAATCTGACGCTATTAAAGGAAAAACTTTTTGCTCGCTGAAATATGTTCATTTGCTGAAAATCAACAAAACCACGAAAAGTTCTTGTATTTGAAGATAAAATCTTTTTGCTTTGAAGAAGTGAGATCTAGCTGACTGAAATATGTTCATCAGATGAAAACCAACAAAAATTGACAAGAACCACGAAAAGTTCTTGTATTTTAAGATAAAATCTGACACTATTGAAGAAAAAACTTCTCCCGCGCTGAAATATGTTCATTTGCTGAAAATCAACAAAACCACGAAAAGTTCTTGTATTTGAAGATAAAATCTTTTTGCTTTGAAGAAGAAAGATCGAGGTGACTGAAATAAGTTCATTCGATGAAAACCAACAAAAATTGACAAGAACCACGAAAAGTTCTTGTATTTTAAGCTAAAATCTGAGGCTATTAAAGAAAAAATTTCTTGCTCGCTGAAATATGTTCATTTGCTGAAAGTCAACAAAACCACGAAAAGTTCTTGTATTTGAAGATAAAATCTTTTTGCTTTGAAGAAGAAAGATCTAGCTGACTGAAATAAGTTCATTAGATGAAAACCAACAAAAATTGACAAGAACCACGAAAGGTTCTTGTATTTTAAGATAAAATCTGAGGCTATTAAAGAAAAAACTTCCAGCTCGCTGAAATATGTTCATTTGCTGAAAATCAACAAAACCAAGAAAAGTTCTTGTATTTGAAGATAAAATCTTTTTGCTTTGAAGAAGAAAGATCTCGCTGACTGAAATAAGTTCATCAGATGAAAACCAACAAGAATTGACAAGAACCACGAAAAGTTCTTGTATTTTAAGATAAAATCTGACGCTATTCAAGAAAAAACTTCTCGCTCGCTGAAATCTGTTCATTTGCTGAAAATCAACAAAACCACGAAAAGTTCTTGTATTTGAAGATATAATCTGTTTGCTTTGAAGAAGAAAGATCTCGGTGAATGAAATAAGTTCATTCGATCAAAACCAACAAAAATTGACAAGAACCACGTAAAGTTCTTGTATTTTAAGATAAAATCTGACGCAATTAAAGAAAAAACTTCCAGCTCGCTGAAATATGTTCATTTGCTGAAAATCAACAAAACCACGAAAAGTTCTTGTATTTGAACATAAAATCTTTTTGCTTTGAAGAAGAAAGATCGAGGTGACTGAAATAAGTTCATTCGATGAAAACCAACAAAAATTGACAAGAACCACGAAAAGTTCTTGTATTTTAAGATAAAATCTGACACTATTGAAGAAAAAACTTCTCCCTCGCTGAAATATGTTCATTTGCTGAAAATCAACAAAACCACGAAAAGTTCTTGTATTTGAAGATAAAATCTTTTTGCTTTGAAGAAGAAAGATCGAGGTGACTGAAATAAGTTCATCAGATGAAAACCAACAAAAATTGACAAGAACCACGAAAAGTTCTTGTATTTTAAGATAAAATCTGAGGCTATTAAAGAAAAAATTTCTTGCTCGCTGAAATATGTTCATTTGCTGAAAATCAACAAAACCACGAAATGTTCTTGTATTTGAAGATAAAATCTTTTTGCTTTGAAGAAGAAAGATCTAGCTGACTGAAATAAGTTCATTAGATGAAAACCAACAAAAATTGACAAGAACCACGAAAAGTTCTTGTATTTTAAGATAAAATCTGAGGCTATTAAAGAAAAAACTTCCAGCTCGCTGAAATATGTTCATTTGCTGAAAATCAACAAAACCACGAAAAGTTCTTGTATTTGAACATAAAATCTTTTTGCTTGAAGAAGAAAGATCTCGCTGACTGAAATAAGTTCATCAGATGAAAACCAACAAGAATTGACAAGAACCACGAAAAGTTCTTGTATTTTAAGATAAAATCTGACGCTATTCAAGAAAAAACTTCTCGCTCGCTGAAATATGTTCATTTGCTGAAAATCAACAAAACCACGAAAAGTTCTTGTATTTGAAGATAAAATCTTTTTGCTTTGAAGAAGTAAGATCGAGCTGACTGAAATAAGTTCATTGGATGAAAAACAACAAAAATTGACAAGAACCACGAAAAGTTCTTGTATTTTAAGATAAAATCTGACGCTATTAAAGAAAAAACTTCTCGCTCACTGAAATATGTTCATTTGCTGAAAATCAACAAAACCACGAAAAGTTCTTGTATTTGAAGATAAAATCTTTTTGCTTTGAAGAAGAAAGATCGAGGTGACTGAAATAAGTTCATTCGATGAAAACCAACAAAAATTGACAAGAACCACGAAAAGTTCTTGTATTTTAAGATAAAATCTGATGCTATTGAAGAAAA